>NW_026606087.1:19955000-20307500 GCF_029834395.1 Sorex fumeus | reverse complement strand
ACCTGCTGGAGAGGGCTGCAGGAGCTCCGTGATGTGGCTGCCGACCTCAAGACCCGCTACCTGTCGGCCACCAAGGTGGTGCACCGGCCCATGGGCACCCGCAAGCACCTGGTACCCAAAGACCTGGACATCCGGCCCGTGAAGGACTCGGAGCTGGTGTATCTGCAGAGCTCACCCGACTTCTGCATGAAGAACGAGAAAGTGGGCTCCCAGGGCACGCAGGACAGGTAAGGGCACCCGGGCCCTTGGGGACGCACCCCGAGGGGCCCCCAGGAGTGGGGGAGGCGATGCCAGGGCCCCGGGGCTTCAGGAACGCGGCTGTTGAACATCGGGAGGGACCCTTGGGACTGGACGCTGGTGGAGGCCGCCTCATGGGAACAGATGGCAAGAGGCGGGGCGCATTCACCTGATGAATCAGTGAAGGACAAATGTCCCTATGTGCTCATTGAACAGTTGAGGAACTGAGGCTCAGGGAGGGGAAGGGGAATGTGGTGGGACGGGGACTGGGCAGCACAGCGGGGGCCAGGCAGGACATCCGCTGGGACAGCCACTCTTCAGACAGTCCAGCCTGCTGTAGACTGCCCCAACAGGCACCTACCCCTTCCGCATTCCCCATCAGAGTCAGGGCTGGGGCCTCCGCAGCCCTATCTCTGTCACTGCAGGGTCTCTACCTGAGAGGGCGCCTTAGGGGGCTGCAGACCCACTGTGTGCAAGACAGGGTAGGGTATTTTTTTCTTTTTTGGGTCATACCCGGTGATGCACAGGGGTTACTCCTCGCTCTGCACTCAGGAATCACTCCTGTTGGTGCTCAGGGGACCCTATGGGATGCTGGGAATCGAACCCAGGTTGGCTGCGTGCAAGGCAAATGCCCTACCCGCTGTGCTAATTCTCCAGCCCCAAGGTAGGGTAGGTTTGCAGACCCACTGTGTGCCCAGCGGGTGGGACTTCAGACCCACAGCGTGACCAGCAAGGCGAGGCTGCAGACCCACGATGTGCCCGCCAGGATGGTGCTGTGGACCCACTATGTGTCCGTGGTGGGGGGCTGTGGGCCCACTGTGTGCCCAGCAGAGTGGGGATGCGGACCCACTGTGTGTGTACCAGCAGTGTCTGCCAGGGATTTGTCCATCCTGAGCTGAGAGAGGCAGGCAGGCCCACAGTCTCACTGCTCTGGGAAGTTCTCCTTGTGTCTTCCAAGGAACATAGGAAAGGCTGGTCGGAGCGGGCGGCGAGGGCCTGCCAGCCAGGTTTCCCCGAGGTGTTGGCCGGGAACTCTTTTATTAAGGAGCCTAATAGCATTCCACAACACTCTTGTTCTGCGGGTGGAAAGAATATTGAAGCCGAAAGAGGGTGTCTGGGAACGTGTCTGGCACATAGTTGGGGCCCAGCCAGCACTTGCTTCCTCCACAGCCCACGTTCGTCTCCCAGAGTAGGGGGGCCGTGGGGGGGGGGGGGCTCCATCCGCATGGCCCCGGCCAGCGGCTCTGCGAGGAGGCCCAGGCGCCCATCTGGAGGCCAGATTGAGGGGGTCAGGAGGGCGAGGGTGGGAGCAGTTAAGGCCAGGGGCAGGAGGAAGCGGGGTGGGGACTGTCCACGGGGTCCGTGTGTCTGGCGGGAGGACGCTGCCCACCCTGACCTCGTGCCTCTTGGCAGGCTCTGTGTCTCCCTGGACCCTCCCCCGCTGCCGCATTAGGCCCCCAGCTTCCGGCCCCGCCTCAGCATCCCTGTCCCCAATGCCTCTCCTCTCTGGGCTGCCCTGTGCCTCATCCCGCAGTGCCAGCCACTGACTGACCATCTCACCCCCGGACTCAGCTCTCAGCTCTGCCTCTGGGTGGCCTCCGCCAGCATGTGTATCAATGCTGTAACAAAGAACCCCAGAATCCTTCCCCACACACTCGTGACATGCAGCGTCATGGGTTCAGGGGAGGGACAGGGACACCCCATGTTCAGACAGTCACAGAGGATGTCCCAGAGGCAAGGAGAGCCTGGTGAGGCCCTGACCCAGCCTGCAGATCCAGGAAAAATTCCTGGAGGAGGGGGAGGTGGTGTTCCCAGTTAGGAGGTTGGGCTTGAAGGAAGTTTTCTTCACTGAAGACAGGCGCACAGGTGCTGTCTCCGTGGGGGCGTCCTGGCCCGGACTGAGGTCTCATCAGCACGCAGGATTCCAGAGCTCAGCCCTCAGGCTCCTTCCGGGGGGAGAGGGGGGGCGTGCTCCCTCGAGTGCTCCTCCTGGCCTGTGCCACCCGAGACCCTCACTGGCCTCTCCCGGGGTCCGTGTCCTTTCTCCGGGTCCCTCCTGTCTCTGTTTACCCCAGACACCAGCAGAGGCCTGGCAGCCCCCAGCTCAGAGCAGCAGACCCTTCACTGGAGGCGCCCGGCTCTGCTGTGCTGCCCATGACATCCTGGGGCCCTGGCACTGACCTTCCAGTCCAGTTGGCCTGGAGATCTCTCTAGACCGGTGCCGGGAGCCCAGCCTGGGAGAACCCCCCTCCCCCCTCAAAAAAAAAAAAAAGTACAGTACAAGCCAGCTAGCTTTACTTCTGTTGTACTCAAATTAAACAAATTAAAGATTCCAGGGGAATGGTGCCAGAATGATAGTCCAAGCAGGGAGGGCGCTTGCCCTGCATGCGAACCCCAGCATCCCATATGGTCCCTTGCGCCCCACCAGGAGTGATCCCTGAGCACTGCAAGGTGTGGCCCCCAAACCCAAAACAAGCAAAAGGAAAGATTCGGTGGGAATCCACGCTGGTGGGTGAGCCTGGACCCTGTTGAGCAGGAAGCAGTGGCAGCACCGGGAGGACACGCCCCTCTGGCTCCCAGAACTGCCCAATAAGGACACACTCTGGGCGCGGGGAGGCGCGTCACTGGCCGGTCCCTGGAGCTGAGCTGCGGGGGGCTGGGCGCGCTGGGGTGCTGGGTGCTCCGTGGGCCTGGGCTCTGACCTCTCTCCCCGCCCCCCGCAGGCAGTGCAACAAGACGTCCCACGGCAGTGACAGCTGTGACCTCATGTGCTGTGGCCGCGGCTATAACCCCTACACGGACCGCGTGGTGGAGCGATGCCACTGCCGGTACCACTGGTGCTGCTACGTGACCTGCCGCCGCTGTGAGCGCACCGTGGAGCGCTACGTGTGCAAGTGAGGCGCCGTGGACACGCGGGCCGCGCCGGCCACTGCCCCCTGCCAGCAGGGCTGGACAGCAAAGGCACCGCCTGGACTGAAACTAAACTAACTGAGCCCGGGGTGGCCCTCGCGGCCACCCAGGCTGGCCCGAGGAGCCAGGGGCCGGGGGCCGGCGACCCCTCACGCCAGACACTCTCTCTGCCCGTGCCCCCCAGCCATCAGGACCCCCTCTGAATGTTCTGCCCGCAGAGCCCAGGCCATCCCGCCTGTCCAGGTTGGAACCCCCGAGCCCACCACCACATGGAACCACTAGCTTGGGTTGTAAATGTTTTTTTTTTTTGTTTTGTTTTGTGTTGTTTAATCTCTCTCTCTCTTTTTTTTTCCCTTCCTCTGGGATGTGGGAGCTACAGAAATATTTATAAAACAGCTTTTTCTCCCGGGGGGAGGGGGGAGTGGTTCGCCTCAATTCCTCCTTATATATTTTATATATATATAAATATATATAGATGATGATCTCTATTTTAAACAAGCGTCTGAAACAGCTGTATGGAATAAATGCCTCCTCGAGTGATCACGGGGGATCCTGGGGCCTGGCGAACCCGTCCCTGCCCCCACGCACATGCCCTCCAGCCCCCTCTGGCCCAACTGGCCGCTTCCTGTTCCTGGGGATGCCCACCTGGCTGTCGTTGGACCCAGGAGCTGCTTTGAGAGAACAGCACCCCGCACCCCACCTCCATGCCAAACCAAGGGGGCAAAGACCCAGGGCAGAGGCCAGGCAGACCCAGACCCCAGTGTGACCCTAGAGAAGGCTTTGCCCCACTCGAGCCTCGGTTTCCTCACTTGTCCAAGAGGGTGTTGGGTGGGCCAGAGCAGTGGTGCAGCAGGGAGGGTGTTTGTTTGCCTTGTATGCGGGCAACACAGGTTCGAATCCTGGCATCCCATACGGTCCCCAGAGCACCGCCAGGAATTCCTTCCTGCAGAACCAGGAACAAGCCCTGAGCATTGCTGGGGGTGGTCCCCAAACAATCCCCTCCCCCAAGAAAGCACAAAGAGGGTGTTGGGATTACAGCTGGAGGTGGGCAGTGGGGACTCGTGGGGTTCCTGTGGAGTGGAGGGTCTGGGGTCTTGGTATGGAGGGTGCTGAGGGGGTGGAGGAAGCCTCTGGACTCTGAGGCGGGGGGGCAGAGGCACAGATACTGAGCCCAGAGCCCTGGGAGGTGCTGGATGGGCTGGGACAGCCCGGGACCAAGTTGGGAGAGGCGGGATGAGGTGCTGGGGAGGGGCATGGCTCTGTCCTGCACGCACAGCGAGAGAACCGATTCGGGGGGCCTTGGCCGCAGGGGGCCCCCAGGCACCAGCTACAGATCACCCCTGAGGATTCTGTCTGCTCGACCTTCACTGACTCCTGGTGGGCGCAACTCCTGCAGCTCCCGACCTGCCCCTGGACTCTGTGCCACCACCCAGTGTCCCCTCCCTTCTGCCTCCTCTTCCCTCTGGGGACCCCACTGGAACCCCCGTTTCCCTCTCCACAGAGTCTTCTTTGAGCCTGGCTCCTGGCCAGCCTGGGGCCTTTGAAAGCAGCTCCCAGCAGCTGTCATTGTCCACTCTCCTTCCAGGCCTAGCTGAATGTCTCCTCTTCCAAGAAGCCTTCCCTGAGCAGCCCAGTCTGAGCCTTTGGCCTCCTCTGAGTTCCTGGGGCCATTGTGCTGAGTAAAGGCAGAGGAGACTTTGTCTGCCTGCCCCACCTAGCTAAGCTTCTTTCTGGGCTTCCTCATGGACCTGCCCCTTACACTCAGAAACCCAGAATCTGGAGTCCTGGCCAGACACAGTCCTGACCAGATAAAACAACACACGCTTTCGGGGCTTCCTCCGTATCTCTTTGGCTGTTTGCCTCGCCATGCAGTGCTCAGTGGGCCTGGGGCCTCTCCCAGACTGGGCCAACCAGGCCAACAAGAGCAGAGGATGTGGTACTGCACGGCTGGTGCCCAGGGGAGCCAGGCCAGCCCGGCAGTGCAACCTGGGCTGCAGCCGAGGCCCCGGGACGTCCCTGGCCAGTGCTTTGGCTCTCAGCCGGGGCAGGCAAGTGGGGAAAGCGGAGTGGAGACGCTGTCAGGAGGGCAGACTGATTAGTGGCCCCGTACTGTGGCCCTGGCCGTGCTCCCGCCGGCTGAGTACATCCTGACATCTGACAGGCGAGAGCATCGGGCCGTGCCGAGGGGAGGCACCTGCCCCACCCAGCGCCCCTCTGAGTATCCCCCCACCCTGTTTGTCTGATGCAGGGCCAATGCCGGCCCCTTTGTGACACCGCACGAGGATCTCCCGGTGTCACCTGGAGATCTCTGGCTCTAGGCACCTTGAGGTCTTAGAGTGAAAATCCTCAGCCTACCGGGTGGGAAGCTGCGGATGCCCCCAGACACCCCAAAGAACAGCCAAGCCCATTGGACTGTGGTGTTCAAGCTGGTCCAGCTTCTTCCTAGGGCCCCGGGTGGAGCCAGGGGAGATGGAACTAGGCGGAAAGGATGGTTCGGGCCCCCCAAGAGGCCGGGTGGGGGAGGCCAGGGGAGGGCAACTCCAAGGCTCTCAGGAGCAAACAGGAACTCGCTGAAGAGGGTGAGATTAGTGTGGTGGGAAAGGAGGGAAGAGGCAGATAAGATCCTCGGGGGAGACGGGGTCCGGCCTGAGAAACAAGTGTGGGAGGGGGTGGCCCCCACACACAGGCCATGCTGTCACCTGGTCCTGGCTGGCGGCTGTACTGCCCAGGCCCCGCCCAGGACCCCAGACCCAAGTGAGCCAGCCCAGGGGGGGTGGGGGCAGGAGGCAGGAAGGCCCCTCCCGCCCTTTGTCTCTGCCGCTGTGTCTGAGGAGCTGGTGGGAAGGGCAGAGCTGGGACCCCAGGCCAGACCCTCCCCCAGGCTGCCAGCCCACAGCCCACCCCCACTGCGACTGCCCATCCAGGGTGCGGGTCCTGCTGAGCTGTGCCAGCGGTCAGCCAAGGGGTGCCCTGCAAGCAGGAGGACTGATTCGCACCTCTGACCCTGGACGCTTGTCACAGGAACTGGGCCTCCCCAGGTTTTGGACACTATCTCCCCAGTGGACAGCAGATCCGCCAGCATGCTCGCAGCCGTCCTTCCCAACCGAGGACCACCCCCACCCCCGACTCAATGAGTTAGTACCCCTTCCCTGTGCCCTGAGCCCAGAGTGGCAGAAGGTGGAGAGACCCCAAGTCTCTGGGTGTTAGTGGTCAGGAGTGACCCTCACGGAGGGCTTCCCGGAGGTGGTGCTCTTTGCACTGGGTCTGGCGAGCTACTCCAGAGGAGGAAAGACCAGAGGGCTCTGTGTGGGGGCTGAGAGGAAGTGTCCAGAGCTCAGGGGCCAGAGGTCAGTCACGGGACCCCCGCCAGGCTGCCTGGGGTCCGGGGCTGGGACGTGAGCATTTTCCACACCGGGTGCTGGCTGCAGGGGTATCCACTCTCCACCGCCCGCCTGGCCGCCGCCCACCAGCCGCGACGGCTGGTTTCTGCCGAGTTAACGGCCTGGTTTTACAGGCCCCTTTGCTCCCTTAGCCCAGATCAATATCCGCTCAGCTCCCCGGCCTCCTCCCAGCCCCTTGGTCCTCATGCACTGCAGAGGCGGGGGGGGGGGGGGGGGGAAGCTCGTGCTGCAGCAGATGTTGTGCCCCCCTCCCAAGAGAGCATGTGGGGCTCAGCGCCAGCGTGCCTGGACTCAAAGACCCCAAACTCCTCCACCTGAGATGTCCTGGACAGGGAGGCCCATTGACCCCAAGAAGCATCCCAGGCCTGACCCAGGGGTGGGCAGGACATCCTGGTCGGCTGTGCTCCCCACCCCGGCCTCTGGAGGGCGCCCTCACTTCTGCTCACACCTGCCCTCCCAGGCGGCTGAAAGGAGGAGGGTGTCCTGTGGGCCAGGCGGATGCTTGGTGGGCAGAGAAGGGTGGGCCCCCCACCCTGGCCACACACTGACCTGTCTGGCCCGCTGCCCCACCTACAGCATCTGTCCAACCCGGTTTCTGCTCTTCTCTATGCTGGCCAATTCTGTGTATTCTCCTCCTTGTCGCCACCAAGTGGGCCGGAAGCCTTGGAACAGCCCAGGAGGCCTCGGCGACACTCCCCTGGCCAGACCCACCTCCAGCTGGGCGACTGCCCACTTCTGGGATTGGAGACAGCAGGCACGGCGGCCCGGGAAAGGCCGCGCACCCCGGGTCTGAGGCTGGGCTCAGGTCCAGCTCCGGGGGGTTCCCTCTGGAGGGTGCTGCTACCAGTGAGAGTGGCCCCTCAGTGATTCCAGGCCAGAAGAGCATGGGCCAGGCTGCTCCTGCGGGCACTCATGCCCGCCCAGCCTGCAGTGCCCAGCTCGTGCCCGGGGCTCCACCCAATCTCAAGGTGACTGTGTGGCGGCCCTGTGTCCCTTCTACAGACCTGAGGCCAGGTAGGCCTTGAGGGAGGAGCAGCAGAACCCCTGGCTCTGGGCTGTGGCTTGGGGGGGCATGGGGTGGAGCTTCCAGGGGCCGGGGTGCCGCAGGAGGGTGAACCCTGCACATGGTCCCCGACAGAGTCATGGTGGCCTGAGTAGCGTGTGCAGCACTGAAGGCCGGGGACTCTTCCAGCTGGGGTTACGAGATAAAACAGAGCCAAACAGCAGCTCAACCCGCCCCCCCCCTCCTCCCCCACTCCCAAGTGCTCAGGCTCTTCCTCTGTGAAGCAGAGACAGTCAAACCCTCACTGGGATGCAGGGAGAAGTGGGTACATGCGGGTCTCAGCGCTGTGCTGGTAGCCTTGCGGTGTCCCCACAGGATGGTCCTGAAGGGTCTAGGCAGGGCTGCCCATCCCCCTCCCCTGCCCCTAGGCCACCTCTTATGGGGTGCTGAGACCTAGGATGCAGCTCTGCCTTGCCACAGATGGGGTGCTTGAGTTGTGGCTTTTGGTGGAGGGGGGAGGAAGCTGGGCGGCTTTGGGGCTTCGGTGAGTGCTGTGGTACCCCCCTGAGGGTTCCTGTGGCAGATGCTGGGGCTCCTGGGAAGGCAGAGGCCACAGTCCCTAGAGAAACTGTGGGGCCTCAGCAGTCAGCCCCATCATTCCTGCCCCGCCCCCACTCTACCCAGGGGGAAACTGAGGCTGGGGTCTTCCTGTCCTGAGCCCCAGGCCTCTGCAGCCAGTGGGTGCCCTTGCCTGGACCCATCTCCGCTAGTCCCCAGCTCGGTGTCCACCCCCAGCCCCTGCCACGTGCCACACCCCAGAAACCAGAGCAGCCACACCAGACGGAGTCCTGGGTCTCGCCAAGCTAGGGAGGAGCCCAAATATTTAGTGTGTGTGGAAAGGAGCAGGGCTCAGATCATGCCCTGGGCGACGCCAGGAGCCACACCACAGAGGGGTGTCCCAGCCCACCCCACCCCTTCTTTTTCTAGCCCCTCACCATGTACTCATCATTCCTCTGGGCCAAGGGAGCCTGTCTTCAGGTTAAGTAGTTAACAGTATCGTTGAGTAGTGGCAGGAAGCTGAGCTCCCTGAAGTAGCAGTAGGCCAGTAACAGCAGGAGTAGGGGTCCCAGCAGCAGAGGCAGGAACAGCAGGAGTAATAGCAATAGAAGCAGGAACAGCAGGAGTAACAGTAGTATCAACAGTGACAGCAGGAATGATCCAGAGACACGCAAAAGAATCTTCGAACCGAGCAGCTCGCTGAGAAATGCCTCCGGACTTTAAGCCAGGCCGACTATACCAGAGTGCCTCAGACAGGGGCAGGCGTCGTCCCTCCACCTGCCCCCTAAAAGCCCCGGCAGCCGCCAACTTCAAGAACCCAGTGACAAGTGCAGGTATGCGGGTTCAGTGACAGCAAACTCCAGGCCTCAAGGGATAGGGGATGGACTAGTCCAGCTGCTACTTAAGCTTCTAAACGGCCATGATCCAGAGACACACAAAAGAATCTCTGAACCAAGCAGCTCGCTGCAGAGATTTCTCCACACCCTAATTATCTAAAATTTTAGAATTCCAGGAGCATGCTGCCACTCTCGCGGCCGCAAGATATCTTATGCTATTCATAACAAGCAATACAAAAGAGAGTATGGAGGAGATTGTCTGCCATAGAGGCAGGGGGAGGGATGGGATGGGGGGATACTGGGGACATTGGTGGTGGACGATGTGCACTGGTGGAGGATTGGGTGTCTGATCATTGTATGTCTGAAACTCAAACAGGGAAGCTTTGTAACTGTATCTCACGGTGATTCAATGAAAAAAAATTAAATTAACATTATAAAAAAAGTAATGTGGCGTTCATGCCAAATTCAATCAGCTTAATCAATGGCTGAATAAATTGCAGTACTCCTACATTAAAAAAATAGTAACAGCAGGAGTAATAGTAGTATCAACAGTAACAGCAGGAGTAATAGAAGTATTGACAGTAACAGCAGTAGCAGTAGTCATTGGAATTGCAGGAGCAAAGGCAGTAACAGCAGTGGCAGGGACAGTGACAGAGGCAGGGACAGGGTCCTTGCACTTCTCCCCAATCTTTTGGGATTGGTTCTTCCTGCCCCATCTACCAGGGTTCTGCCTCCCCACTTTGACTGGGGGGGGGGCTGGGACACCCTCCCCCACCCAGGCTGAAGATATCCCTGGGAGGGAGCTCCTGGAGGCAGGGTTCCCCAAGGAGGAGTTCATAGGTCCCCAGTGGTGACCCCTGAGTGCCCCTCCTTCTGGAACCAGACTCAGCCTACCCTCCCCGCAGACCCCCTGCTCTAGGTGCTTTGCGAGGCCCGACCCATTTCTTTCATGAGGTTCAACTCTCTTCCAACTTCTCATCTACACTGGTCACCAGACTTTCCACAGATGGGAGGGGTGTTCCCTAGGATTGTAATGGTCATCTCCTGAGTGTAGGGTAGGACCTCAGGAATTCTGTCAGTCTTTCTCAAGAGATGACAATGAGGTGCGTGAGATAAGCTAGTAGGTAACGAATGCATGGAGAAGCTGATGGGGAGGGAGGTGGGTGGTGGGTTGATGCAAAGAAAGATGAATGTTTCCAGGGGTGGATGGATGATGAAGAGATGATTGGACAGATGGATGGGTGGGTGGATGGAAGGATAGAAAGTGGGTGGATGGATGGATGGATGGATGGAATGATCTATGGATGGATGAATGATTGGAAAGATGGATGGTTGGGTGGATGGATGGATGGATGGATGGATGGATGGATGGATGGACGGACGGATGAGTGGAGGGCTGGGTGGATGGATGGGTGGGCGGGTGTATGGGTGATTGATGGATGATGGATAGAAGGATGAAAGGACAGAGGGAGAGAGGTGGATGAATGATTGGATGGGATGGATGGATGGATGGAAGGATGGAAGGATAGATGGGTGGGTAGATAGATAACAGGTAGATGGATGATGGATGGAATGTTGTTTGTTAGAAATCAGACAACACTTCTCAGGGAAACCTTTCCTAACTGGAAGGAAGTCTAGAAATATTATTCCCATTAATTCTATGAGAAAAAAAACCTTTTTTTTTTTTAGTATTTCCAGACATCCCAAATAACCTACCAACTTATACTTAATAGAAATATTCCCATCTCCAGCGAGATAGCACAGCTTGGAAGGCACTTGCTGGGGGGACCATATAGGGTGTTGGGAATCAAACCTGGGTTAGCTGCATGCAAGGCAAGCACCCTACCCACTGTACTCTTTCTGAACCCCACTTTCCTCTTTTGGTGGTGTGTGGAGGCACAACTAGTGATGTTCAGGGGTTACTCCTGGCTCTGCACTCAGGACTCACTCCTGGAGGGACTCAGGGGACCTATATGGGATGCTGGGAATCAAACCCAGGTCAGCCACGTGCAAGGCAAACACCCTCCTACCCATTGGAGTATCACTCCAGCCCCCCTTTCTTCTTTTTAATTCCTTTTGTTACAACCTTTGAACAAGAACGTGATTTAAGCATCATATTTCCATTCACAAAAAAATGCTCAGAGTTACTTTCTGGTCTTGAATTTTTCAGCCAGTCTTGGCGGTGCTGGGGGCCCCCGTGCAGTTCCAGTGTGGAATCTGGGGTTCCCGCCTGCACTCTGTCCCTTTGAGGCATCTCCCAGCCCCTGCACTGCTTTTGAACAGCTTTCCCACACACCCAGGGAGGCGTAGCGTTTGCTACTCTCAACAAGCGCTCTAGAGATAGTTCCTTCATTGAGCTTGTTCCACTCAACATAGTCATTTTTTAAAAATGCTTTTATTGGTTGAGGTTCTGTGGTTTACAATACCATTTATAATGGTTTTTCTCAAGTACACAATTCCAACACCACGCCCATCAGCTGTGTACCCGCCTCCCTTTCCCAAAGATCCCACCCCCTCCCTCTCCACCCCCACCCCCACTCCCCCAAACCAACTGTCTGGATCAGTTCCTTTGGCCTTCAGCTGCTACCTTGCTGAGGGTCTTTACGTCCCAACTATGAGAGGGCTTGTTTTGTGTCCGCCCCTCTCCTGCCTGCCTCACCTCCACACCCTCCTGACCCACCCACTTAAGACACTCATTTCCAGACGCCTGGAACATGCACTTGGTAACTCTGGAGTGTGGAAGGTTTGCAAAGAAGAGGGGGTTCCTTCCATCAGCCCCCATCAACACGCCGGTATAACTTAGCGCATCGTGATCAGTGGAGTCTGAGTCCTTAAAGAACAAAATCCAAATCCACACGGGCACCTTGTGGGCACGGTGGCAGGAAGCCTCGAACACATGCTCTCTCAGCTCCTGTCTCTGTTCCTGCTGGATGCCCATCAGCCTTCAAAGTGAACCCCCTTGGATGGTGGTGCGAAGGACTCGTGTGCCAGTCCGGCATGGGGGAGGCCCGGGCTTGATTTCCAGCATGGCCTGGCATCCGCCGGCAGGCCCTGACTGCACCAGTTGTGGTCTCCAAGATGCCCAGCAGGGCTGCAGGGACAGTCTGGGGACTTGGGCATGTGCTTGTACGTGGCCGACCCCAGTTCCCTCCTGGCACCTCGGGTGCCCCTGGCACTGCATCCTCCTCCGGCCTTGCCCTGACCAGATGGGACGAGGGGGCGAGGGTGTAGTTTCCTGAGCATCATCTGGGTGAACAAACAGACCAACCAAACCCACCCAGGGGGCACCCCCTCCCTGAATCCCAGCAGCTCTCACTAGCTGGGGGTGGGGGGGTGTTGGCCAATAAATTCTCAGTTCCGGGCCCTATTCCCCAATGTTGCTGCCATCTTAGCGGTCCTCCTGCTGGGGGTCTGTGTGCCAGAAAGAGAGGCGCCTGCTCCTGGACCCCCCTCCCTCCGCTCTCTCCTCTAACTGGGGGGGGGGGGGAGGGCAGCGCTCTGAAAACAAATCCCAGGTCTGGGGCTAGGAAGTGGAGGGGAGGTCTTGGGTGGTGGAGTGGCCTGGGGGGCAGTGAAGAGAGGTCTGGGGGGAGTGGAGAGGTCTGGGGGAGTGAGGAGAGGTCTGGGGGAGTAGAGAGGTCTGGTCGTTTTTTTCAGCCCTGAGGCTGTACCCAGTTCTCTGTCTGTGCCAGCTGACAGCCCCCATTGTCTCCACCCCAGCCCCCCGCCCCCGCCCATGTGCTCAGGAGTCTGCTCGCGCCCGGAGCCCAGGGTGTCCCTAGGGCCTGCTGGCTGGCGGGTGCCCAGCCCTCATCATTGTCCACTTCCCCAGAATGACCCCTTGCTGCGCCCACGTATTCCTTCCCCCAACAGCCCCCTTGGAGACAGCTTCCCCCACCCCGCGGCCCACCCTGTGGTTAGGTGTCCTCTTCAGAGGCTGCTCTGGAATCTGACAAGACAGATGTATTTCTGGAGCAGGACGACGGGGAAGACTCATTTGTAACCCGGGGCAGCAGGATAAGGAAGGAGCCTTAAACAAGGGCAGGGTGAGGGGCTGGTGGCAGAGAAGGACCCGCCAGGGAGGTGGGCACAGGGAGTGGCCAGACAGTGGGGGCGGGGCATGGGGTGGTCCAGGCAGCGGTGGGGGTAGGGTGGGCTGTGGTGGCTGAGCGAGGGGAGGAGGTGAGGGGAGCACCGGGGCAAGAGTGGGCCGAGGCCCCACGTGCTCCTCTCACTCATCTCCGCCCCGATCCGAGGCAGCCAGGGAGGGCACCTGCCCCGCCTCTTAGCTGGGAGCTGACTCCAGGGTGCCAGGGGCCACGGCAGCCCCCCAGCTCTGCTCCCCATCTGCCCATAAATCACTCTGACGCCCCAGGAGGGGGCAGGGACGGGCCCCCTGACCTCCCTCCGTGGGCGGCCGGGCCCCAGCCCCAACTCCTGCCGAGCTTGTGGTTCTTGGCGGCGGATGCTGGCAGCCGGGCCGGGACCCTGGATCTTGGGCTCGACACCTGGGGAGGCCTTGGCCTTGGGCCGAGGAGGGGGTGTGGGAGCCGCAGGGGCCGGGTCAGGGGAGCTGGCTACCAGCGGAAGGGGTGGACGCATCACGTTTGCTGCCCTCACAGGAGGCTGACAGCCCACATGTTCCCGGGCGGGGGTGGAGGCGAGGGGAGGAGCTGTGGGGTCTCCCTCAGCCCAGGTTCTGAACCAAGGCGCCCCAGCCACCTGCCTTCACCCTCCCCCACGGGGGTCAGTACCCAGCAGGTGTTGGGGGGCTCTCAGGGGAGAATCAGGGCTCCCCACCTTTGCCTGCACAGACCGGGGGTGCTGGGGCGGGCCCCACCATAAGGCTTGGGGGGAGCTGGGGTCCCCATCAAACCACTCCATGGTGTGCACTCAAGGCCTTGGACCCGCCCACCCTCCTCGAGGACCCCAATGCTGCCTTGTATCTTGGACCCCAAAACCAGGTTCAGGCCAGACACTCGTCTGCCAAGAAAACCCTCCCACCCCACTCCTGGCGCCCTCCAGACTGGTGACGGTCTTGGGTCTGCTGGCAGTGATGGGCAGGAGCACGGAGTTGGGGGTGTGGGGAGCCACAGGAGGCCGGGCCGGCATCTGAAGCTCAGAACCTGTTGGGTTAGCTCAGTCAGGCCCCCCGCTCTCACACAGGCACTCCCACGTCTGCCCATTCTCCAGGGCCCTCCGTCCTGACCTGTGCTCCAGACTCCCTTCACACATAGGCATCCCTCACAACGCCCCCCCTCGAGCACAGTGATGGGTACCAGGTGGGATGCGGGAGGCCTGTCACTTTGAGTTTTCAGGGTGTGGAGCCTGTGGCAGGGTGCCCTGGAAGGGGCTGTCTGAGCCCGCCTCGGGCACAGTGCTGCCCTCTCTGATCCTGTTTGCCCTTCTGGGTCAGAGACTCAGCCCTGCAATGACTGGAACCCCCCCAGTGGCCCCCACTTCAATTGAGAGCTGCTGGGAAAAGGCGGGGGTGGGGGGAGGCTGGGGCGGCCCAGCAGGGTCTCCTGGGGACTGGCATGGGGTGGGCAGGAGGCGGTGGGAGTGGCCAGAGCGGGGCTGGCGGGTGTCCAGCCTCACCACAGGCCCCCGGGCCCCTAATGGACCCCACAGAGGCTGCCTGTCAAGGCCTCTTGCCTAATTATCAAATCGTTCCCAGATCCCCTCCCGCGGCTTCAGGCGGCCCTGCCCGCCCCCCCCCCCACCCTACTGTATCACAGGGCGGTGGGGGCCGGGGTGCCCGGCGCCCCCAGTCTCAGCTCCTGTCCCCCACCTTCGCTGAGCACCAGCCTGTCGGTCCCAACCCCCGGGCGGCTGGAGGTGCGTCATGCCCTCGGGGAGGGCCCCTAGCTCCCCTCACGGGCCCCCCTGCCCTCGTGCCGGGGACCGGGCACGGCCTCCTGGGCGAGGGTGACGGACCCCCACGCACCCGCGCGCGCCCCACACAGATGCGCATGCCTGCGCGCGGGAAGCCCCATCTGCCGGCCAGGTGCGCCCCAGCTGCTCATCAGCGCTTGGAAGGCGCTGCTGGCTCAGCGACCCCCGGGGGGAGAGGGACAGCCAGAGGTCACCGGGGTTCCCACCGCTCCCCCCGGTGGCCCCCTGCGCGAGCTAGGCCCTCCTCTCAGCCCAGGGGCTGCACGCGCCCCTGTCCCACTTCCCCATGGGACCGGGTCTCAGAGAGGACCTAGGAGTGTGTGTGTGGGGGGGGGCGGGGTGCACCCCACCGCACTCCCTGGCAGCCCTCCTCACCCTGTCCTGCAGCCCCAGGTGTCCTCAGACTCCGGGGTCAGACCTGGCCCCCAGTCTGAGCTGCCCCCACCTGCAGGCGGGAACTGGGGGTGCCCCCGGGATGGGCTCAGCTGCTCGGAGTCACAAGGCTTGTCCCGGTCCCTGGAAGAGCCCCACACCCCCCTGACGTTCTGAGCCTGGAGAATCCTCTCCTGGGGGTGGGGGAGCTAGCAGCAGGGGTCCCAGTGTGTGCTCTGCGGCCAGGCTGCGTGAAGCTGCTCCCTACAGGCAGGGTCCTGGGGACCAGGAGGCCAAGGGGGGTGGGGGGTGGGGGTGGTCACTGCTTGTCTTGACTCGGTGCTGACCTGGCATTCCCCCTCCGCCCCCCTGAGACTGGGGTTTGGAGTGTTGCTGAGGCTTCCAAAGGCCCTGGCCGTGGGAGGGGAATGTGTTGCCCTGAGGGTGCCCCCTGGCACGCCCATGAGCAGCTGAGCTGGCTGGGCATCAAAGGACACCAACAGCGGGGGTGACTTTCCTGACCTGCAGCAGCCTGCCCCCGGGAAGCGCTGGGAGGGGCCTGTGGGGAAGGCTGCAGGGAGGCGGGATGTGGTTCAGGGTGCGGGGTGTGCCGGCCTCTGCTCTGATTCATCCAGGGGGCCCTAGTGTGAGAACCCATTTGACAGATGGAATCACCGAGGCCCCAGGATCTGTCCTCTCCAGGCCTCCTTCCACCCCATTTCCAACTGCCAAAATGGGGCTACTACCTGGGAAGTGTAGAGAAGCATCTAGGGAACTGCAGGAGCGGGTGCTGCATGACACGTCTGGCCAGGTGTGGCCTGTGGCCTGGCTTAGTTCCCCGGTCTGTAGGATGGGTGGGTGGCTCACCTCTCACAAGGCTCCCCAGGCCCGGGCGGGACATGGGAAGGCCCAGAAGGTCCCAGCAAGGAGGCCTCCAGCTTCGACTGGGCGGGCCTCCGCCAGTGGGACTGATCAAAGCCAGACCCGGCCAGCCCTGTTTCTGATTTGCGGGACTGAAGCCGCCAAGAATCTGGTCCTGGGTCTTTCTAGTGCATAGCTGAGCTCCCGTGGGGTCCCCGGCACGGAAGACTCTGGTTTCCTCTCCTTGCAGGGAACTTGGCAGGGGAGGTCTGGGGGAAGGAGCCTGTGCCTGCCGGTGCTGGGTGGGGACGGAGGGCCCAGTGGTCAGCGCTGTGGGGCTGCTAGCTAGGACCCCTGTATCAGGGACTGACTCCATCCCCCCACCCTGCAATTCCTGCAGCCCGTAGGGCTTCGGGGCCCTCTAGCACTCTGTGGCAGCCAGGACCCTCCTCAGAGCTGCCCCACCTGGCCTGTCTGTTGCTCCTTCTGTTCTTAAATGAAATGTGTGTATGTGTGTGTGCATGTTATGTGTGTGTGTGCGTGTATATGTTGGTGTGCATGCATGTGTATGTATGTGTCTGTATGTGTGTATGTGTGTGCGTGTATTTGTGTGCATGTGTTTGTGTGTGCATATATATATGTGTGTGCATGTGTACGCAGTTATGTGTGTATGTGTGTGCCTGTATGTGTGCATGTGTGTGCATATATAAGTACATGTATGCATGTGTGTATGTGTGTATATGCATGTGTATGTGTGTAGGTGTGTATATGTGAGCACATATGTGCTCATGCATGTGTCTGTCTGTATGTGTGCATGTGTATATGTGTATGTATGTCATGTGTGTGCATGTGTGTGTTTATATCTGTGCGTGTATGTATGTGTGTGCGTCTGTGTATGTGTGTATGTGCATGTGTGTATATGTGCACATGTGTGTTCATGCATGTGTGCATGTGTGCGTGTGTATATGTGTATGTGTACATGTATGCGTGCACGTGTGTGCATGCATGTTTGTGTATGCGTGTGTAAGTGTGCGCATGTGTGCTCATGTGTATGTGTGTATGTGTGTGTTTCTGTGTTTCTGTGTGTGTGTATGTGCACATGCCCTCAGTCACTAGGGATTCTCAGGTCAGGCCTTGCCTGCTCAGTCAGGGGCTTTGTGGCATCCACAACGGGCTCTGGTAGCCATGGCTGCGAGCTGAAGGTAGGGGAAGGTGTCCCCACAGGTCCACAGGAAGCTGAGCCAGTGGACTAGTGAGACCCCCAGCCTGTCGCTTGTTTTGTTTTGTTTGGGGCCACGCCCAGTTGTGCTCGGGGCTTGCTTTTCGCTCTGTGCTCAGGGATCACTCCTGGCGGGGGTCAGGGGACCATGGAGGGGTCAGGAGACAGAACTGGGGTCTGTCATGTGCGAGCTAAGCACCTTGTCCACTGCACTGTCTCTACTGCCCTGGTCCCCCCGGCCCTCTGCCCCTCACACCGCCTTGCTCATGGGGTGAGAGGCGGCTGACCCCCCCACACTCAACCCACCCCTGAGGGCGCCCTGCTGGGTGAGTCACTCTTCAAAGCTCCCACCATTCCCTGACTAGCCCCCAGAACCCTGGCCCCCCTCCTGGGTTTGTGCCATGTAGTCCAAGAAACTTTCTAGACCCTTCTCTGTGCCTAGTCCTTGAGGGCCTCTCACAGGAGGAGCCGAGCCAGAAGAACAGATTCCGGACATGTGCTCCAGCCCTCTTGGCCGTGTGACCTTGGACAAATCAATGCACCTCTCCGGGCTTCCTGAGAAGTGACTCCCTGGTGCTGTCTGTTCCCTGTCTTCATTCGTCTCCCATCTGGTGGCCTTAGAGTGTGGGGATGCAGGGCCCTGCAATTCACAGACGTGGACAAGGAGAACCCCTTCGGGGAGTCTCGTCACAGCGACCCCAGGAGGCCACATTGGGAATTGCACCCTATGTGGAGGAACCTGGGTCCCCAGGGCTTGATGCGGGCTCCTGGGCGCCCCCAGTCGTGAGTCACCCCACGTGCAGAGGGACCGAGTTCTGTCTCTCCACAAGAGTCTCATCTCCCCCAGACGCCTGCCCTCAATTCCCCAGGGTGCAGGGGGGTTGGGGGGTAGCACAGAGGGGACCATCTCTGGGGTCCTCTGGCAGCCACCACCTGACCAGTGACTGGGGAGCCCTGCACTGCCCCCAAATCCTCCAGAGGCCAAAGCTGAGCAGAGGGGCCAGCGGTCACATGATGCCCCTCCCCTTCCCACGTGCCCTGAGGAGGAGCCTTGCACCAAAACCCCAGGACGAGCCTCTGTTAATTCAGAACCGGGGTAATTTTGTTCCAGGAGAGAGAAGACCCACAAACCCAGAGAAACCCCCAAACTGGCCAGCACTAGATGACCCCAGTCTCCACTTCAGGGCAGCCACCAGGTCCTCAGAGCCCCATTTCTGCCCTCAGTGGACAGAGGCAGCCTTGGGTCCTGGTCCGAGCCTGTTCCTGGAACATCTGCCAAGCATACTGCTGTGTGACCTTGGGCAAGTCACCTCCTCTCTCTGAGCCTCATCTCATCACTCAGACCTCACTGTGTGGGAGCAAGGGCTTTGGCTGCCCCATCGCACCTTCCGTCCGGCCATCAGCACCTGGCCTCACTCTGGGCACCCGGAGAAGGAGGCTGGGATGTGGCCACCTGGAGGCGGCGGGGGAATGGCCGGTGCAGGATCTGGATGTGGGCAATAGAGTCTGGCTGCAGGAGGCCCTGGCTGAATCCCCTGCACTGCAAAAAGGAAGAAAAGAGGGCGGGCTCCTCAGGGTCCTGGGGCCACCAGTGCTGTCTCTACTTCCCCTCTGCCTGCCAGCAAGGAATATTCAGACACTGCATCTGCAGCGGCCTCTGACCATGGTCGTGACAGACTCAGCGGTTCCTTTGTCCGCTCCCTCCCCCCACCTAGCTCCCAGAGCTGGAAACAGGCTGCCCCCTGCTCCCTGGCTGTAGGATGGCACGGCCAGAGGTGAGGGGCACCATCCTGGTGCCACAGGCACCTCTCGTGCTCCCAAGAAGGCTCGGAAACAGGGGCTACACTGCCTCTTCCCAAACAGGCTCACGACACCCGGGTACGGCCAGACCTGCTGGACAGCCCTGGGTTCCGTGGGCAGGGAGAGCCCTGCACCCCAGCTCCCACTCAGGGTCCTGCCTGAGGCTGACGGGGGAGCACAGAGAGATGGAGACGGAGGGAGAGACAGAGGAAGATAAAGATGGTGACTGATGAAGACAGAGACAGTCAGAGGTGGAGACAGAGAAGGAATCTGAGAGACAGGCTCAAGCCTTCCCTTGGCCCCACCTGAGCGCATAATGGGAACATTAACCCTTTCTTGGGGGGGCGAGATGGGATCATGTTTTGGGGGAGGGGGCCCTCAACAATCTCCCTACTGCCTCGCCCTCTCTAAGCCTCGGGTTGTCCTCTTCAGAGGGGCGACGGGGCTGAAGGTTCTAGAAGGAGGCTGCTCTCACAGTCCCCGCCTCACCCGGCTGGGAAGGAGGGCTTCCCAGGACGGAGTGGCTGCGCCCCCGGAATGAGACTCTGGGGTCCCCTGGAGCACGGCAGAGCCTTTCCCATCTGGAAGGGCCGGGCCCAGTGCCCGGCCTGCCAGGCTGGAGATGAACGCGACCCCGGGGAGCAGGCGGGGGGCTGTCACCCCCCTGGGAGTGCGGCCTGGCGGGCAGGATGAGAGAATCTAAATAAATCACTCGCACGCGGGCCGAGAATTCCTTGACCGGGCGCCCAGGACCAGGGCCGACAGTGGGGAGGGCCCGGAGGCCTGGGGGGGGGGGTGGGCTCAGGCCTGGGGTCTTCCCTCCGGCACGAGGGGCTGCCCTGGGTGGGGCGGCCGCAGTGGGGGCTGCCTCTCCCCGGCCCTGCGCCCCTTGATCCACTGTGGGAAACTTGAAAAGCTGAGCTAGTCCGGGGGGAGGGAGGCGCTGAAAGCCGCATCCTGCTCCCCGCCTGAGCCAAGGCCAGAGATAATATCGAGTGCTGGGGAGCCCCCTCCCCCCACTCGGGGCGCCCCTCCTGCAGGGCCGTGTGGCTCCCCGCCCGCCCGCCCGGGAGGGGCCTGGCCTGGGGCCCGCTGGCTGCTGGCGGGACTCCAGGCAGAGAAGCCGGATGGGCCTGCCCTGCACGGGCCGCCTGCTTTCTCGGCTCCCACACCGGGAAAGAGGGGCCGGGGGGGGACCTGACAGGGTGTCAGGCCTGTCCCGGGGAGGGGACGCCAGGTTGCCCTCTACTGTGGGAGGTGGGTGGGGGGAGGGAGGGGACAAAGGAACAACTGAGTCTGTTGTGACCATGGTCAGAGGCGGCGGCAGATGCAGTGTGTGAAGCCATGTGTCACAATGCCCGCAGGGTTCCCACGTCCCGCGTGTGCACGCGTGTGTGTGCGTGTGTGTACGTGCGAGTGTGCGTTTGCACGTGTGCGTTTGTGAGCGTATGTGTGTGCGTGCGTGCATTTGTGTGTGTATGTGCATGTGCATGCGTGCATATGTGTACATATGTGTGTGTGCATACACGTGTGAATATGTGTGTGCATGTGCGTGTGTGCATTGCATGGGTGCGTGGCACCCTCACACATGGCCGTGGTGCTCTCCAGGACGCACAACCCAAGTTCCTTGATCGGTGTCGGCAGCTGGAGGTCTCTCCCTGGCCTTCCCCTGCGTCCTGTAACTGCTCCTGATGGCCTCGCAGCCGCTGAGGGAGCCGAGGAGGCCATGGGGTGGGTGGGCATGGCTGTGGGCCCCCCTGCCCTGAGAGAATGAACCTGAGGAGCGTACTGGGCATGTGCTGTGTGGGAACACACCCTCCACCCACCTCAGAGACATGAGGATGCCTCCCTCTGTCCACGTGAGCGAGGTCTTGGTTAGAGCCAGTTGGGGCGGCCATGGAGACAGGCCCGGGCTCTGGCTCTGTGTCCACCTCCTTCCTGGCCTTGGAAGTCCCTCAGGCCTGGCCCCCGCCCCAGGGGGATGGGACGGTTCATAAACCCAAACCAGCCCCAACCCCTATAGGCTGAGTGACCACAGCCCCCTCCACACACCTGCCCCAGGCCCCAGTGCCCACTGAAGAAGGGCCCCATGAGTCACTTTCATCCCATGCTGTTCCTGCCAGGCCCCAAGAAGGGTGCACAGAGGCCAGACCTGGGCCTCTGTTCCCTGTGCTCCTGCCCCAATCTCTGAGCCTTGTTTGTCTACAGCTGTAAAATGGGCCCAGGATTTGCTCTCAGCCCAGGATTCGAGGTCTAGGGGAGATGGTGGCGTTCTACAAACCAAATGACCCTTCAAACTCCAAGCCTGAGGGAAGGTGCCCGGGCCTTCCTGGGTGACAGGGATTGGGGGTGTGGGTTCACCCCTGCCAGCGAGGGAGGTGGCAGCCGCAGTGTGGGCTTTTGTGGGGTCCGCTGCTGACACACTATCTCTGAAAGCAGAGACCCCCGCTTTCCGTGACCTCTGCTGTCTTCCTTCACCCCCGGGAACTAAGCCCAGCAGAGGGTGTCCAGAGACAAACCAGGCGACCTCAGCTGGACCAGCTCCCAGCTCTCCGTGCACCTCAGCAGGCCCCCACGTCGGGTCCCCCCAGACAGCACCCAGGAGAGGCCTGAGCAGGCTGGGGGGTTGGCAGGTGCAGAGAGGCAGGAGGGTGCTGGAAGGGTTCAAGGTCATTCGGGAGAACATGAGGAGGGTGATAGGAAGTGGGGACCTCGCCCAGGACCTCCCCCAAGGCCCCTGGCCTGCTGAGGGTGCCCGTCTGGACCCTGTGTGTGGAGTTACAGAAACAGCACGGGTGCCCTCCCACCATCCCTTCCGGGGGTGCCCCTGTGGTCCCGCTCTGCAGAAACCCTGAGGGTGATGGAGTGTTTCCGGGTTTCATGGGGGCACTGGCGTCCACGGAGGTGCAGCTTGTCTGTGTCTTTGTGCCACACCCAGTGACGCTCAGGATCTATCCCTGGCTCTGTGCTCAGGAATCACTCCTGGAGGAGGACCACGTGGGCTGACAGGGATCGAACCAGTGTCGGCCACGTGCGAGGCAAGCGCCCTCCCAGCTGTACTATCGATCCAGTGTACCGAGGCGGAGTTTCTCTCCCACCAGAGGGCAAGAGCTTTGACTCAGGGGCTGGAATTCAAGTCCCGGGGTCTCCCCCAGCCCATGCTCTGTCCCAAACCCCAGGGAGATTCTACCTGGGCACCCCTGCCCTGGCAGGGGCCTTCCTGCACGCACCCCTGGGGGTCTCTGCCCTAAGGCCTCCATTCCTTGCTCCCTCGTGGCTCCCCCAGGGGGTCTCTGTCCTGGCTCAGCTCTGCAGGGAAGTTCCCGGTGACCCCTCAGGGACGCCAATGCTGACCTACCCTGGGGGTGGTGGGGTGCCAGGGAGGGGAGGCCGCTGAGCAGGACCCACAGTGGCACAGGGCAGAGGGCCACTGAGTTGGGCCCTAAAAAACAAAAAACAAAAAAATGTGTGTGTTGGGGGCTATTGCGCGGTGCAGAATAGAACTTTTTAGTGAGGAATTTTATGTTTTGTGAACACAGATATTGATTTACAATGACCCATTTCTAATGACTTCATTTCTAATGAAACATCTATCATGTTAGGATTAAATGTTATTTCAAGGCGGAAAGTCACAGCCGGGGAGAGCTGCCACCATGGGCGAGTGCGTGCCAGGGGCCGGGCTCAATCCCTGGCTCCATCTGCTTTGGGGGCGAGGGGGAGGGCACACCCAGTGATGCTCGGGGGCTGCTCCTGGCTCTGCGCTCAGGAATCACTCCTGGCCGGCTCAGGAAACCGTAAGGGATGCTGCGGATGGAACCAGCCCCGGTTGCTCTGTGCAGGGCAAGGTCCTCACCTGCTGTGCTATCTCTCCAGCCCTTACTTTTTTGTTCTGTGTTTTGGGGCCACACCCAGAGGTGTGCGTCCTATTTTTCTAGTTTTCTATTTTTTTTTTTTTGCTTTTTGGGTCACACCCGGCAATGTACAGGGGTTCCTCCTGGCTCTGCGCTCAGGAATCACCCCTGGCGGTGCTCAGGGGACCATATGGGATGCTGGGAATCGAACCCGGGTTGGCCGCGTGCAAAGCAAACGCCCTACCCGCTGTGCTATTGCTCCAGCCCCTTGTTTTCTAGTTTTGGCATTGCGAAAGCAAACTTGCTCGCGTTTCTGTTTGGGGCAGTTCTATGGATGACAAACGTGTCAACGTGTCTGTGCATTAAGCTGCCCCCTGGCCACCCCCAGGAGTGAGGGACAGAAAAGGTCTGTTCCCCCCCCCCCCCCACACACACACAACACACACACACTCCTCTCCCACTCAGCTGTGGCCCCATGCTGGAGCCAGTGAGAATGAGGTCGGGTTCCATCCCCTCCCCCCACCCCAACCCCCTCGCTGGGCGCCCCCAGGGGATCCATCTGGGCAGGGCGCCCCCCTAGTGGCCGACGGTGCTAGAGAGAAAAGGCCTAGTGGGGGGGGGGTCCTGTCTTTTGTGCGCCCCAGAGTGTGGGTCCCTTTCGGGACAACCGGACTCCCGGCGAGAATGCGTCCAGTGCTTACACCTCTGGCCTCCGCTGCCCAGCCTCTGCAATCGTGGGAGCGCCCCCCTGACCAAGCCCTGTCCGGCTGCGCCCCCTCACTCTTCCCTAGAGCTCCCCTTGCGGGGGGGGGGCGTTCCCTGACTCTCCGCACACAGAGCAGTGCCCCTGATGCCGATGTCCCAGCCCTGCCCGAACACTGCAGCGGAGGGAGGTGCCCAGGGCCAGGAGGGTGTGCCCCCTGCCCACAGCCTACCCCTGTGCCAGGCCCAGTTGGGCCTCCCTGCAGCATTTCCCCTCTCAGCCCCCACCCCTCCTCTGCCCCTACCCCCACCTTCCGCGTCTCCCGTGGGGCCCCCTGGCCGCCTCCTTTCCCCACCTCTCTGTGAACCCAGAGCTCCGCTCTGAGCCCACGCCTCCCTCCAGCGAGGCCAGCGACCTCTTGTCTGCATCTGCCCGGAGTGTCTGCGCAGGGTTCCTCCCACTGAGGAGGCCCCCCTCCCCTGCATTCCAGCCCCTTCCTGCCTCCCCCGCTGGCCAGCCAGCCGCTGCAGACCCGCTCACCCTTCCGCCCACAGTCGCCACACCTGCTGTCCAGGAGGACCTGTTCCTCCCATGAGCACTAATGAGGATGTGGCTCAGGGCAGAGTCCTTTGCCGTCCGGGTGGGGGATGCTCGGGGCCCCATCCCCAGCATTGCCCCCAACCCCTGAACCAAAGTGTACCCTGATCATCCTCCTCAGAGATACTGGGACTCAGCTCTGGACCACCCCAGTCACACAAGTATTGCAACAAAGCAAATGCCTGATGCCTGGGTTTCCAACGTCTCTGAACACTTTATTATGGTCTATTAAGTGTGCAACAGTAGTAAGTCTAAAACTACCCCTGCGCGTGCTTCCATTCAATGTGACAGACACCAGGGACAGGACACCAGCACTGTCTGTTGGAGCTGCACACAGAGGGCTGCCACACACCTAGATGTTCCAAAAACAAGCATCTGCAACATGCAATCAAGTGAGATGTGCCTGCATTTCTCTGGGCACGGAGCTTCTCATTCTTATGCCGTCACTGTCGCTGTCCTCCCGTTGTTCATCGATTTGCTCGAGCGGGCCCAGTAAGCATCTCCATTGTGAGACTTGTTACTGTGTTTGGCATATTGAATACGTCACGGGGAGCTTGCCAGGTTTTGCCGTGCGGGTGAGATATTCTCGGTAGCTTGCCGGGCTCTCCGAGAGGAGCGGAGGAATCGAACTGGGGTTGGCTATGTTGGTAGTCTTCCTTATTCCCGGCACCATCCTTTTTTTTTTTTTTCTTTTTTATTTATTTGTTGAATCACCATGAGAACAGTAACAAAGCCTTTCAGTTCAAGTCTCGGTCGGTCATACAATGATTAAACACCCGTCCCTTCACCAGTGCACATTTTCCACCACCAAGAACCCCCAGTATACCTTCCCTCCCATTGGGGATCACTCCTGGGGGTGCATTGCCATCGGGTGTGGGACAACCATTAAAGGGGCTCAGTCCCCATGACTGGTGGAACCAGAGGCAGGCGAGGCGGCCCCACTAGGACTGTGTGAGCTCCACTACCCCCCCCCACCACCACCAGTGCCGCAGTCAGGGCGGGGCGTCTCTGTGCGTGGGACCTCAGCTAAGGAGGTGCCTCTCCCAGCACCGGCAAGGCCTGTGCAGTTCAGCCCAGCAATGTGAGCGACCAGGAAGGGGAGGGCCCAGGGAATGGGGGATAATAATAATAATAATAATAAAAATGAGTAACACTTTGTGTTCAGATTTTGGGTCTTGTGCCGTCTGCCGTTCCAGGGCTCCTGAGCTGCAGCCCAGGGGACTGGAGCATCCTGTGACTCACCTTCCTGTTTTTAGGTTTCCGGGAGGACCTTCTTCTGGCTTCTGGGTGTTTCAGACCCTTTTAGAACCTTTATGTGATGGGTTTTTTTTCTTTTTGGGTCACACCTGACGATGCACAGGGGTTACTCTTGGCTCTGCGTTCAAGAATTACCCCTGGCGGTGCTCAGGGGACCATGTGGGATGCTGGGAATCGAACCAGGGTCGGCTGTGTGCAAGGCAAATGCCCTAGCCGCTGTGCTATTGCTCCAGCCCCTATGTGATTTTTTAAAAATTAATTAATTTAATTAATTTACTAAAATTTTTTAAAAGTAGTCCACAATATTTGGTTATATTTAATATTCAAACACCAATCCTGATGTCGGTGGGCCCCACGGGTGACTTATGTGAAGTGGGGAGGAGAAAGACGGTCACTTTCTCCCCACCCGCCTCTGCCACCCGGGACCCAGGGTTACTGGGTTCTTGTCTCGCCTCGCAGAAAGGAATTTCAGGAGTAGACAAGCAGTGAAGTAAACTGATTTTATTTGGAGGATTTTTAAGGTGTGGAGGGGGGAAGAGAGAGAGAGAGAGACAGAGAGAGAGAGAGAGAGAGAGACGTACTCAAGAGAGAACAAGAGAGAACGAGAGAGAGAGAGAGAGATAGTAACGTACTCAAGAGAGAACACAGGCTTCTCCAAGGGCAGAGAGAGAGCCCCTACACAAATCCTAACATTAGACAGAAAAGCATGAAAGTACACATCTCAAGAGGGGAGATGCAGGCAACACATGTCTTCAGGCACCACATGTGCTCGGCCACGTGGGCGCAAGCAGCACATGGGCTCGGGCAGCATATGTGCCTATGTGATGGTTTTTAAAAACACATTTCTTTTATCTTTTATGTAATTTTTAAGGGGGGGGGGGACGCGCACATTCATTGGGGCTCAGGGCTTACTCTTGACTCAGTGCCCAATTCAGCATGTCCCTATGCAAACCCTGCCACACCCACTGAGCACATGCTCACCCCCTGCCTTCTTCTTGCGAGCCCTGCACTGGGGCCTGCCACTGTCTCCTCAAGGCCCCCAACGCTTTCCCTCTGCAGTTCATACCAAGTAGGAAATCTCCAGTCAGGACTACCGCACCCGACACGCGGTCATGAATGTGGGCCAGAGCCGACTCAAAGGGCTGAGGGCAGGTTTTGCCAGCAGGAGGCCATGATTCAATGCCAGCACCACATGGTACAGAGCAGAGAGCAGGTCTGCTGTTGTTACAGGGGCCAGAGTGATAGTTCAGCGGGTAGGGCAATCAATCCCTGGCATTGCCTGTGGCCCCGAGCCTGCCAGGAGGGTAGAATCAGGAGTAAGCTCTGAGCTGTGCCCAGTGTGGTCCACAAAGCACAAAATAGAGAGAGAGAGAGAGACAGAGACAGAGACAGAGACACAGAGAGACAGAGAGAGACAAATACAGAGACAGAGAGACAGACACAGAGAGAGACAGAGAGACAGACACAGAGAGAGACAGAGATAGACAGAGAGACAGAGACAGAGACAGACAGAGAGGGCAGGGAGAGCGAGAGCGAGTGAGCGAGTGAGAGAGAGAGAGAGAGAGAGAGAGAGAGAGAGAGAGAGAGAAGCTGGTGCCCTGGAGCTGGTTGTGGTTGGTCCGTTCCTCACAGCCTCCCTGGAGGCTGACAGGCCCTGAAGCCTGGAGACAGCAGGACATCTGGGACCGTGGCCCAGAAGGGACAAAGCTTCTTTAGAGACTCTAGCATGGACCCCGACTGGGATTGCCCAAGTTTGGTGGGTGCTCTGGAGGCTGTAGGGGAGGGGAACACGGGAGCTAGGGGTAGCCCAGGCAGTGGAGGGGAAGGGAGAGGCACTGACCCCCCCCCCATGGTGGTCTATAGGGAAGAGCATGGGCGGGTGGGTGCAGATGAGTCCCGGCCTCTGAGGGCACCACCCCACCGCTTGCCACTATCCTCAAGGCACATTATCCTCTTTTCCTCCTGAATTCCTTTTATTTATTTTAAAATAGGGGCCACACCCAGTGGTGCCGGGGGGGGGGGGGTTTGCCCGGGGTTCCTTCTGGAGATGCCAGGCCCAGCAGTATCGTGAGGTGCCCAGGCCAGAGCTGG
This sequence comes from Sorex fumeus, assembly GCF_029834395.1. Classification (NCBI taxonomy): domain Eukaryota; kingdom Metazoa; phylum Chordata; class Mammalia; order Eulipotyphla; family Soricidae; genus Sorex; species Sorex fumeus. Next base: position 20,279,909 of record NW_026606087.1, on the reverse strand, counting down.
CCATGTACTCTCCCACCTGAAACTCTCCCGGGCCCACCCCATGTTGTTTGCTTTGTTTGAGGTGGGGGGGGGGGCACAATTGCAAGGAAACTGTGTTCAGTGTAGATCAGGGCACCCCTTCCTTTTCACTCTCAGGAACGTTTTATGAGTAAAAAAACAAAATAGAATCTAAGGTTTATTTTAATTAATTAATTAATTATTTTTTGATTTGGGACCATATCTGGCCATGTTCCTGGCTCTATATGCTCAGGAATCACTCCCAGCAGTGCTCAGGGGACCACAGGGGATGCTGGGATCAAACCCGGGTCGGCCGCATGCTCGGAAAGTGCCTTCCCAGCTACACTACGGCGCCAACCCTTAAACTAATGTTTATCGTTCTCCTACAACCATAAAAACCAGAGCAAGTTTACAAATTAAAACCACACACGATTACAGAGCCTATTAAGTTCATATTAAGAATATTAATCTGATGTGATGGCTGAGGTTTTGCTAAGCGAAACCCTCCGCTGTGGGGCTCGGGGGTTGCCTCCTCCCTGGCCACACACCCGCCACGACTCACTCCTGCCATGGCTCTCCCGCCAAGCTGCTGGCTTCCTTTGTCTGGGCCACAGACCCCCACAGACCTCAGGGCTTCCCCCACGGGAAGGCCTCCTCAGCCTACTCACATGCGCCTACTCCGTGGAGACACAGTGAGCACCCGTGCAGGAACCCGTCCCAGATGAAAGGAACTGAAGTGCTGCTTCCATGGAAAGGCCAGACTTTGCTGAGGAAGAAAAGGATTTATGGGCACTGACCAGGAGCAGCTGGGAGCCTGGAGAACTTGGAGAGACATCAAAAGAACACAGAGAAGCCAGGGAAAGAGGGAAGAGCGAAGGAGGGGGGTGAGGAAGGAAGAAGGAAGGAGGGAAGGAGACAATGCAGGCAGGGAGGGAGGAGGAGGAGCGGGAGGAGGGAGGGAAAGGCCACCGTGAAGAGAAGCATTTGCGCTGGCGGTTCCACCTCTAAAAATAGAAAGCGAGGCCGGAGAGAGCGCTTCCGGGCAGAGTGCTCTCAGCATGCAGAAACCCTGGGTCTGACCCCTGGCACCGTGGGGAGCATACCCAAGCACAGAGCTGGGAGTAACCCCTGACATCACTGGGTGTGGTCCCAGAGGAACAAAATCAGACCCCCGTCGCTCAGCTGGGGAAAGACCTTACTAGAAGGAGAGGGATAGAGGTTGGGACCAGGGGATACTTGAGGGTCTTGGGCACAACCAAGGGGCTTTAAGCAGTGGGAACCGAGCGGCAGGATCTAGCGTACTCTGTCACTGCTGAGATGGACAGGTACCGGGAATAGACGTCCCTGCAGCCCTGGGCTTGGCTATGATTAGACACGACACCTCCCCTCCTGTGGGCCGGGAGGGCGCCCACAAACGCTGACACAGCCCCAAGCGCAGTGCTACCCAGCACATGAGTGTGTCTCTGAGAACTTGTGTCTGTTAAAACGGGCATCGACCGAGCCTGTCCGCTGCAGATGGCTGGTGGGGACACAGATGCTGAGTGAAAGGACAAGAAAGGGCCACGGCCGACCCGGGACCTTATGGGATGCTGGGGAAGGAACCAAGCCGGTGTGTGGGAGGCAAGTGGCCTACCCGCTGTTCTGTCTCTCCATTTTTATTGGAATCTTTGTTGAGTCTTTCCATTGGGATAGCAAGAGGACAGCTGGTGGGGCTAAGGCAGGAGGCCGCTCTGGCCAGTGTGAGCCCCAGAGCAGCCCTCCACCTGGGGAGTGGCCCCCATGAGGGCTGGGACAACAGGCTGGGCACGAGCTTTGCATGTGGGCAACCCCAGGTCTGTCCCTGGCACATGGTCCCAGCGCCGCTGGGAGCAATCCCCAAGCACAGCCCCAAGTGACCACTGAGCTACTGGGTGTGCCCCTTGGCCCCCCAAAAAGAAAGATTCTGGCAAGCTCCCAGCCTTCCCCTTTTTCTTCCAGATGAAGGGAGCTCCCAGCCATGGCCACTCAGGTTTCCTCCCACACAGCGTGGACAGCCCCAGAACCGCCCTCCTCCCCCAGGAAGCCTCCCCCATGCCCAGGACCCATTTGCAGAAACCCGTCCCACCCCACCCCCATGGTCCTCTCCTCCTGCACCTTCCCCAGCCTCCCTGCCTCCATTTCCCCCATTCTCCCCCCACGTCTGCCATCCCATCCTGCGTCTCTCCTCTTTACGGCTCATCTTCCTGTGCAGCGCACACCATGGCGGTGCTGTCTGTCCTCTCTTCCCACTGATCCTGCCCCCCCACCCCCAGGTCCTGCAGCACAGACACCAGCTGTGTAAGGAATCGGGCGGCTGGGCTGGTGTGTCTCTGGGCCAACTGTCTCTGAGACCTGAATCAGACGCGTGTGCTGTAAAGAAATACAGCCCCCACCCCCCAACCCGGGCACCAGAGGTGGTGCCACACCCCAGGACACGTAATCCGGAGGCACAGAGGTTTTCTGCTTCCTTCTGAGGCAAGAAAGATCCCTGCTTGGGGGTCTTGATTTTTTTTTTGCTTTTGGGGTCACACTCAGCAGTGCTAAAGGGTAACTCCTGGGGCTGGAGCAGTAGCACAGCAGGTAGAGCGTTTGCCTTGCATGCGGATAACCTGGGTTCGAATCCCAGCATCCCATTTGGTCCCCTGAGCACTGCCAGGAGTAACCCCTGAGTATCGCCAGGTGTGACCCACAAAGCAAAAAAAAAAAAATTAAATAAATAAAATTTCAGAAAAAAAAATAAAAAAATAAAGGGTAACTCCTGGCTCTGTGCTCAGGGATCACTCCTGTAGTGCTCTGGGATGCCGAGGATCAAACCGGGCAAGTGATCTGCCGGCTGCCCGTGCTCAGGCCCCGGAGGCCCGGGTGTGGCTCCCTCTTAGTGAGGAAGCGCTTCCGTCATCTTGCAGGACATTTAGACGGGGGCTGGGGCGGAGGGAATTGGCTGCGGGGGTCCCCGGGTGCAGAAGAGGCTCCCAGTCTGAACCCAGTGTGGCCTTGGTCCTCCACTGTCCTCCCAGTCCAGAAGTCACAGGACAGCAGGCGGAGGGGGCGCTGTGCATCTCGCCAAAGGCACGGCTCCAGGGAGGGTCAGCTTGGGGGCCACACCCCATGGTTCTAGGTTGGGGTGGTTCTAGGGTTCTAGAGCCAGCTACTCCAGGCTCTGCAAAGCATGTGTGAGTCATCTCCCATCCCAGTGCTTCCTGATGCCAATTCGGGGCACCCTGGGGCCCAGGGCTCAGACTCGGATAGGAGTTACAAATCCAACATCTGTTCCACCTTGTCTGTCCAGATCAGCGGACTCCATGAGCACCTACTGTGTGCTACCGAGGAGCTGAGGCCTGTGTGTGTGGAGAGGCACAAGGGGGCGCTGACAGGTTTAGGGGAAGAAAGGGCCTGGCCCAGTTTGAAAGGCTTCTCACACCACCAGAGTGATACTGAGCCCCCCACTCAGAGAGTAAGATTGGTGGGGGACAGTGATGCTGGTTTCTTTGGAGTGTAAGATGTTTCCGGGAGGGGCCAGAGCAATAGTACAGCAGGGAGGATATTTGCCTTGCACACAGCTGACCTGGTTTGATCCCTGGCATCCTTATGGTGCCCAAGCACTGCCAGGAATAACCCCTGACCTTTTACGGGTGTGAACAAAACAGCCAAATAAATAAATAAATGAATGATGAGAATATCTAAAGAAGGCACCTGCCTTTATTCCCCATCGTCACCGAGGGCCCCCAGCAGTGCCAGGAGAGACCGAGTACGGAGCCAAGTGTGAGTCCTGAGTATTGCAGGGTGCAGCCCTGTCAAATAAAAGATATATATATATATATATATATATATATATATATATATTTTTTTTTACACTTCCTGTAAATGATTTAAAAAAAATATTTTCATGTCCAATTTTGGAGAATGAGTTGACCCCTTAAATCACCAAAATTGGTTTGAACCATTATGAGTCTAAACTACCTTCCAATATTTCATGCTTGTTGCTGTTGATTGACAATGAATTTACCCCTTCCCCGATGGTGGCAGGCTTAGGTATGGCAAAGTTCACAGTCCAGTGGGGGTCCGCAAGTGCGTTTCTTTCTTAATTCTGGTTCTCTGTGCCGGGCGTCCCGGGCAGGCAGCAAGACGGGAGCAGAGGGTGGTGCTTGATGTTCCGTGGCATGGTGGGCACTGACTTGATATTCCAGCGGGCACTGGGGCTCAGGGTGGCTCCTGCGGGGCATGGCAGGGCTTTCTGCGTCCCCCTGGGCTGCCCACCATTCCTGATCAGGTTCTCCCTGATTTCTTCCCCCACCCCCACTCTTGGAATCTTGCATGTCTATAATGAGGCCAAGAGATGAGTGCTAGACCTGGGTTTTGCACAAAACCTAAAGGATCTAGGCCGCTTCCCGCCAAGGGCCATACCTAGGCTTGCCTGGTTACACAATTTCACCAACTGGCAGTCTTTCTTGTTTTGGGGAGATGGGGGTCACACCTGGCTGTGTGCAAGGCTACTCCCAGATCCATGCTCGGGGTTGGAACTCAGACGTCAGCAGGCGAAGTCTGGGTCATCTCTCTGTCCCTCGCCTTTTATTTTTTTTGCATTTTGATTTTGATTCACAAGCCTCTGGATTGCTGACAGAGTCTACCTCTCAAATGTGTGGAATCACTCTATAGACATGTAGTTTTTATTCATTTAAAATCCACAAGGCTGAGCTGTCTACCTACAAAACTATAATTAGATGTGTTAAGACGGGCGAAAACAGAGAGAGAACTTTTACTTACCTCGAACAAAATGAGGAGCTCTGGGCATCAATTCAGCATTCACCAAGGCAGCCGGAGGCTGGAGGGGGTATTTATGGATGGGGTGGGCCAAAATAAACTCATCTGCCAGGTGTTAAAAACAGGAACACTGAGCTAATTAGGTTGATAGACCATGTCTCGACCCTGTGTCCACGCCACTCACCCGAACATATGGAAACATCTGACATCTGTTTACAGCTCCAGGTTTTCAAAAGATGAGACACATTCTCTGTGTACAGAATGAATATTTGACTTTCGGTTGTCCTTCCAATGCCTGATACACACACACACACACACACACACACACACACACACACACACACACACAATCTTTGTCGAATGACTAACCCGTCCTTGACAGTGCATGGGGGCTTGTAAAGATCTTTAGTTCCAGGAAAGCATGCACCTAATGGTCTATTCAAGCCTGGGGGTGGTGGAGATGGTGTTATTAGCCTCCTTCAGAGGTTAGGAGCCAAATGGGGAGGTATTTCAGTGGTTTTGCCCAGCAGAGGAAAGGTAACTAGGTGGAAACAAATCTACAATTCTGTCCAGCACAACGCAGGAGTTCATTTTAGGACAAAGGAAGAAACACTGATAGCACAGGCAACAATTTTCTCCAAAATTTTTTTGTTTTGGGGGGTCACACAACCTGGTGATGCTCAGGGCTTACTTCTGGCTCTGTGTTCAGGGATCACTCCTGGGGTGCTCCTGGCGGGAACAATACTGTATGCTGAGGATGGAAGCCGGATCGGTTTCATGCAAGGCAAATGCCCTATCTACTATACTATGACTCTGGCCCTTTCCCCAAACTTATACAGATTAAGAAACAGGAGTCTTTAGGCTCTGTTTTTAGGGGCAATTGCTCAACGGACTGTCGCTTACTTTGCCTGCAGGCTTGTTCCCACTGCACTGTTCCTCGAAACTGAGAGTCAGGTATACAACCGGGTGTGGCCCAAACATGAAAAGAAAAGTGCGGTCCTTAAGAGTTGGGTGAAGCAGGAAGATGAAGGTGGCCCTAGCCACGGCTGGGACCAGGGATGGGAGAGCTGTAAGGCATCTGGTTTCAAGCTTTCTGGGCAGGGACAGTCTCCCCAGAGCACTAAGGATGTGACCCTCCCTCCAGCCCCAGAATGGACCACCACCAAGTATAAAATGCAGGTGGAAAGACACGAGAGGTACCCGGGTGAGGACCCAGGGCAGGGCAACTACCCTATGCTCAGTGCTCACAGCATGAGAGGGGTCCGTGGGACCACAGAGACCTGTTTGGACAGGGGGAACCAGTGTGCTGGCACCTGGGCTTGTATCTCAGGAACCGAGTGGACATATTCCTCACGCATCTTTCTTGGGAACGCATGTGTAAGCGCCACCCCAGTTCCGTGGTCCTTATGCTGCTCAGGTTTCAGGGGAGACTTACCCCACCTACCACTATCCACCGTGCTGGCGTTAAGTTCGAGCAATACTGAGGATCCATAGCGCCGAGTGGGGAGGCATGGCCAAAGCCCTGACCTGCCTTTTGTCCCGAGCTCACAACTGCCAAGTGCTACAAAAAGGAAACTTAGAAACTGTGCCATAATGATTTGGGGACCAGGCTCAGCATGGAGAGAGCACCAGCGCTTAATGGGCTTGCCTTGCACATGGCCACTCTGGTTGGATCTCTGGCACCATCGTTGGCCCCCTGAACACTGCCAGGAGCAACCTCCAAGACCAGAGCTGGAGTCTAGTCCCCAGGCATTGCCAGCTGTGGCCCCAAAAGAAAATAAAAAGAATGAGGTGGTGATACTCTGAACACAAACCTTACTCAACAGCACCCTGGAATCATCAGTGGCACCCAAATGCATCTTTTTATGATAAAGACTCTAATTCTAAACACGAAAGGAGATGGAACAGACTCAGGAACTCGTGTCCAGCCACCGCGGCTGCCAGTCATTATTCAGAGCTAACCGAGTTACTCTTCGACCATCACGCCTGGGCCCAATGCATTGGGCCACCCCAGGATTGGGAGATGCATTAGGCCAGTGCATGTCTTGATTTGCCCCCGCCCGTCCCTCCCCTCCCCCCCCGCCCCTTCCTCCCCCCCCCCGCACACACACAACACACACCTCAGTCCTTCTCTGCAGGCTGGATTTCTCCTCTCACCTCCCTTTACCTCCACTCAGGCCCAAACACAGCAGGGACTCGTAGTTCTGCACACACACACACACACACACACACACACACACACACACACACACGGCACTACTCACCTTGCCTCTGCAACTGCTCAAGGGACTTGTAGCTCTGCACACCCACCCATACACACACACACACACACACACACACACACGACACTACTCATCTTGCCTCTGGGACTGCTCAAGGGACTCGTAGCTCTGCACACACACACACACACACACACACACACACACACACACACACGGCACTACTCACCTTGCCTCTGCAACTGCTCAAGGGACTTGTAGCTCTGCACACCCACACACACACCCACACACACACCCACACACACACCCACACACACACACACACACACACACACACACACACACACAGCACTACCCACCTTGCCTCTGGGACTGCTCCAGGCTCGCCTGCTCCACCCTGTCAGATCATCTTGCTTCTGCCTTTCCTCGTCCCGATCCTGCACAAAGTACCTTCAGAACAGGCTCTCTGGTCCTCAGAGAACCAACCACACTCCACTGTCATGGCCGATACACCGACCAACAGCCCCTGCCCCGTGCACAGACTTGAGAAAGCGGCAGAGGTCAAGGCTTAATCATCTTCGTGTTGCCCTTGGCTAGCCCCGGCCCCGCAGAGAGCTAGCGAGCTCAGGAAACGCAGCGGGGCTGGCTGATTGTTTAAGAACAAGGTTTCCAAAGTTAACTCAGCTTCAATATGAAATTCAAAACAATGGAGAAGACAGGACTCAAACATAGTGGGGAAATAACATACACTTTTACTCTCAAAATAAATACTAATCAATTTTATTTTATAAATACAGATGCTGAGTTTTCTTCCAATTACCAACAGATCAGTTTCACATGCCATTTATTATTGGTGGTGGTTTAAAAAATTATTTAAATAACCAGTTAGGGCAGGATAAATGGGCACCATTAGAACGGCTAAAAAAATACAACTGGATACAATCTTCCAAAACTAATATTCCGGGGAGGGAAAAAAAAAATCTCTGGAATTTCTAAAGTGGGTAAGGGGAAGTGGAAAGAGAAAACACAATCAAATACCCATTTGATAACATTTGCTGGCTGTTAAAAGTATCTCAGCCACAGGAAAACTTTTAGCAGTTCACAAACGGAGGGTAGCGAGTTCTCATTTCAACTGAGATTGCCTCGAAGAAAATTTAATTTTTCTGGGGCTTAAAAGACTAATTGAAAAGATTAGGAAGAGATAGGAACTCATCCTAAGTGCTCTGGCTGCTTGAAACAAGCAAAATATACCCTGAAGTGTTGGAAAACGTCAAACAATCGTGTCTGGAGACGTGTCAAGTTGGAGGTTGTTCCTTGGCTGTGGCAGAAGCTGAGACATCAAACCAACTGAAAGAAACATGCAAGACCAGGGCCGGAGAGATGGCACGGGGGACAGGGCACTTGTCCCACATGCAGCTGACCTGGGGTTTGATCCCCGTCATCCCCTGAACAGTGCCGGAGTGATTTCTGAGTGCAGAGGCAGGAGTGGGCTGTGAGCACGGCCGGGTGTGACCCAAAACCAAAGTAAAACAAAACCAAAGTAAAAAAGGCAAGACCGAATGAAACCCAAGCCTGGGAGAAGTGAAGCCGGTATCCACAGACACTGCTGGGACTGGCATTCCGAACTAGCCCAGCACGCGCTGCAGCAGACTCTGTGCTGTGTGTATGTGTGTGTGTGTGTGTGTGTGTGTGGGGGCTGGGGGGGAAGGCTGGGAGCCCCAGAACTGGGAGCGTCAGACGGGGGACTGTGGCAGGGAGCCTCAGCACTCCTGGCTCCGCCTGGTGCAGAACCTAGGACATTATGCCTGGGGTGCGTGGTTTGGGTTCCCTGTGCCTGGGAGGCAGGAGTCAAGTTGCAGGGGTGGTGGCTGAGCACAGCCTGTGTCTGAATTTAGTGTGAAGTTTCAAGTCTGCACCCATATGCGGGCATGTCACAGATCACGTGACTCTCTTCCCACTGCTCGGTGCTGACACAGGCCTTCCAAAAAGGGCCGGAGAAATAGTACAGTGGACAGGGCGATTCCATTACAAGTGGCCGACCTGGGTTTGATCCCCAGCATCCCATTGGGGTCCCCTGGGCTCCGCCAGGAGTGATCCCTGAGCATCGCTGGGTGTGGCCTCCCCAAAAAACCACCACCAACAACACACCATTTTGAGAAGGCTTGCTGGGCTGGAGCGATAGCACAGCGGGTAAGGCGTTCGCCTTACAAGCGGCCAACATGGCCGACCCGAGTTCGATTCCTCCGCCCCTCTCGGAGAGCCCGGCAAGCTACCGAGAGTATTTGATATGCCAGACACAGTAACAACAAAGTCTCCAATGGAGACGTTACTGGGCCCGCTCGAGCAAATCGACGATCAACGGGAGGGCCTTTACCTTTACCTGCAGGAAGAGTTGTTACTTCCTTCGCGGACCCCACCACATCACTCAAAGACCCCCACCCCAGGCTGTGGCTATCTGCACTCTTTGACTCTAAAATGAGTAATAGCACCCTTCAATGAAGCAGAGATGCTTATGATGGCTTCTGCTCCAAGTTTGGGGTACTTCTACTTTTCCCTGTGGGTTATGATGGATTTTCCTGGATTATGATGAAGCTTTGAACTACTTGGGCTGGAGTGGTAGTCCAGTGGGTAGGGCATTTTCCTTGCATGTGGCTGACCCAGGTTTGATCCCCAGGCATCCTATATGGTCCCCAGAGCACTGCTAGGAGTAATTCCCGAGTGCAGAGTCAGGAGTAACCCCTGAGCATCACTGGGAGTTCCCCTCCCATCCCCCCACTCCCAGCTTTGAATTGCGTGCAGGTTGGGTCTCTGTGAGTTTCTACACGGAAAATAACAGGAACTATTCTGCTTACCACTGTGATTCTAGGTGAACACAGTGCACACGAGTGCTTGGTGGAAAGGGATTACGAAACCCATGAGTCCGGCTGTTTGGGAGGACAAACGCCACCCCTGCAGATGCCTGTGAAGTGTTTGTGCTGTTACAGACAACATGTCAACGCAAATGTGCGAGCAACATCAGCTTAGCACAGCCCCGGTGTTCCACGGGCTAGTCCTATCATGGTGTAACAGAGGAAAATGTAGGTTTCAGAGAATTCCAAGCTGGGGGGGAAAAAAAAAAAGAAAATCAGGTCGAGTGACATAAACTCCATTTTTATTCTTCTATACAATACAGGATATGTGGATAAAGTTTCCTTAAAGAGCTTGCAACCCTGAGGCGATGTCCTTGGGTGTATAAAGTATAAAGCAACAGCAAATAAAAATCTGAGCTCCAGGAATGATAATTGGACTTCAAAAACATAATTTAATATTTAAGCAATTGCACATAGACCAGTAAATTTCTATGCTTCATCCAGTCTCTTAATCCAACTCTCTCTGCGGCCCTGCCGTCTGCACCTGGACAGCCTGACTCTCCATACGCAATGCCTTTCTTTCCAGCTCAGATGGAATAAATTAACGTCGGATTTGCATACGGGGATTTGTGTCTGGTCCGTGCAGTGCCAGAGAGCGTGCCTACTTCCTGACTGCAGCATCAGTCCACAGACAAACTGAGACCCCCACTGGAGGCTGGGCGTCCTGGGCCACGAGCCTGGAGGGGCCTTCCAGGCGGTAGAGAAGTTTTTCATCTGAATTACGGGCTCCTCGAGGCCATGGCTGACCAGGGGAGGTGAGGGGTCCGTGACCTTCGTTCTCAGGACAGACCTCCATCCAGGCCACTGTGATGCACTGAGGACGGGGCCGACGCGCTGGGCTACAGGAGATCCTTGTGCTTCTTATTCATCAACCAAATGGATGACCAAAAAATCCTTCAATGAATGGTAAAAACCACATTTTTTTTTCTGAATTTTCAATTTTCCCAAAGCTTATGGCGAGGGCAAATGCTTCGGAGAAATGAAAAGTGAGTTCGTTATATTATTTATATATTACCATCTTCCCTCTGAGGATAACATAGAAATGATTAAAAAAAAAAAAAGCAGACTGATATCTGGAAGGTGACTCAAGCTTGAGCGCCACCTGTGCCTTAAAAGAAATCACCGGGCCTGAAAAAGCAAAATCTCACGAGCAAATCTGACTTGGTCTGGCCCGCTAATACACAATGATCCTGAGTCCCTCCTTGATCCACAAAGTCCTTTTTTTTTTCCTCTGAGGAATATCCTCCGTTCGTATTCATTTTGTGTCATAATTCTACTCAGTGCAGTGTCATCTTCCGTTTTAGGCAGCGACGTGGTTTGGGTCGGACGGCGGCTGCTCACTTATCAGAACTCCTGCGTGGCCGGCGGAAGCTGGACACGTTCTCATTCAGTGCATAGATCCTTCGGGAAAACTCTTCGAATTCCCCCAGGACTTGGTCGTCACACTCCACCGCCACAGCACTGTCCACGGGGATGCAGCTAAAGGCTTCTAGCTGGTCACCTGAGGTGAAACCCGTGGCCTCCAGCCCGATGATTTCTTCCGCCTGCTCCACGGCGCAGCAGAGCTCAGCTCCTGAGATGGGGTGGCACTCCCCGAGCAGCTGGGCCTCGGTGGCGCCGGCGTGCTCGCCGGGCAGGAGCGTGCCATTGACGGTCGCTGGGTGCCCAGAGAGGGTGGCTCCGGGCTCCTGGCCAGTACCTGCGCTCACGTGGCCATCGTTCACGCTGTCACCCAAATCCACATCCCTTTTCTGGTTTTCTTTGGAGAAGTCCAAGGAGGCATCCAAGGAGGAGGAGAGGCCTGCCACCTTCCTCTCTGACTCGCCTGTGGAGGGGACGGCGGGTGCAGGCTGGGCCAGGGCAGAGTTGTAACTGGGAGGGGGCGTTTTGTACTGGAGTCTCTCGTTCTCGGAGCTGGCCCGCTTTCGGTGTCCTTTGTCAGGTGACGGGATCCCCCCGGAGAAGCCCATGTCTGCACCCGCAAACATGGAGCTTTGTCTCTTTGGCACGGGGATTGCACTGGAGGTGTGATGTCGGTCACTAGGAGAAAGAGAAACAGGAAGTTACCGGCAATCTCAGAACCCCACTCAGGCCTTTAGTCTCCAGAGAGGGGATGGTGTGGGACACTTGTGTAGATACTGAGGTTTGAGAGAGCAATCAAAATGCCTAACAGCTTTAGGAATAGTTTCTTTTAGAACCATGCTAAGGCATACTAAGATATATCTGGTGGACCATTCTCAGGGTGGGATGGGACACGGAAATCATATCCTATGGGGGAGAATCCTAGATCTGGAAGAAGAATATGATGAACTACTTTTTAAAGCACAGTGTTTCCCAATTGCTAACGACCTTGCTTTAGGGAACTGATGGGGGAATCTCTCTCTCTCCTCCCATCCTCCTTTTCTCTTCCTCCCTCCCTCCCTCTCATTTCACAGGCAAGCACACCTTTGGGCTCACAATAACAATTTAGTTATACAAAGAATAATAGTCTCTGAAGTAATTTCACTTAGAAATTTCTTTTGTAGCATTTCACGTAAGTCTTCCCAAAAACTCTGTCAAAAGAGTGGCATGCACTTCATTACTCTGTAGTCTAAAATACTCAATAAGAGGCAGCTAATACAGAAAGAGTCCCCAGCCCCTGGAAAGGTGGTCCTTTAATGTACTGAGTTAGCTAAGCTGCCCCTAGAGCATGGAGCACGGTTTCAGATCCTTTGTCTGGATGAAAGCCAGTCAGCTTCGCTACAATTACATGAGCAGGGGGTGGGGGGTGGGCGGGCGGGTGGGGGGCAGGTACAAACACAAAATCCCTTTGACTCATGTTCTCCGGGTGAGAAAAACTACTCAGAGAAGCAGCTTGCAGAAAGACAACTACCAGGTAGAGAGGCTAGACTTGGAGCTACACCCACCCAACAGATAGCTACTCGCGGTGCAAGCCCGGGGGGTGCAAGACGGAGCCCGCTTTGCCTCTGAGAGCTCCCGGTCTCGCAGGAGAGCGCTGTTATTACTGAAATAACACATTTTCAGGTCACAGCGGCGAGAAGTGCTCTTGCAGAAGGAGGAGGACTCGGGGTTCCTGCTCCCCGTGTCCCTGGTTCCTTCTGGCTCAGAATATCTCTGACGCTGGATGCTTAGGCCAGGCTTCTCCTTCTGGAGAAGAGAGACCAGGCGTCTAGTCAGGGAGCTGGTGGACTCCCTTGCTTGGCTAACTGTCGGTGCCAGGAGAGATTTCCTAATGAGGGGTGGTCACTGGGCATACAGAGCCATGCCAGCAGGCGGTAAATTACTGTTTTGAGTTCTCCAGAGAAACAAAACAGGGCACAATCTGCTGGTCTTAAATCTAGATTTTCAGTTAATATGTTGTCAAAACTCATGGTAATTGGATGAGCTGCGCGTTTTTGCCAACCTTGTGTTTTCACCCTACCACAGGCTGATGGGGCCTCTCACAAACGGTTCTGCAAGGACCTTGGGACTCAAACGCAAACAGCATCAGCACTGCCCAGAGCATTTGCCTCTGATGGCAGCGGGGAAAGCACCAGCGGAGTGGTCGGGAACGTAGCTGGTAGAGGGCTGGAGTGGCCGACACACTGCCGGTGACACGCTGGCAGGGGGCTATGGTGGTTGGTGCTTCTCAAGCTGCAAAAGCCACTGCATGCCACCTGGGGGCATGGCACAACAGGCAGTGGAAAGGGGTGTGATGACCTTCTGTGCTTAGGAGGCGCCCTGAAAGCCCCCCACTCTGCAACAGAACGAGGAAGCAGAGAGATGGCCATGCCTCCACTACACCGGAGAGCGCCCCCCTTTTGAGCCCTGGACAGGAGAGTCCCGGTGATGCAGGTGTCCTGGTCTGCTGGACACACAACTGACCCAGAAGGGGCCTGACTTCAGAGCCTGCACTGTCCAACTGCCCACAAGGGAAAATCACACTCAAACCCAATCACCAGAGCTAGAGAGTAGTGGCAGGGAGTGTGCCCAGCGTGTGGCCGGCCCAGGTTCAATCCCCAGCACTCTGTGTGGTGCCCTGAGCTCTCCAGAAGTGATCCCCGAGTGCAGAGCCAGGAGAAGGAGGTCTGCAGGGTGTGACCCAGAAACAAAAACCGACCAAACACCTAATTCCCCCAGAAAAACTCAACCCATAGTGGTTAAGTGCAAATGACACATGCCAGACATCAAGGCAAAGGCCACTGGTCCAGGGCTCCTCATTCAACCTGTCCAATGTATATCTAACTCCTTACCTTTCTTCCTTTCTGTTAGTCAGGGGAGCTATCCCCAGCTGCCAGGGCCGGGGGAGGGGTGTGTGGTGTTGGGGGCTGAACCCTGGTACTTTTACCTCCTGAGCCACAACACCCCCAGTCCCTATACCTATTTTATTTTTTTGGTTTTTGGGCCACACCTGGTCGTGCTCAGGGTTTACTCCTGGTGGTGCTCAGTGGACCATGAGGTGTTGGGGATCAAACGTGGATCAGCCACGTGCAAGGCAAATGCCCTTCCCACTGTCCTATCTTTCCAGCCCCTTAGTTCAATATTTTATTATTTTCTTTCTGGGTCACAACTGGTGTTGCACAGGGGCTACTTCTGGATCATACACTCAGGAATTGCTCCTGGTGGTGCTTGGGGGACCATATGGGATGCTGGGAATCGAACCCAGGTTGACCGCATGCAAGGCAAACGCCCTGCCCCCTGTGCTATCGCTACAGCCCCCTCCTTAGTTCTGTTTTCAAGGAGGGCTCTGAGAGATAGGGACTTCGGTATTTTCTGATTCTGTGATAGTCTTCTCAGATTCCCAGAGTTTTAAAAGAATGAAGGGGATGGGATATTACAAGTACTAGATACAATTCTGGAGACCCAAGTAGACTATAAAGAAGCCCACATATTTAAGTTTAATCACCACTTTTTATCTTCTTTTCTACCTTTACCCTGGTACAATGATGTATTTCAAATTCGTACTTAATTTGTATTTCTTTCTTATAATATTAAACAGTAGGTATAACTTATACAGGAAAAGCTGAACAAAAAAAAAGTGTTGTCTTCATAATTTGGGGCCACCCATCAATATTCAGACATGTATGACAGAAGGATTTCATGGTAAGGAGTATGGGACTTTCTGTGACAGCTGATAGGACCTGGGCTTCAGGATTCATAAATCTGCACTGATTGGTGCTGGCAATCTCTCGCCTACAGGGTTATCCGTACTCCCATCTCCCTCAACCCTCTTGGTGGGATCCCTAGAAAACCAGATGCCTGGGAACTCTGTATAAAGTAAGACTAACTAGAATTTGATGGGCCGGCAGATGACCAGGGCATAATATCTTGTATACAAGGAGTTTAATAACAGTTTTGGTTGCTCAGAACTAATATTTTTAATTAACTCCAGGGACCTTAGCAATGTTCCAGGTTTTTAAGATACCTGAGGTCTAAACAGCTAAAGCGTTGAGTGATTATTTAAAAATATATAAATACACATGCATCTTTAATTATTATCATAATTTACACTCCCAGACAACTGAAAAAACAAAAGCCACATGTGGGGCCAGTGCAACAGTACAGGGAATAGGGGTTTGATTCCCGGCACCCCCCAGAGTCCCCTGAGCAGAGCCTGGAGCCATTCCTGAGCACTGTGGTGTGGCCCCAAACAAACAACTCCATAAACCATAGGAAAAATAAAAATAATCACAAACCTATAATCCATCAAGTAACTACTATTGACTTTGGACATTTTTACCTTTCTAAAATTTGGTTTTATGTATATGTGTTTAATGAAAAACAACCGAAACCAAACCAAAGCAAAACAAAAAATGTGAGGCAGGGGGCTCAGTGATAGTATAGAGGGTAGGGCATATGCCTTGCACATGGCTTATACCGGGCTCAATCCCTGACATCCCATATGGTCTCCTGAGTCTGAGTGCAGCGCCAGGAGTAACCCCCTGAGTATCACAGGGTATGACCCCAAAACAACAATAACCAAAAAAAAAAAAAAAATCCCCAGCCAAAAAAACCCCAAACAATAACCCCTATAATCAACAAAAACAACCACTCCAAAACCAAATAAAAAACCAAAAACCACAAACCAAACAAAAATAATAGTCACGAAAAGCTACCCCCCAAAATGCAAACAAGCCTATGTATCTGTGATATATGAAAATCCTATATCCTGACACTGGATGTTATCAAACTTCTTGATAAATAACTGCAAGGCTTGCTCCACTGAATGAAAAAAACCATAATTTAATCATTCTCTTGCTTTGCTAGATTAGGACATTTTTAGAATTTTAGATCTTACTATTAAGAACTAAATGCTATGCAAACATCTGTTCAAAAAACACAATGCAAAGATAAATTCTGATCTTTATGTTTGACAGATTGCCAGGAGAATCCTTCACTATACTTTTGAATATCAGGTAGATTCTTATAAGAAAAAAAGGAGCCTATAAAGAGAAAAGTAGCAATTAAAAAAGGCAACCAAAAATCTAGAAAGAATGCCCGAAAGGTTTCAAAGAGTCTTCCTGTTTCATTGCATCTGGCTTCCTAAACATTTCATTGGGACTGAAGAAGGGGTCAGAAGACATGGACCCATTAAAATATGACCAAATCCTTAAGGCTGTTCAGTTTATTTACCAAATAAAATTGGTCCATTAAATTGTGATGAATAATGTATGATTATTTATTTTTTTTTTTTTAATTCTTAGAAACAGAGAGAATGGTGGTGTTTGGGGAGGCGTGGGTGCAAGAGGGCCTGTGGCACCTTCTCCTGATGCAGATTCCTGCCCAGGCTCCCATCACGCTAAGGTGACATTTCTCAGTGGGTCCACATGGCCCCCGAGTGCCTGCAGGATCTTCCAAGGAGGGACAGATGGAAATGGTTGAAATGGGGGGCCATGGCCTGAGACTGAAGGGCCAGCACTCAGGACACAGGGGCAGGAGGGCCACAGGCTGGAAGCAAGGCTGGAGAAGCCTCAGTTGGAAGAGGTTCTGGGGGACACAGCCTATGGGGTGCAGGGCCCAGGCTAGCAACAGGACCGAGCCCTCTCGCTCACAGCACACACGCTCCTCATCAGTCCTCTGCCCGAGTGCATGTCTGGAAACAAGACATCTGGGGTTTAATGCCGCAATTAAAAGGAACTGATTTAATTTATTTACTAGGCCATGGTTTGGCAAAACACACACGGGGTTATTGAATAACGAAACCATTTTGGGGACTGTTAAATCACTTAACAACAAACCTCTTGCTGCAAGTAAAGAGGATATCCTAGGGCCACAAACAACCACATGGTGAAGGAGGAACCAGAGGTTTGGAGCTCAGGGACCACAGAGGACTGTCTTGGTTTAAATCTGGTTTCTCTGGATCAGGTCTTGTCTGATCTCTCTGCACCAAGGCAACTGCTTTCTCTCTCACCGTGCTCGCTTACTGCAGTTGGGCACCTTTCTCACTAGCTCACCTACCTGTGAAGACAGGCCTGAAACAGGGAGTTCAATGGCCCGGATTCTGGTCCCCACGCTGCCACCCCCAAACTACCTCTCTGCAGCTGTAACTTGAACTATGACTCTTAAGGTGCAACCTATGAGGTACCTTTCGTGGTGCTCGTTTTCTCCTTTGTAAAAAAAAAAACCACAGGACTGTGGCAAGGATGAAATAAAATAACGCACATCAAACCCTTGGCAGAGTGCCTGGCACCAGCACTGGCAGCAGTGGTAGCTGTGATTGTGGTTGCTTTCATTACGTTATGCTGAAAGCTTCTGTAGGCTTTAGATTCCCAAAGGATGATCCTCACTTAACAGAACGGGTACCTGAGGCTCAAAGGCTTTATGTCTTGGTCAGGAACACTGAGTAATAGGTAGTAGATGCCAGAATCTAGATCTCCTTCCATTATTTTCTTCAATATAGATTACTATTGAAAGTAGTAACTAGGGGGTCGGAGCCATAGTACAGCAGGGAGGGTGTTTGCCATGCATGTGGGCAACTCAGGTTTGATTCCTGGCATCCCATATGATCCCCTGAGCACCTCCAGGAATAATTCCTGAGTAGCCCCTGAGCACCACCTCAAGCTGTACCCTCCCACCAAAATACCAAATTCAGAAGCAACAAATATAATTCTTCCCACCCATCATTACATACCAGAAAACAAGATGTAAAGAGACAAAGAACGAAGGCACATGCGACAGTGTTTTGGAGGAGAAGTGCTAAATCAGAAGACTGACATGAAATATCACTCCAGTTTTTTTTTTCTTTGTTTTTCCTAAAGACATGAGTTAGGGAGGTTTAGAATAACTAGAACATGCTTCTATTACATGATCTACCAAATGCTGGGGAACTGCCTAAACCTCCCAGAATCCTTTAAGGTACATTCCAATTGTCCCCAAGCCCCTGATGTATCATTTTTTCCCCCTGTATAAATTCAACTTCAGGGAGAGCATTTTTTTTTTTTAAGAGGGAGATTTTCTCTTTCTAAATAAAGTGAGAAAAGTTGTGTCCAACATTGTATAAAGGATCCAAATGCCTTCTCACGTGTCCAGCCTGGGTGACATCAGAGCTCGTCCACTCAACGCTACGACCCTTGCCCTCGCCATCTTCCTCCACTTTTCCTGTTGATTTTATGGCCTGAAACTATAGCCTCCTTCCACAGAGATGAAATTGGAAGAGAAAACAAAGAAAGCACTGGTCCACAGTGAACAGCCATTTCCACATTTTCTGTCTATGATACTCCAAATGTCCAAAGACAGGGCCGCCAGAGAAACAGTCCTAAAGATGCCCGCCTGACAGGGGGCAGCCGCAAGCCCGGTTCAAATCCCTGGCACTGCATCTGGTCCCCTGAGCACTGCCAGGGGTCACTCCTGAGCACAGAGCCAAGAAGAGCTCCTGAACACAACTGAGGTCTGGCTCAAAATACCAACCCCAGTCCCTCCAAAGATGGGAGACTGGAAACCACCTGTGTCCTCTGTAAAACAGGCACATTCACCTGACAAACTGCTGCACTATGGATTGAGTAAATTCTTAGCACAATGAGTAGGTGCTTCAGAAATTAGTAATAATAAATCATAGCCACGAATGGTTATGATGCTAGGGAATAAGTATTCTGTTAACAGCTTTATGCCTGGCTACATTTAATACTCTCATCTGTGGATTAGGAGCGCCACCCTCCTTTTACTGGTAAAGAAACTGAGGCACAGTGGTTATAAAACAGCCCAAGGTCACAAAGCAGCTATGATTTAACAAAGAGAGTCTGAATGAACTAATGTCCTCTGTCCTGCTCCTAACACTTCTGCCACCGAGGATCTCAACTTCTGTCTGAGGGAGGAAGGAGAATGTTTGTGTTAGGAGTCTTGGCATCTTTTCTCTCTCTTCTTGCCTAGATTAGGCTTGGGTGACTTTTTAAAATCTTTACTTCCTAGGAGCGATAGCACAGCGGTAGGGCGTTTGCCTTGCACGCAGCCAACATGGCCGACCCGAGTTCGATTCCTCCGCCCCTCTCGGAGAGCCCGGCAAGCTGCCGAGAGTATCTCGCCCGCACGGCAGAGCCTGGCAAGCTCCCCGTGACGTATTCGATATGCCAGACACAGTAACAACAAAGTCTCCGATGGAGACGTTACTGGGCCCGCTCGAGCAAATCGATGAACAACGGGAGGACAGTGACAGTGACAGGACCTGTAATACTATTGGGCTGATAAGCATTGATTATGAATAGAAAGACACTCTGCTGCAAAATAATATAAATGTGAAGACATAAAAAAAAGCTGGATAAGGGGGAAATGGCAAGACTTTATCACGCCAAAAGAGTTCTGGACACAAGGGGGAATTTTTTGGGTTTTTTTGGGTAATTAAAAGATTTTTCTTTCCTGTTTTTTTTCAGACTCACGTGTGCTTGTTTAATCTGTCTGCAGCCAGGTCTCACACCATAAAGTATGAGAAAAGAGCACAATTCACTGTCTTAACTATGTGTCTTTCCCTCCTACAAAATGTTTCCTCTGAGGAACATTACTAGAATGCAGCTGGTCAAAACGCTAAATCTTGATTGTCTGGCTTCTGGCCAACATCTACAGCCACAACTCAGCAGAATAAGAATACTTAAAAAGGAAAAAAAAAAAAACCCCAAACACAAACCCAACTTTTAAACAACATTTGATCTTCTTCCTTCTCCCCTTGTAGCAAGCTATGACCTCATGGCAGCGAGACCGCTCCATGGAGGTGTTTTAGTTGGTTTACGGCCATTAGAAATGTTTGAAGCTCTGGGCACTACTCTGCGCCAATATCATGTCAACTGTGCTAAAAAGCAATAATAGTTTCTCACCTTCTTAAAGATTACTGCCTAAATAATGCAGACCAACGACAGGGCTGCACACGGTGCCAAACGCAGGTTGCCAAGGCGCAGCCGAGGTAGAATTACGTCTTTTGGCAGTTAAGAAATTATGACATAAAGTCAGTTTTCTCAAAAAAAAAAAAAAACCCAACCCCAAAAAACAAAACCCACCTCTATAAATTAGGCTACTATCCACTTTCAAAAGCCAGCAAAGGTTGGGACTCATCCTCCTCCCTTTCCTCACTCAGATCATGTCGATGCACTGAGACTCCTCCGGGGAGAGGCGACTTTAACAACTTTTCTCCCACGAGGGAGCCGGGGTTAGTGGCTTTAAGCATCTCTTCACCACAAGCAAGCAACTTCTAGGCCTCTCATCATGATGAGATACGTGAAAGTGCTTCATCTCCGCCTCGGATGTGATAAAAAAAAAAAAAAGAAACGAAAGCACGAATGATCTTGAGTTGAAATCATGGGCTAAAGCTACACCAGTGGTGACTTTCCCCTTGGGCTTGGCTTGGAAGAGGGCCAGCCATGGTCTGACAAAATAAAAACAGAGTTTAAAAAGGCCTTAACTGTTGGAAACACTCACTCTGGACAAGAACTGAGTGCTGAAAGGAGGTAAAGGGATATACGTGATAACCTCTCAGTACCTGTATAGCAAACCACAGTGCCCAAAAGTGGGGAGAGGGAGGGAGAGAGAGGGGGAGAGAGAGAGAGAAAGAGACAGAGAGAGGGAGAGAGAGAGAGAGGGATCGAGAGGGGGGGAGGGAGAGAGAGACAGAGAGAGGAAGAGAGAGAGAGAGGGAGCGAGAGGGGGGAGCGAGAGGGAGGGAGAGAGAGACAGAGGGAGAAGTTAAGGAGGAAGAGGAGGAGGAGGAAGAAGAAGGGAGGAGGGGGAGGGGGAGGAGGAGGAGGATGAGGAGGAGGAGGGCCTGACAGAGAGGCAGGGGAGGGGTGCAGATGGCAGGAGGGAAACTGGGGACAGTGGAGGTGGGACATGCACACTGGTCAAGAAGAGATGGTGTTGGAACATTGTATGACTGAAACCCAAGCATGAACAACTTTGTAACTGTGTATCTCACAGTGACTCCATGAAAAATAAAAAAGAAGTCTTAACTAACCAAGAGCCTTTTTTCTTTTGGGGTGGGGGGAGACCTGGTCTCTCCATCCCTGGGGTTATTCCTGGTCCTATACTGAGGAGGGATCACTCATGACAATTTTTAAATTTTTTTTGGGGGGGGGGAACAGGGCTCAAACATGGACCTCTACCACACAAAGTGGGCACTCTGACTCAGTAGGGTAAACTATCATCTCTCCTGCCCCAACCTGGCAGTTTTATTTAAAACCCGGACTGATGGAAAGGAGAATTTCAGAAAAACAGAGCTCTGCAGGCAAAGAATGAAGCATGCTGTAGGAATCCCTCTCCCCTTGGCAGAGGGAGGCCCAGCACAGGCCAGTGGCTGGAGCTGAGCTCACGAGGAGGAGGGAGGGGAGGCTGCCTCCAGGGAGGAGTTAAGTCAACCACCTCACACGGGCTTTCACTTCCAGGGACCTTTAGAGAGAGGCCTGTATCGAAGTCAGTCAGGCAACAAACTTTCGGAGGACTGTAAAATGTCTGGACACAATGAGATGCCAGGGATGAGACCGAGGGACCCCTAAGTGTCTGGACCGCACCCGAGCCATGGGATTAATAAAGAGTTTATGGTGAAACTCGGAAAGGGTGGGCGGGGGACTGGACGACGATGACTTCGACCAGGGAAATGAGAGGAACAGCGATTTCAGAGACGCCCGCTCCAGAAAGAACTCAGTAGGGAAATTAAAACCTTAGTCAGCAAAGGGTTTCAGAATTTCAAAACAGCTTGCAAAGAGAGATAAATGAAGCCTGAGACCCCGGGACCCGTGAGAGAATCGGTGATGGTCTGCAAGGTACTGTCGAAGCGGAACTACCGCCACAGTCCCGATCAATGGACACAAACCACACCCTGGTTTGCTGCTGGTTGTTTTAAATGAACAGATAACTGCATCTTGTTAAGAGATGGCATAGCCCATGAAAGTGCAGGAATTAGAGGTCTGGGGGCCTCTACGGGTAACTTCTGGGGAATCTTATACTTGTGAATCCTCTGCACGACTCAAAGGGGCATTATCAAGCTTAGGGGTCCCGCGAACATATAAGCAGATGAAGACACTTTTCTCCCTTTTGAACACCAGACACTGCCAGACTCCGGGGATAAAGAGATTTAAGAGAGAGACTCCAGCTCCCTGAGAGCCAGCGCTGTAGCTAAGAGAGGACCTGGCCAAGGGCGGGCTTGTAACAGAACTAGTCCCCCAAATGCCACAGTTTGAAGGGCTGAGAGAATTCTTTACCAGCTGCTTCAGCGGGTTAGCGAGACTAGGCAAAAGCAGAGCACCTGCCAAGACCCTCGGTGACGAGGGGGAAAAAAGTTGGAGGGTCCAAAAGGTTACAAAGTGAAGACGGAAATGGCCAGAAGAGCAAGCTGGAGAGGAAACAGGATTTAGACTATAAAGAAAAACACAGGTCATGTTTAGAATTGTGTGTGTGTGTGTGTGTGTGTGTGTGTGTGTGTGTGTGAGAGAGAGAGAGAGAGAGAGAGAGAGAGAGAGAGATTTCTACTTGTATCATTTGGGTGGTGGTGGTGGGCGGGTTTGGATCACATCTGGCAGTACTCAGGGTCTACTCTGGCTTCTAAGCTCAGGGGTTGCTCCCAGCAGAGCCAGGAAATCAAACCCAGGCCTCTAGCACGCCAGGCCTGCACTCCGGTTCATGGAGCTCTCTCTCCAGCCCCTCTATTTTGTGCTTTTGTTTTGATATTTAGGTCACGCCCAGCAGTGCTCAGGGGAACATGTGATGCTACGGATCAATGTGGGCGTCAGCATGCAAAGCATCACCACAGGCCACTGGAGCCATCTTCCCGCATCGTGTCTCAGAAAGTGCCGTCTGGCTGAAGCTCGAGAAGGGACAGGAGGTGGCCGAGGGGGGAATCTGGGGACCTTCCAGTTCCAGTTACTGACTGCAGCATGTGTAAGATGAAGAAGGCTTGGACCAGAGAGTAAATGCATAAGCAGACAAACAGATACTGTGACCTGGCTTGCGGTGGCTGGGGCGGAAGAGACGAAAGGAAAAGACGTGCAACATCTCACACGTTACAGCTCTGAGGTACCAGGAGTCGCACACCACATCGGATGGGACGCACGTAAAGTAGAAGGCGACCGATCTCGATTAAGAAAATATTAGCACTGGAGCGATAGCACAGCGGGTAGGGCGTTCGCCTTACAAGCGGCCAACACGGCCGACCCGAGTTCGATTCCTCCGCCCCTCTCGGAGAGCCCGGCAAGCTACCGAGAGTATTCGATATGCCAGACACAGTAACAACAAAGTCTCCAATGGAGACGTTACTGGGCCCGCTCGAGCAAATCGACGATCAACGGGAGGGCCTTTACCTTTACCATTATTGTGAACAACTTTATAATAATAATAAAATAACATTTAAAAACCAAAATGAAACAAAAGGAAAAAACCACGTGCACAGAGAGGATGCGGTAAAACACCCAGCAGGCAGCATGGACGGAAGTCTGAGATCCAGGTGAAGATTCACGTTTGTGCTTCACTTCAGTGTGAATGATGATGAAAATAATGGTTGCAGATAAGATCACCCAGGGATGAGGAGCAAAGTGGGAGAAGGAGGGCCCATGCTGGCCTTGCAAGCACCACGACTTTATAGTGAGGTAGAAGAGAAGCCTGCAGATGAGATGAGAAGGAGCAGTCAGGAATAAATGAGGGAAATTATGCGAGGGGGACAATAAGAGGATATCTTTTCTGGAGTCACTCGAGAGCAAATGATTCCTTGTGCCAAACGTTTCATTCTTAACAGGGGTAAAAGAGAGATCCTAAAAAAAAAAAAAATTAGGATTTTAAAATATTGATGGCCTATTTGTATCATTTTCTTGGATTTTAACAGGGCTAAATAAAATACAAGATTACTTCAAAAGATTACAAGATTACTTCCTTTTGGTCTTCTACAGTATGACTTAATGGACCCTAAAATCATTTTGCCTGGGTTCAAATCTGAGCTATTCTGCCTGGTGGCTCTATTACCTTTTAGTTATTTCAGCCTCTAGGTGCCTTGGTTTCCTCACTTGAAAGATGAGAGAAGATAATGAGTCCTGACTCACAGGTTATCATGGGGATTAATGGAGTTAATTAATAACACAGTAACGTGTGTTGGGAAAGCAGCATTCTGCATTAAGGGCTAGTTGATATTAGTTACTTGTTGCTAACCACCAACAAAGAACTGTTAGCTAAGTTGAAACACAGGGAACTGTAAGTAAACGACACATAAATCAAGGGTCATGCTGAAGCAGTGGCCATTCATAATGCTGCAAACCCTTGCTAGTCTTTGACTGGCAAAGACCCTATCTCTGGAGGGTCATCTGGAGACTTAAGAGAGAGCTTTAAATCTTCTACTGCTCACACTGATCACACGCTACCGAATCCTGCTTGGAAAATACAGACTTCTCGGGCGCAAGGATAGGACTCGGCGGCTGAGCAGGGCAGGGGTGAGGCCCGAGTCTGACCCCCAGCCCTGCTCCGTAGCTGAGTGGGCTTTCAGCAGTGCAGCCGCTGCCGTCCGGGGGTACACGGGAGTGAACTCGGGCAAGTGCCACAGCAAGGTGTGAGGTCCCTGGACTCCCCGCAGCAGAAATAATGGGAAGAGGGAAAAACAGTCAGTCTGTGGCTCAAGGGTCGGGGAGGCACCAGAAGCAAAACAAGAACCCAAACAAAACCAGCAGATCAGGGCCAAATTCTAGAGACATCAACAACACGATGACAACAATGATGAGGACACAAAAGACTGACTTCTTACTCTAAGACACAGAAAGTGTTTCTCAACAAATTCTTCCCCTCCATTCATCAAGTGTGTCCATCTCCCAGAACCCTGCTTGGGCCTTGGCCTTCTTCACTCGGCCTCCTCCATGCAAGCCAACTTAAGGTGGCTCCTCGGCCCAGGTATGGCACTTGGCAACCGCACCACCCACAGTCACTGGCAGCCTTGTCAGCTGAGTAGGTAAGGTATAAGGGGCTGGAGAAGATAGCACAGCGTGTAGGGCATTGGCTTTGAGGCCACTGACCGGGGTTTGATCCCCAGCACTCCATATGGTCCCCCAAACCCTCCAGGAGTAATTTCTGAGTGCAGAGCTAGGAGTAACCCCTGAACACTGCCAGGTGTGACCCCAAAACAAACAAGATGCAAACAAAAAATCAGAGTAGATGTATAAAATACGTTACCATGAATGAGTACCCACCAGAGCAGACAAGACAGTTTACCAATAACCAGAACACTAGGGAATTTTGTATACAGTATATTCTTGAATATTCTAATAGAGTAGGCCAGTAGGGCACATTGGCTAGGTGTGTGTGTGTGTGTGTGTGTGTGTGTGTGCGCGCGTGTGCGTGTGCGTGTGTGTGTGTGTGTATGCACACACCTGTGTAGGGAACGGGAGTAACAAGTGAGGGAAGGATATTTAAGGCAGCATAAAACACATGTACTGTCTGTCATGTACTCCTGTAAAGCAATGTTTGGGAGGGACCTGGTCTTCTGCTTCTTGAATCCACTTGCCGCGTTCCAACCTGATGCAGACCAGAGCACTCACTAGATGCCGAGTGAATGTACTTGCATTAGGAATAGTGGATTTAGTTGTATTCAAATGAAATAAAAACCACCACTGCATTATTTCCTCAAGGGAAAAAAGCACATCGTCTAAAGATAGAGTTAAATATTGAACTCTTATGCAGTCATTAAAGTACTATAGTTTTAAGTGGCATAGGTAAGTAGCTTCAGCTCTGATACACACAAAAACAGCATATACAACCCCAAGGCTGGTGCTCTCTGATTCTTTTGTCTCTAAGAGGTCACAGATACTGAGTACTTGAAGTGGGGCTAGTAAGATGTGCTAGCCCTGCAAAGGTACACCGCATAATTAGACGTTGGCATGAACAAGAGAAGGTAAAATATCTTATGCAGAAATTTTTTTCCACTTAAAAGCATAGTTTATTTTTCCAGTAGATATCAAACTGTTCGCAGCAAAATGAACATTTTATCACGACCATTTGTGTTTGCATCCTTGAAGACACAGTTAAATCTAAAATTACAATGCCAAAGTGTACCATGCTATATTTTTAAGACGGTAGAAATGCACAGGCACTTGTATATGTTATTAAATCGAGTCAACATAGCAAGTGTGTATTGAATAACACACACACGAAAAATAAAACGGTGTCAATAAAACACCATTTACATAGTTTATATCTTAGTCAATTTAAGGAGATTTGTGTTATTCTTATGCAGAAATTTGAAAATATTGATTGCCTATTTGTATTATTTTCTTGGATTTCAACAGGGCTAAATAAAATATAGTATTACCTCAAAAGACCTATTCCTTTTGGTCTTCTGCAGTATGACTGCCAGAAAATTTACATCTGTGATTCAGATGAGTTCAGAGTAGCACCTTCAGGATACAATCCCAGTCACATAAGAAATTAAATATAGAACTGGGGCTGGAGCAACAGTACAGTGGGTAGGGTGTTTGCCTTGCATGCGGCTGACCCGGGTTTGATTCCCAGCATCCCATATGATTCCCTGAGCACAGCCAGGAGTAATTCCTGAGTGCAAAGCCAGGAGTAAGCCCTGAGTATTTCTGGATATGACCCCAAAAGAAAAAAAAAAACTATCTTCCCCAAACCAGCCAAACCAGAAACCACCCCTCCCCCAAAAAACCCAAAAAGAAATACATAGAAAACTAGTTTAGCAGTGACTTCGGTCCCTGATGTGTGGGCTACTGCTTCCTTTTCCTTCTGTACAAATTTCATGCATGGAAACATTCTTCAACTTCCACATAATACTTCAGAATCAAAAGGAATGAAGACAAACAAGACACAAAGAAAAGTATAAACAAAGAAAAAGAAAAGATCGTTTGGGTGACAGGCTTGGTTGCTGAAGGCGGGAGAAGCTGATGGGATACCCGTGGGACTTCTGGGCACTGATGGAGAGTGAGCGCCCAGAGCCAGCTGCTCCCTATCTGTGCGGGAGACAGAGGGGAAAAAAACAACCACCGGAAACGGGTGTGAACCATAGGAGGGGGCCTGTAAGTTAAATATAGGGAAGAATTTCCTGAAGCAAGGGTGTTTAAACTCTGGAATGAGTTATGGAAGAAGCCTGGTCCCCCACGGTCTTTTAAAATACTCCAGACACCCATATGCCTCCTGAGTTCCTGCCCAGAGGCAACTCGATAACATCAAGGTTCCTTCTCAAATCTATCTTAGAGTAAATAATTGCAATGAAACTTTCTCTCTCATTTATTTTTGACCCGGCTTTTTACACGCTAAAGATGTAAGCCTGCAAGAAGTGCTCTGAGAGGCCAGCCTATCTGAACCTGCTACTGTAAGTAGTCCTCTTGAGACATCAAAGACAACGTCATTTGATCTAAATTTAAAAATCAACTTCAGCTAGACAACACGGCTTTTTTTTTTTTTTAAATGTCCCTTCGGAATTGTCTGCCATAGAGGCAGGGGGAAGGGTTGGATGGGGGTGGGGGGGATGCTGGGGACATTGGTGGTGGAAAATGCACACTGTGCAGGGATGGGGGTTCGATCATTGTATGACTGAAAACTCAAACATAAAAGCTTTGTAACTGTAGCTCACGGTGATTCAATTAAAAAAAATAAGAAAAATAAGAAAACCATGAAAAAAAAAATAAATAAATGTCCCTCAAGGGTCTCCTGACAGAAGCCAGTTGTGAATTCAGCTTGTGCTTGAGGGGGAAGGGAAGAGGAGAAACTTGCTCTTAAAAAATTGAGTGTTTTTAACCTGGGATACTGCCTCATTTTCAAAGGGAAATGGCTTGGCTTCAAAGCAGGCCTATCCTCTTGTTATCCTCTGGCTTTAGAGAATTAGATTGATTCATTTGTTCTAGATTCCACTGTTCTTGGTTTGCCAGGGAAAAGACCCAAATCACATATTCTTAAAATGTGCCAACATTTGTAGTTTTTTTTTTCCCCTTCTCCTTTGTTTATTCATCAAATATTCCCGTTTCCTTCCTTTGTGGTGTTTGTAGTTGTTGCCATGACTGGACGTGGCACTCTTGGTTGTGATGGGCAGAAGATCACACGTTTTGTTGGTAGCTTCGGGGATCCCACGGGAAGTGACACCAGGCTTGCACAGGGCACGCGGGGTGATGCCAGAGACCGACTCTCACAGGCCTGTAGGATGGTGACTACCACTGGGCTACCCACGGGGCCTGTTCGTCGTTTATTTCTAAGACCTGTTGAGCTTGACTCTATGTCTAGAAGGGAATGAAAGGCTAGGTTGAATACAGGTTAGCGGAGCACAATGCAGAGATTCTGGCTGCTAGGGAAGATGGCTTCCATGAGGTCCCCAGCTGCCTCTCCCAAAGCCACATCCATAAGCGCTAGAGGGGAGCTGAAGAAATATCCCAGCAGGCTGCAGAACGGCCCGGGATAAGCCCTCAGTGCTCCAGCCCCAGGAAGGTAAAATGGAGACCAGGAGCGTGTAAGCAGCACCCCAGCTCCAACCGCAGCAGGCTGGCACGTCAGGTGAAGACTCATCCCCTCAGTGAAAGGCCGCCCCCCTGGTCCCGACTCTCTGGCTCTCAGCCCCACATGACAGCACGAGCCAGCCGAGAAAGAGTTTCTGCAAGTCACGGTCTTCAAAATATTTAATTTGTCTTATCTACTCATTTAGATATAAAGTAAACAGCTGTCAGCTAAGTAAAGGCAGGACAAATCTTACACTTTGGCATTTCTTTCGTCTCTTGAACAGTGCTAGAGGAGATACTTAATGAATTGTTAAATGTGCGGGTAATAATAATAGCTTTGCAAAAACCCTTTTCGTGTCTATACTGCTTGAACAGACAGCATCTCATCTGCTCCCTTTCAGCACATGGAGGAAATAGGACTGGTGCTGTTAACCCCACCCCGAAAACATTCTCCAGAAACGGTGAAAATTAAATAACTGCGCTGAAGCAGGAAACTGCACACTCTGATCCCCCAATCCGCTGCTCCTTTTGCAACGCTGCCTTGCACGAAGCCGCTAGGTGGTATAAGGTTTACAGTCGCAAGGAAACGTGACGGAAGAAAAGGTTCGCGAATGGAGCACAACAGATGGCTCTGAAATGCTTTTTATCATACCTCATTATAAGAAAAGAACATGAAATTCAAGGAAGACAAACACTACCGGCATACATGTGTTTCAGGCCAATCCCGGTGCTGCGTTTAGCCTTCTTATTTCTTATTAATCAACTAAGTTGAAACATATAATTATTCTGGGTTTTTTTTTTTTTCCCTGTACAAAGTGAAGAAATTCTTGGCAAAGCGACTCTCAGTTTCCTGTGTCTAAGGTACGCTGGGGCAGGATAAATAACAAAGAATCTCTCCCCCAGAACCACTGCCTAAATTCTACAGCACAGTTTTCTGGGGCACTGGAGATAACTTTGGTAGATGCCGGGAAGGGGTATTAAACATTATATTAAACATTAAGTAGCATAGAGACAGGAGGGCTGGGGAAGGGCCAAGAAGCAAAGAATGACCACCACTGGGTCGGAGAGATAGCCCAAAGGGCTTGAAAGTATGCCTGGCAGGCTCAAGGCTCTGGGTGTGATCCCGGGTGTCACATACCCATCTCTCCCCCCGCCCCCCGCACACAGTCTCTGTACTGTGGGGTGGAGCCCTGGTTATGCCAGAGCAGCACTGTGTCACCAGGCCCAGACACCAACAGGACAGCACTGCCAGGCGGAGTCTAATTGGGAAGTGGCCGCTGACCCTGCTGGGGAGGCCCCACTAATGACAGCCAGCTTACTGGTCAAAGGAACACGGGCTGGGGATGGTCAAAATCAGAGGGGAACAGGAATCAGACAGCCTAAGTTTCCATCCCTATTCTGTCACTGATTATTACCTTGACAAATCAATTATTTCACATTTCTTTTTTTTTTTTTTGCTTTTTGAGTCACACCCGGTGATGCACAGGGGTTACTCCTGGCTCTGCACTCAGGAGTCACTCCCGGCAGTGCTCAGGGGACCATATGGGATGCTGGGAATCGACCCTGGGTCGGCCGCGTGCAAGGCAAGCGCCCTACCTGCTGTGCTATCTCTCCAGACCCTCATTTCACATTTCTAAGTCTCTGTTTCCTGACTGGTAAAATGGTGGTCACCATCCTTGCCTATTTCCTCACAAGTCCATCGCAAGCTTAGGGCAGGGTTTTTTACAAATCTTTTCTTTTTCACATTTCTAAGTACAGGTGAGAGTTTTTTTTTTCCATCTTTCAGAATGCATAGATTTATTGTGCTTCTGATATTTATATCGATAGTTCAAGATTTCCCTTGGAAGTATGTTTTTTTTTTCCCTTTATTTTATTTTTTGTTGTTACTGTGTCTGGCATATCGAATACTCTCGGTAGCTTGCTGGGCTCTCCGAGAGGGGCGGAGGAATCGAACTCGGGTCGGCCATGTTGGCCGCTTGTAAGGCGAACGCCCTACCGCTATTTTATTTTATTTTTTTTAAAGTTGTAGATTTACAATTTTTTGTGCTTTGGTTTCAATTATACAATGATCAGATACCCATCCCTCCACCAGTGCCCATTTTCCACCACCATGGATAATATCCCTCCCACCCCCATCCCCCCATCCCCCCTGTCTCTGTGGCAGGGCAATCCCCTGTGTTCTCTCAGGTGAGAGTTTCTTAAGAAGACAAGTACTCTCCAGAAACAGACTTGTAGGCTGCTTGCTCAGGCTCCAGAAAAGGGGGCTTGACAAAAGGAAAAGGAGAGAGAAAGCAAGAAGGAATGCGTCTCCCATAGAAGGAAGCTGGGGGTGGGAGGATGGTGTTGGGGGATGATGGGAGGGAAAAGGGGGCATTGGTGGTAGGAAGTGTGCACTGGTGGAGTGATGGGTCTAGATTATTGTATGACTAAAACCGAATTATGGACAGTTTTGTAATGGATCTATCTCATAAACATTCCATTAGAAAAATAAAAAAAAAAAAAAGAAATGGGGCTTGGGTAAAGTACCAGGGAGACTGTGAATAATGAATCACGGGCCGGAATGACAGGCAGCAGGGAGGGCAGTTTGCCCTGCATGAAGTGACCTGGGTTCTAACCCTTGCATCCTATTCAGTTCCCCAAGCACTGCCAGGAGTAATTCTTGAGTGCAAAGCCAGGATTAAGCCCAGAGCATGGCCGGGTGTGCCCCCCCCAGACAAAAAACAAAGACAGAATGAATTGATATTCACAAAAGGTGACCATATTCCATATCCATTTTTCCGTACCCATTTTCCAAGGCAATATGAGCATAGATTTTTTTTTTTTTTTTTTTTTGGTTTTTAGACCTAGTAGTGTAAGGAGGAACCATGTGATGACAGGATTGGAACCTGGGACTCTGCAGGACACACATGTGCCTCAGGCCTTTGGGCTCTCTCCCTAGCCCTTGGATATAGGTTTTTAATTAAAAAAAAAATGCCTACAATAAAGAAGGAATTGACTTTGTGAAACAAGAACAGTGACTATACTTCATGTACTCCTTACATACTTATAATAATAGCTCCAGTTAAGATGTTAAAATTTGCCCAAGTCACAGAGAACGTAAGTGACAGGGATGGGAACAGATGTGAAATGTGAAAAAGAAAAGATTCCTTTCGGGGGAAGTGGAGCCTTGGGCTACCCCTGGCAATGCTCAGTCACTGGGCAAGATGTTTCAACACTCAGGCCCAGTGCTGCTATGATGAGGGACACTAGGGCTACCCTAGTGGTGCTTGGGGTCTCTAGGGCAGTTACCCCTGGTGGTACTCAGGGAGCAGAGCAGTGCTGGGGAACTGAACTCAGAACCTGCAAATGACAAGGCGTGTGGTCCTGATGAACCCGAGTCTTTCCATGGCCCTTACACCCGGGCATCTGTTTCTTGGACCGCCCCGGCCCCCTGTCCACCCTGTCCCCCCCGCCCCCGCTTTCCTTCTCTAGGTTCTTTCCAGTGCCACCTTCTCAGTGAAGAAGAAACACACCAGGAAGAACACTCTTGTCTCTGATTGTTCCAGATGATTTTGCAACACCTTTTTTTAAAAAAAAAAACAAAATAGTACCTCATCTTTTCTTTTCTATGTTATTTGTTTCTAGACCATGAACTCTATTACCTGTAAGCTTCTTGAATGCAAGTTCAAGGAGCAAATTCCCCAATTAGAACAGGATGGATGCCTGGCTCGTTCATTCACATATTCTTACTCTCCAGGTACCTGATGCCCTAATGCTAGGCTGGGACCAAGGATGTGGAGGACGGGCCCAGCCTCCAGGGGCAGGAGGACCCATGCCAGGCGGGTCAGACTCGTGGGAGAGGAGAATGTGGCCGAGTCTGTGTTTGTCTCCGTAGCTGCTGTCGTGCCTGTGGAGTGAGTGGATGGATGAGGCAGGATGTGAGCGGGCCTTGAAGTGAAAGCAACATCTGGCCGGGGCGGAGGCAGGGCAGCCTGTGCCGGCAGTGGGAACTCGTCTGAGATCAGATCTGAGTGTGCTAAGTCTGGGGTCAGTTTCGATGGGGTGAGAGAACACTGGGGGGACATATTGAGTCTCTGTCCCAGGCCCTGGCGGCCAGGGGCCCCTCACGCAGCCCATCCACGGCAGCCACAGCACATAATCTCCTCGGCTCAGCTCGGAACTTATCGGCTTCCTGGCAGCCATCAAGCAGCGGCTTGTGCGCGCATTCCTCCCTGACCATAATTCAGCCGGGCCCAGCTGCCCGTGTGTGCCGCCCTGTGAAGTCCGACCACTTTAGAGAGTGGTAAAGAAGCGGGGGGAAAGGGATGCTTGAGGGGCACAACCTCGGACCAAAATTGGGCCTTTCAGAATTGTTCTGCTTGGCAGTTATGACAGGGTCATAGGGTCATGGGGTGAGAAAATGAGTTTTTTTTTTTTCTTTTGGGAATGCAGAGGACCAAGCCTGTGGGACTATGTTCCTAACGAAGAGAGGGTTGTTCCAGCATTAATCAGGGAGCCACTTTTGCTATTAGATCACACAACAATCACAACCGTCCTGTTATTCGTCGATTGCCTCGAGCAGGCCCCAGTAACGTCTCCTTCATCTTAGCCCTGAGAATTTTTAAAAAAAAAGTGCCATATTCAAGGCTCTTTCAGAGTTCGGAGAATGAGACCCTTCATTGTTGCTGGTATTTGGCATATTGGGTATGCCACGGGGAGTTTGCCAGACTCTGCCGTGTGGGCAGGTTACATTCGGTAGCCTGCCAATTTGTCACTATTAGATAAGAATTTTATAAAGTGAAAGGAAGTCACTTCATTAGAGGACTTTGAATCACACTCTTAGTTTCAAAAAATTTATTTTTTTTGTTTGTTTTTGGATCATACCCGGTGGTGCTCAGTGATTCCTGGCTCTGCACTCAGGAATCACTCCTGGCAGTGCTTGAGGGACCATATGGGATGCCGGGGATCGAACCTGGGTCGACTGCGTGCCAGGTGAACACCCTACCTGCTGTACTACGGCTCTGGCACACAAGGTCTCGTCTTTGAAAAGGCGGCCAAGCTGTGGTCTCCCTGAAGCAGCTCAGCGAGGCGCTCAGCCCCAGCGGCCTGCGATCCTGAGACCAGAGAACAGACAGCGCTCGGCTTCCACAGGGACTAATCTGAGAGTGGTAACGATCACACGGCCAAGGGCAGTGTTTTCTTTCACAAGAGATGTCAGAGACTCCCTCAGGAGTGGGAGTTTTTTTACCCTTTGCCCCAAAGAGCACAGGCCTGGGAGGTAACTCAATTCGTGGTTGCTCTCGGAAACTCTCAGATTTCCTCTGAGGCTAAAAGTGCTTGTTCCAGCTTTGTTTAGATTTGTGCTTCCAGCCCGGCTTCCTGCAGTGGTCCTGACTTAGGTCCTGACTTAGATCACTCTGCAGCTTTTATTCTGCAGTCCTCTGCTTCGACCCGAGCACTCCATTTTTCATTCGCGTACCATGCAGTGAAATCATGCTGTTCCACCCGTGCTCAAGTGTGTGGCTTGGCCTGCACAGAGAGCCCAACACGGAGTCGCGAATTTGAGGCTTAGAGAGCTAATGACATTGGTGACACAGACACAGGCTCTCGTTTTATTGCTGCAAATTCATGGGGTCAAGCAGGTCTGGAGACTTGTTTTATTTCTCTGTGCTGAGAACTGAGAGTCTCTGGGTATTGTGTTTTAAGAGGGAAGTGACAGGTAGCAGGGAGAAAGTATTTCTACACATGCACTCTAGCTAGACTGAA
Source organism: Sorex fumeus (assembly GCF_029834395.1). NCBI lineage: Eukaryota > Metazoa > Chordata > Mammalia > Eulipotyphla > Soricidae > Sorex > Sorex fumeus. The sequence continues at coordinate 20,245,400 of NW_026606087.1, read as the reverse complement.
ATCTACTGAGTTGCTCAAGCTCCTGCCATTTGCTATGATTTTTTTTTTCACGTGAAACACTGACTTTTCTGTTAGGGTTGGAATGACAGTATAGCGGGTTGGGCACTTGCCTTGCAAGCTGCCGACCTGGGATTTGATCCCTGGCACCCCATACACCCACTGAGCCCAGCATGAGGGATTCCTGAGCGCAGAGCCAGGAGTTAGCCCTGCATACGGCTGAGTGCGACCCCCAAACCAAAAAAGCAAACAACCGAACTTCAAGACTGACTTTTCTAATTTCGTATTTGCAATTTTCTGTTATTTTCTTGGAAAGAGCCCCCTTGTATAACTTCTAACTTATACCCCAGTTTATACCTCTGATACCACAAGACCCTGATTCCCTCTGCTCCTAAGATGAATCTGCACTTGAGCCAAGGTGGTCTAGGCTTGGTGGTCTAGGGTACCAGACCAGGTTCTTTAGTGGGGGGACCGTGGGAGACACCACACCCACTGGTGCTCAGGGCTTACTCCTGGCTCTACACTCAGTGAGACAAGGTCTCACTCCTAGTGGGCTATGGGAAACATAAGGGATTTAAAAAAAATTTTTTTTTACCCCAGAGCAGTTCCCTTTGGCCTCACGATAGCTAAATTAAAAAATAAAATCACTCTGTCTATTGTGGACAATCAACAGAGGTGGGGCAAGAGTGAAATGATGGGGACAAAGTGAATTCGGGTTTGTGTCTGGGGAAAAAGGGAGTGGCTTGAACAAGAAGGGTGGTGGGAGAGACGGTGAGAAGTTGTTGGGTCTGGTCTGTATTTGTAGGTGGGAAGAGCAGGGTTCGCTGACGGATTTACTGAGAGTGGTAGAAGGGAAGAAAGGGGAAGCGAGGAATGCCTTGAGTGACAAGGTCTCAGGGTGCTGTTTGGAGGACGGAGGCCAGAGGAAGGGGGTGTGGTGGGGGGCTCCGCTACCCCCCCTCCCCCGGAAGGTATAGGCAGCTCTTGAATTCGCAGCCTCTCAGAGTGGAGGTAGAGGCCTGCAGATCCAGGGTGGGAGTCATCAACACGGGGGCAGCCTTCAGAACTGAGAGGACTGATGAGCTGGCGGGAGAAGAGGAGGAATGAAGGTGAGTCAGGGAGAGTCCCACACTCAACGGCCGAGGCGGGAGGAAGCGGAAGGCGAGGCACGAACGAGGAGCGGAAAGCAGGAAAACCCAGTGGGGGCCAGGATGCGAAAGTCACAGAAGGAGCCTGTTCCAAGGAGGAAGGCCAGCAAGGACAGATGCCACCAAGATGCAAAACAGGCTAAGAACAGCAAAGAGACCTGCGGGTCACACAGAGTTCAGTGGGAATGAAAAGGATAAGAAGAATTTCAGATGCTGATAGAACTGGAGCCAGACTGGAGGGTGTTAACAAGGCCCTGGAAAATTGAACACAAATAATAAATAGATGCAGAGTCATTAGGAAGAATAAATCAATACTTAAAAAAGCTACAGCAGCTGTCCTCTCAAAAACATTAGGGTTTTTTTTTTGTTGTTGTTAAATGCCATCAGATCTTCAAAATATAAATTGATCTTATATAAACTGTTCTGGATAATAGAAAAAAATAAAAGATCTTCAGTTTATTTTTATGTTATGATACCAAAATAAGATAAGGATCATTACATAAAAAATAAAAAGTATCTGTCTTATCTGTTGGATAGTCTAAAAATATTAGCAAACTGACTCTCATGAAGGAGTAGAGTTTACTCTCTGAAAGATGTTTTAATATTAAAAAATGTAGGACAGGTCCGGAGAGATAGCACAGCGGGTAAAGTGCTTGATTTGCACATGCCCAGGCAGGGATCAATCCCCAGCATCCCATATGGTCCCCCGAGCACTGCCAGGAGTAATTCCTGAGTGTAGAGCCAGGAGTGACCCCTGAACAACACTAGGTGTGACCCAAAACTTAAAAGTAAGAGGACAAAGAGGTAGGGCATTTGCCTTCCATATGGCAGACCTGGGTTTGATCCCCGGCACCTTATATGGTCCCCTGAGCCTGCCAGGAGTGATCCCTGAGCACTGCCAAGTGTAGCCCACCCCCTCCTCCCCCCCAAAAAAAAACCCACAAAGAAAGAAATGGTACTTCAGCAGAAGTACTTGTATCACTTGTCATCCCACTGATCGTCAATTTGCTCCAGCAGGCGATAAGACTATAGAAGAAACATAAATATAGAATACGGTAATTCCCCCCATTTTTGGCTTCTGGGCTATGTCCAGCAGACCAGGACCATTTCTTGCAGTTTTAAGATTTTATGTTTGGGGCTGGAGTGATCGCACAGTGAGAAGGGTGTTTGTCTTGCACACGGCAGATCCGGGTTCAATTCCCAGCATCCCATATGGTCCTCTGAGCACCGCCAGGAGTAATTCCTGAGTGCAAAGCCAGGAGTAACCCTGTGCATTGCTGGGTGTGACCCCCCCCCCCCCAAAAAAAAGATTTTATGTTCATGTTGCAGTGGACCATAGTTTGAATCCCCTGCACCAAATGATCCCCCCACCTCCCTGCAAGCACTTTCAGAAGTGACCCCCGAGCACAGAGCCAGAATAGCACTCACGCACTGCCAGACGTGGTCCAACCTGGCTGCCTACCCCAAGAACCCTGGCAAAGATATTAATATTTACTGATATGTTAAACTGACAGAACAAATACAGAAATATCAGATTTAGTACTTTTGGAGTTTCCCAAGTAGTGTTCAGGGGGCTGGGGGGGGGGGCACTCTGCAATACTCGGTCTCAGCAGTGATGGGGCTCACCCCTGGGGCTTGAGGGACCATGAGGTGCTGGACACTGAACAGGGATCCTCCGCCTCCCAGCCATATATCCTCAGGACATCTGGCGTATCTCCCTACTGAATAAATTACTTAAAAAATTGATTAAAATTTTAAATCAAATTGAAAACATGAATTTTCACGATTTAAACAGATTTTCTAGTTTAAAAAACAGCTGGGAACTGGGAACAGAAGCATTTTTTATTTCTTTACTTCTTTCCTTTTTTTGGTTTGTTTTTGAGTGCTCAAGGCTAACTCCTGGCTCTCTGCTCAGGGGATCATACACAGTGGTAAAAACCTGGGTCACGTGCAAGGCAAGTGCATTACTTCTCTGGCCCCAAGAGCATTATCTTAAAGTCAGTAAGAAGACAAAGATAGATACCATTGCTGCCCCTTCTATGTAACAACAGATAAAAAGTAGTAGGCTGGAGAGACAGAAGTAAGCCCCAAGCAACACTGGTTATGCCCAACCCCATTGTAATAGTTGTGAAAGATACAAGCAAACAATTTCATTCACTAAAAAAAAAAAAAATACTGTTACAGGAACTGGAATGACAGTACAGTGGGTAGGGCACTTGTCTGAAAAGCGACCGACCTGAGTTTGATCCCCAGTATCCCATATGGTTCCCTGAGCAAAGCCAGGAGTTATTCCTGAGTGTAGAGCCAGGAATAACCCTTGAGTACTGCTGCGTGTGGCCCCTCCCCCCCAAAAAAAAAAACAAAAAAAAGAAAGATCACATCTTCAAATAGTGAAAAAGGAGTATCAAGAGATAATACTGGATTGGAACGATATGCTGTTTATACTGAACAAGATCCATTCATTTAAGTGTTTAATCAGGTAGTACTGAGGGTTGCCTCTTTGAAAGTACGAGTATTTATCATTTGTGACATAAAACCTTTCATGAATTATAGGCCATTTCCAACTACATCACAAACCTTCAGTCTTTTTTTTTTCAAATGTAGGAGTACTGCTATTTATTCAGCCATTGATTAAATTGACTGAATTGGGCATGAATGCCACATTACTTTAAAAAAAATTTTTTTTAATTGAACATCCATGAGATAGACCATTACAAAGCTATTCATGATTGGGTTTCAGTCATACAATGATCCAAATTCATCCCCCACCAGTGTACATTTTCTACCACAAACATCCCATTTCCCGCCCACCATCCCCCAAAACTGCACCCTCCTTCTATGGGAAGCACTTTCCTTCTTGCTTGCTGGCTCTCTCTCTCAATCTCTCTCTCTCTCTCTCTCTCTCTCTCTCTCTCTCTCTCTCTCTCTCTCCTTTTCCTTTTGTGCATTATGGTTTGCAATACAGACAAACCTTAAGTCTCTCTGGGGTGCCTATCACAGAACTTTCCTTAAGGACGATCCTAAACAAAAGACTGCTAGATTATGTACTATTCGGTTTTTAAAAATTATAATTTTTCCCCCAGTCTTTTGCTGCTGTGGGATGACAAGGTTTCACACATACTTGGCGGTGACACTGAGCATCCGCGGAGTGTCAGGTGTATCACAGACTGCACGCTGGGCTGTGGCCTCAGCATCAGAAGTGCTGCAGTGTTTGACAGGTGTGGGGCAGTGCTGGAGATCACACTCAAGGTCCCACACTTGCCAGGAAAGAACTCTGCCACGGACCTATCCCTAAGCTCCTCTTTCTTATTCTTCTTATCCGATATTTTAGAAAAAAAATTGGGGGTCTCTACAGCATTGCTGTGGGTCCAGGTGCAGCTCCAGGTTGTGTACAGGGAGGCAGAGAACGTGGTGCTGGGGCTCGGCCTGGAGGCCTCAGGCTGTCGCCCTTGAGCTTGCTCCCTGCCTCCATTCTTCCATGTCACTCTCAAGGCCCACCCCTTGTTTCCTATCAATGTTTCATATCAATGCTAAGCTTTTCAAATGATCTCGGTATTATGAGCAGAATTCTTGAAATTGTATATTTGCTCACAGAGGCACCTGATCTAGTATTAGAGATCTGGGCTCGGAAAGAGCTAAGGGCTAAAGCATCTGCCTTGTGTGCAGCCAGCCCACTCTGGTCCCCAGCGCCACATGGGCCCCAAAGCACTTCGGGGCGCAGCCTCTCCTCATGGGTGTGGCCCTGGCATCACCACAGAGCCCTGGAAGTGTCTTGTCCTCATGGTTGAGGATTGCCAGGAGGAGTCTCCATGCCCTCCTGAGCAGCCTCTACCCAACAGAACAGAAGCCAAAATAAAGATCAATCATAGGCGTCACTTATCCATAAGATCAATCTTATGCAGCACAGAAGAAAATCAAACAAATCTTTTTATTTCCTTCCCACAGTGGTGTTTCTGTCTAATCCCATTTTACTCTGAACTGGAGGGTTAAGGCAAGAATTAGAGATAAGAAATTAAGTTCCAGAAAGGAAATACTTTTTTTTCTTTTTTGGGTTATACCGCGCTATGCTCAGGAGTTACTCCTGGCTCTGCACTCAGGAATTACTCCCGGTGGTGCTGGGGAGACCATATAGGATGCCGGGAATTGAACCCGGGTTGGCCAAGTGCAAGGCAAACGCCTTCCACACTGTACTATCACTCTGGCCCCCAGAGAAGAAAATCTTTAAGCTCACAAAGCAGGTAGATAAGATATGAGAACAGAAATCAATTACCTTTACAAGAAACAATTTGGCTTCAAGCTGTCTAAGGACTGACTCTCCACTTTCATTATTTGGTAAGTTACTGCTGCTCAATTAAGGTTTCCAACTTCTAGAATTACTATGAACCACAGGGATAATACGGCAGGCAGGGGGTTTGCCTAGCATGTGGCCGACCCAGGTTCAATCTCGAGCTCCCATATGATCCCTGAGCAGAGTTAGGAGGTAAGCCTGAGCAGAGTTGGGATGGCCTCAAAGCAAATACAAAACTGCCCCCCCCCAAAAAAAAACAACAAAAAATTACTAGAGAGAGAAGCATTATTTAAGTCAAACAAAACAATCTAATGAGTTTGTGGCATTTGACATTTTCTCTCCCCTTCTTTTTTCAACTGGGTCTTGTTTGTCCTGACAAAGTTCTTTCTTTGCAGCCGACAACCTGGTGGTGCTCTGGCTGTGCCTCACCCAGAGCTGAGACCACCAGGGGTCAGGGGTTGAGACTGAGTTTCCTGCACATACAGTTTGCACTCCCGTCTCCTCAGCTATCTCTAAAGGCCCTCCCGTTGATCGTCGATTTGCTCAAGCGGGCCCAGTAACGTCTCCATTGGAGACTTTGTTGTTACTGTGTTTGGCATATCGAATACGTCACGGGGAGCTTGCCGGGCTCTCCGAATATCTATCTCTAACAAAGCACTTTTAAGCAGCAGCTCAACTTTACGGTACAACAGGCACTGACACCAAATCTAAGAAGCATTCCAAGGCGGGAGCCACACTACAGCAGGGAGGGCATTTGCCTGGCACGCGACAGACCTGGGTTCAATCCGTGGCATCGCATAGGGTCCCCTGGGCACTGCCAGGAGTGATTCCTGAGTGCAGAGCCAGGAGTAAACCCTGCGCATTACTGGGTGTGGCCCAAAAGTAAAGAAAGAAAGAAACAACAAAAAACCACACTCCTACACCCAATGTCGCAGTCCGTGCCTCCTTGTCTCCGCCTAGGTGCTGACAACGTGATCTCGTCCAGTCTTTCGTCTGTCCTTCTCACAGCCATGAATCCTGGGTGTCTTTCTATAATTAGGTCCTCCTCTTGTCCTTCAGAGAAGCCGGGGGTTCTATGTCTCCCTTTCCTGGTGGGAGGGAGGGGCTCCCAAGCGCCTGTCCAGATGGTTCTCTGATTTAAAGTGAGGGGATCCATGGTGGTGGAAAATGGGCACTGGTGGAGGGACGGGTATTTGATCATTGTATAATTGAAACCCAAGCACAAAAATTTGTAAGTCTACAACTGTACCTCATGGTGTTTCACTAATAAAAATTAATAAAAAACAAAAAGTGAGGGCCTGAAAAGCTGGTGCGGCTTCAGTCCTGAGGTGCTGGGATTTTACTCAGGTGACCCCAACAGGATTTAGGGACTCTGAGGGCTGCAACTGGTATTGTGCAAGGGATTATTGTGTGCTGGGGACTGAACTGGGGTCGTCTGCGTGCAAGGTGTGTGAGTTCACCCCTGTACTATCTCTGGTTCCACGCAGTCTCCCTTTAACGAGTCACATTGGCTGAACTCCAGGTTTCCCTTCCCAACCAGCCTCGGATGTGTAATATCACCACCAGCCCAACCCCCTCCGGAGGGGTCTCACTCTCCTGAGCCAGCCCAGAGTTCCTATAGACGCCATGCTGCTGTCTGTCCTTCTCTTTAGCCATCGGGACAGAGTGAGAAAACCCAGACAGCAGGTATGCAGCAAGGGGGCAATCAGGACACTTCTTGGACTGTTTGCCAATACCAGTTTCTAGTTCTGAGAGAGAAAGATACTCACCACCTGACCATCAGTCCATGTTCCATGAAGTTTTTCAGGTTGGGAAGGGTTTGTCTCAAGTCTGGAGTGCCTAATCCATGTTGATATCTTAACTGCAAAGGTGGAAAAATGGAATTAAAAGACATTCTGGCAGGCACTTATGAAATATGATTCATTAAAAAAATCTTTAAAAGATGACTAAGTCAACATCGCAAGCCACACTTTTGGGGTGCTATTTAAAACACTATTGCTATTTGAATAGAGAGAATACAGCCATTAGGGAGCGTGTCTTGCACATGACTGACCCTGCTTCAATTCCTGCTACATAGTCCCCTCTGTGTTGTTAGGAGTGATCCCTGAGCATGAAGCCAGGAGTAAGCTCTGAGCACAGCTGGGTGTGGCCCCCAAACCAAACCAAACCAAACCAGGGGCCTGGGCAATAGTACAGCGGGTAGGGCATTTGCCTTGCATACAGCCAATCCAGGTTCTATCTCTGGCATCCCCTTTGGTCCCCTGAAAACTACCAGGAATAATCTGAGTATAACCCCCAACCACTCCCCCTTCCAAAAAACAAACAGAAAACAACCCAAAAAACCAAACCAGAAAATCACTCACACACAAAAAATCAAAGTACGTCGTTTTCTTGGTCACTCCTGGCTGTGTGTGCTTGGTGCCATGGGGCACTTGCAAAGCAGGTACTCAACCCTTTAAACTATCTCCCTGGCCCTATACTGAGCTTTTAAAGGAAAAATGTTAAAATCTAATCGGTTCTCTTGCATAGTCATTTTATACACCTAAGGTAAGGCATAAAAATGCTAAGAACAAGAAACATAGAATCCTAAAGCTGAAAGGTATCTTGAACATCATTTAAACCAATGCTTTCTTTTTACAGATGGGGAAACTGAAGCCCTGAATGGGAAAGGAAATTTTCCAGACAACAGACAACATGTTTCAACGGGACGGATATTAGCCAGACACCCCGATTCACAACCATGTGCGTTACTCTACCATCTAGCCCAAAATCCGAGAGGAAAACTGGTAAGAACAAACTTGAGAAGATGGAGGGGGGAAAAATGTTCTTTCCCTTTTTTTTCAAAGCTAGCTTGTGACCTAAAATCACCCCCTAGATTTGCTGACCTTGAATTATAAGATCTACTCCTATATTAAATGACATCATTTTGTGTACTCATATTAAAGCATTTTCCCCTACATTGATAGAAGCAAAATGGCTGATAGCCCAATATGGCATTCCTGAATTCATTGTTTCAATAAAAAAGTGAAATTGTTTACACATGGCACGGAAATTTCACCTGTGATTCATACTGAAAAATATTAAATATTGAAAAAAAAGAACCCATACTGAAATAACACTCAGCTACGTGTCCCTGAGCCAGCAGTCAATTCCCTGCCCCCAGGGTCTACAATGGAAGTGGGGTTGAATTCTTTTCAGAGACCATGATGAAAATTTCACTCCAAGTCTGATTTCAACCAAAAAAAGGGAAAAATATGGGAATTTTAAGCCTCCACCCAGGTTTTAACTCTTTATTTGCTTCATAGGACAATTATCTTTTTTTTTTAACAATTACTTTTATTAGAGAATATAAGGACATTATAGTGAAAAGACATTTGAGAAGTCATATTTTCTGACCTCCTTTTACAAATGAAGAAACCAGGGTGTTCAGTAAGGCAAGCGGTTGCCCACTGGCACAGAGCTGATAAGGGACAGAGCCAAGGCTCTGTCTTCAAACTAACTTCAAACTAACTGGAAAGCCTCAAACTAACTTCAAACTAACGTGGTGTCAAAGTGATAATACAGCAGGTAAGGCCTTCATGCAGCTGACCTGGGTTCAATCCCTGGCACCCCATAAAGTCCCTGGAGCCCTGCCAGGCAGGCCTGAGTGCAAGCCCTGAGCACTGTCGGGTGTGATCAAAACAAACAAACCTCCAGGCCTCCCATCACCCCCCACTCCAAATTTGTCTTTAATGTGATCCTCTTAATTTGAACATACAGGACGAAAAAAAATTCACATGGTCGGGGGTGTGGCTCAGTGGTTGAGGACTTGCTGTGCAGGTAGGTGTGAGGCTCTGGGTTCTGTACCACACACGTACAAGCCCCCTGCCCATATGTATGTGTTTAATAAAATACACATGCTCTTAAAAAGTTTGTTACTGTACATCTTACAACGAAAAAGCCACAGTTTCTTGTACTTTAATTGCTGTTTCTTTATCTTCCTATTTCTAAATAAGCTGATATTAACATTTCTTATTCTTTTGAGTACCAGTTTGAGATATCTTCCCCTGTGATCTTACCATCAGAATTTGACTTTCTTAAATTACTCTTCTTTTACACAAACATCTTATCTCCTCGTATATACAGATTATCAACTTACTTTTAATTAAACCACGAGGTTTTGATTCTCTAATCTCAATATGCTTCTCATTCTCAATATTGAATATAAAAATTTAAAATAAAATCTGTATTATTTACCTCATTATAGGTGCAAAAGTAGTTTTACTCTTCCATCCTGTAATACACTACTCCTTTCTGCCATTCCTGAAGTGATAACTGCATTTTTCTCACTTGTTGAGTGCCGATAGCTTGCCAATAGTATTGAGCATAGTTATCTATCATTAGATCTACCCACAAATGGGACAAAATTTGAAAATCTTTTTCAATCTGAAAATATTGCTTAAATTTATTAGATAACCTATCAAACGCATTTCCCCTTTGGAAATATATTTCCTGCAGTCCCTCTCTCTGGCCAATTACAACTGTATTCTCTCTAGACCGTGTCTTCCTAGAATTTTCCTTAACCATCATCCTAGAAGTTTTGCTTCATATCTCTTCTGGGTTGAAGATACTCCTGTTCTCTGTATTTCAAGATTTCTTTTTTGATTTTTGATTATTTCCTACCTTGGCAGAGTATATAAACAGTATTTTGAGAAATAGGTACATAGGTAGTATCTTTTTCTTTTGATATTTTGAATATTTAAGGACATTTTTATTCAACTCATACATCTGAATGATAGTCTGCCTAGGTATATAATTCAAGACTGAACAAAATTTTCATTCATAATTTCTAAATTATTGCTGCTAAGTCTTCAGATATGGCTTTACTTGGGGAATTAGTCTCATCACCCTAATTCTGGATATCTCTAAAATATCAATATCACTGCTGGGGCTGCTTTCCAGAGAGACCCCTCTGCTCTTCTGCCTGCTGAGATAATGATTCCATTCTGGGAGCTAAGTGGGAAAAAGCATCAGGGAGTTGCTGAGTTGGTCTGAGGACTCTCTCAGGACCCCCTTGTGTTCATTAAGGCTTACGTGTCCAAGTATACCAGGCAGATAAGAGCTTTTTATTGAATTTTTTTTCTCAAAGTAAACATCCAGTTTCCCACTGCAGGGGTAACTGCTTAGCTATGCGGCGGGGGGTGGGGGGTGGAGGGTGTTAGGGGGTGGGGGGAGGAGAAAAGGAAACTGGTTATCTTTTCTCTTTCTGAAAACTTTCAATGTACCCTCCCACTTTTAGACTCATTCCTTATCCTACATTCTAGGAAGGTATTTGGTACATCTAATATCCTAAGTTCTTCTGGAGTTCCAGGCCTTCAATTGCATTGCTTCCATAAGGGCCTGGGCTATAGTTTCATCCATACTATGAATTCAATGACTTCCTTGTGTTTTCCTACAAGGCTATCAATTCAATCACCTGCTCTTGTCTCTTTGATTAATCCTTGTGAGTTCACAATTTTTATCTTTAGCAGTAGCATGTCTTTAGGTATGTGATATGTAAATTTATTCATTTTTAAAAATTATAAAGTACCCTAATATATGTTACATGCATTACATATCTGCGTGTATGTATTTATATATATGTTTATGATTATTAACACTGGCTAACGACCTTCTTTTGCAAAGCGCTTACCACTCTGGCACAGAGCTCCTCCCCAACCCCAAGTCTCTCTCTAGGCAGCCAATATGGAGTCACATCCTATTCTCAAAGAGCAACGTAAGTTCCATTTCCTGAAGGAAACGTTCTCATTATTCCAGGATGAGAAGGCATTATATTCCTCTTCCTACATCCTTTTCTACACCACCTTTTAGTTTGCTCTCATGGGAAGTTTAAACTACTGAAGAAATACTGACAAATAAGAGTTAATTAGCAAATTCAACCAATGTAGTAGGGAAGGGAATGAGAAGCCTCCTGACCCTGTGAAATGACCTCAGTTGCACACAGGCCGATTACCAGCATGGTGGCGAACTTACTAGCTGCTTGACTTGGGTAAGTTACTTCATTTCTGAGTCGGTTTTCTCACTTTTAAAATGAAAGATTTATCGGCCTTGCCAAGTTCCAATATTTAAATAAGGTAGATTATAGAGAAGGACTTGGGCCCCCCATGAGCAGGGCTGGAGCGATAGCAGAGCAGGTAGGGCGTTTGCCTTGCATGCGGCCGACAAGGTCGACCTGAGTTCATTCCTCCATCCCTCTCAGAGAGCCTGGCAAGCTACCGAGAGTATCTCACCTGCAGGGCAGAGCCTGGAAAGCTCCCTGTGACATATTCAATATGCCAAACATAGTAACAAGTGTCACAATGTTACTGGGCAAATCGATGAACAATGGAAGGACAGTGACAGTGACAGATTATATAGAGTACTCCAAATAGTACCAAGTAGTGCTCAAAACACTCTATCACTACTCTCACCATCCAAGCAGTGCTCAAAACACTCCATTACTATTTTCACCATCCATGTGTTTTCTGTTATCATTCTCATAGCACCTAGCACAAGTATGGCACACTGTGGTGTTCAGTACTGGCTTTGAGAAAGAGATCAAAGAAGGAAGTAAAAAAGAGTTTAAATCTAAGGGAAAATCTTAAATAAATAGTTCACATTTAAAAAAAAATGTTAGTTTTTTACTAATTTGTCAAGCTTCTGATAGCAGGCACTAAGGTAGAAAGGCAGCAAGAAGCACATACAAATGTCCGTCTCTAGACACACTTACACAGTGACATGGAGCGACTGATACAGGATGAGGAATCATTCCTGGCGACAGACCCCGCTCAGCTGTGTTGCCATGGAGAAAGTCCCTCCCTCCTTGAAATAGTCAAATCATTTTCAAACTTTTTAGCTCTAAGTTCTTTGGTTTGGGTGGGAGAGATAGTACAACAGATGAGGCGCTTGCCTGGCATAAGGACAACCGACAACCAAGGGTCAGCCCCTGGTACAACATACGGTCCCCCAAGCACCACCAGGAGTGACTCCTGAGGATTGCTGGATGTGAGGCCAAACCAAAACCAACAAACAAAACATAGGGTAAGACTGTAATTGGAGGAGGTGGTGGAGTACAAGTGGGGGGCCAAGTTGCAGTTCCCATTTTGTAGCTTAAACTCCCCTGGAGGCCGGAGGCTAGCTCGGCGTTAAGACGTATGGGTTATCTCCAGCACACCACACAAGCACTGCAACCAACTGCGCCATCATCCTAGCATTAAAGGGGAAAAATTAAAAAAAAAAATCTACTATGCAATAGACCATCTCGAGAAGTCTGTCAAAGTTCTGCTGAGTCCTAACAGCTCTGAAAATTATGGTGGACTCTGCATATGAGGATTTTGACATAAATATATGGCTAGGGTGACAAGATGTTTACAATCTTGAGTGAGGAAGGCACATTAGTACATATCTTCACCCCTGCACTATCTCTCTGGCCTGGCCCTTAAGTCAAAGCTAACTCCCTGATAAGGTATTAGTAAAAATAGGAAGGAGAGAAGATAGGAGGCCAAGGAGGAAAGGACAAGGATGGGGAAAGGTGGGAGAGGGCTAGAGTTACTTAAGCTCTGATTGGTCCCAGAGTCAACAATATTTAACGACATTTACTTAAGTTCCACTAAGCACTCTGAGGCAGTTCTGTCTCTGGCATGACAGTCCTGTTCTCACCATGTGCGTTACCATGGGCAAGTTACAAACCAATCTGTGCCTCCTCTATAAAGCAGGTCCAACGATAGTTGTCTCGTAAAGTTGTTGTAAGAGATCAATTGGGATTTTTATAGAGAATTGAAACTTCCTTGGCCTGACTTTTAGAGGTTATTTAACAAAAAAACCATTGAGGGCCTAGAGTTGTAAGCTCAGGAGTTCAGATGGTCTCTTGCTTGTCTAGAGGAAGACTGAAGAATGAATGTCAGGAAAACAACTCCAGAGGCAGCTGTGAGGCCTAACTTGAAAGACTGAGGCCCTCTTTAAGAAATCTTGCTTGTACATTCCATTAAAATCTGCCCTCTCCCACCTACTATCAACACCGCACACCTCCCTAAATACAGTTCCTTCTGCTCTCACTTCTGTGGGCGAAAGGCAGATGCCAAGAAACCCAGGCAATAAAATATTGCTTTGGGTCTGTCTAACTGCTTCAAATTAGTCTCTGAAATAAACACCTTTTGTAATAACTTCCTACTGCACCACCACCCAAAGAGTCTAAGCATTTTTTAAGTGGAATTTTGGTTTCAATTAGCTAGAATTTCAGCTTTACTGATTGGTTTGGAACTCCATGGAAGAAATTAAATTTTTGTGCACATCTATGGTAGGCGGGAAGGTGGAAACTACGCATTGATGACAAATTAGATGGGAAGTGGAAAGAAGTTCCCTGGAAAAATGAACAAATGCTATTGTCTATTGGCAAAAGAAAATTCCTATACTAAAATAACCGGGAAGATCTGGCTTTATAGTTATAGAAACAAGCAAATAGAAAGACAACCAGGACAAAGCATACATTTAGACCACAGCCGATTACAATACTGTCAGTTCCATCTTGCTTCCCTCTCCCATAGCTTTTTCCCCAATATCACCTGGTTTCATCCCCAATCGCTCCATTACTGAAGGCACTAGAACTTTTACCACATAAGGAGGATCAATTATGATCTGAGTGCTCTTGTAGTTGAAATTCATAATTCACACACATTGATAAATGATGCTCCCTGACTTCAGAAGGCCATTTGCAGCTCTGGAGATCATATTAATAACATGATCAACTTTCTGAGAAATAAATGTGGAGTTCTTATACTCAGTAAACAGCCTTATATTGAGTCTTTAAGAGGCCTAATTTAAAAATTATTCATTATGTTTTTATTCTTTAAGCATTTTTATCCCACATACAGGAAAGATTGTGGGGTTCAGGATTCATATTGTCAGGAGAAATTCAGTGTAGACAATACACACACACACACAGTCACACACACAAATACACACCCTTTTAAATGATATTCATCTACACAAGGCCACTTATTGCATGGTTTATTAGTTCCATATGGGGCTGAGCTACGTTGCATGATATGTTTGATATAAACCGTCTGTTACCATGAGGGAATGTGGATTAATACAATGCTTCAACAAAAATTACTTGAAAGATCAACACTTTCATGATGAGATTACAATGAAATTGACTATAAAGAGAAGTGGTCTAGAGAAATAGGGGATTCAGGGCAGAACCAACTCAAGCAATTAAAAATGCACATATCCATCAAAGGCTGAATTTTACTGTTTTGACTTTCATAGTGACGAAACATTCTATAGGACTAGTAAGAAATATATTTACTCATTTTTAAATGTTACAGTTTCACCGATTCGAAAAGAATGAATTTAATAAAATGTAAAGGTAAAACCTGCCTTCTTGGAAGAAAACATAGCTCTTTCAAAGATGTGGAAAAGCTACTTCAAGCATATTTAATATGAACAATAATATTGTTTCTTACAGAGAGCCATTGCAATATATACCTCTAAGGAAAAATATAAAAACCTGATTATGGGCCTCTGGTTGCAGGAACAACCTAAGTACTTTTCCATCCTCATCTATAAACCATGCCAGTTCTTTTCAAAAATAGATGTTATAATGTAAACACTGGGCCCAGCTAGGGCCTACCATTCTACGATTTGGAAAAGCCCAAACGTCAAGACTAACAACTCTTAAATCTAAGAAATGAAGGTTTCTTCCGCCCAGGCATCCCACTGCCTCTATCCTCGGGAGACTCTTTCTAGAGCTGAAGAGCTTTGCTCCTCCTCCAAGGACAGGGAAAGGACAGTGCCTGAAAGTGGAAAATGATGAATATAGGGTCTATTCTAAAATTCACTGACTTCAAAAATCACAGGTTCTCTTCTTTCAATCACAAGTTGCTTTGCTGTATCTATAAGACATGGGTTACATTTAAACAAAACTTATTATAAAATCTATGAGATTGGGGCTGGAGTGATAGCACAGCAGGTAGGGTGTTTGCCTTGCACGCAGCCAAGATGACCAACACAGGTTCGATTCCCAGCACCCCATATGGTCCCCTGAGCACCACCAGGAGCAATTCCTGAGTGCATGAGCCAGGAGTAACCCCTGAGCATCGCCGGGTGTGACCCAAAAAGCAAAAAAAAAAAAAAAAAAAATCTATGAGATTAAGAATGTTTCTTGCTACCAATTCAAAAGAACTGTGAGAGGATCAGTACAGCAGCTGGCAAGTGAACAAGCAAAGCAGAACTGGACATCAGTCAAAGGCAAGTCAATTGCTTTTAATTAGTGATCGGAAAGTAGCGGTTATGTTCCTGGATGCTACAGGCTATACCTAAGACAAGCTCGTAAACCAACCCTAAGAACAGGTATTCATGTTATTAAGGCCAGCAATTTGACCTTGACTATCAATCTTTATCTTACTAGTCCTGAGGATCCTAATGAATCCCAAATTCTCTTGACCTATGATCCAGTCTGGATCCCTGATTTCCTCCTCAGAAGCTATGCCGTGCTCAGCCATTCTGCTTCCTGCTCACTACAATCCTGGTAAGAAGCATTTTATCAGATACAGAAGATCACAGAGATCACAGTCTAACAAGGCAGAGACATTCTAGATACTCTAGGAAGTCCGAGCAATTGAGTCATATAATAGTCAGCCTCATTTCTGCCTTATTTTACTTAACTTTTTGAGATTCATCCTATTTATTGCATATATGATAGCTGGTTCTTTTTAAATTGCTGAGTAGCATCCCACTGTAGGCACTGTAGCACTGTCCTCCCATTGTTCATCGATTTGCTCGAGCAGGCACCAGTAACATCTCACAACAAATTGTGAGACTTGTTGTTACTGTTTTTGGCATACTGAGTATGTCATGGGGAGCTTGCCAGGCTTTGCCATGCAGGTGAGATACTCTCGGTAGCTTGCCGGGCTCTCTGAGAGGGGCAGAGGAATCGAACTCGGGTCGGCCATGTTGGCTGCGTACAAGGCATACACCCTACCTGCTGTGCTATCACTCCAGCCCTCCATTGTAGGACTGTATTAAAAATAGCTATTACTTATGCTAATTGATGGACACTTGGGCTGCTGCACATTTTGGTTATTAACATGCTGTAAACTTTTTTAAATTTAAAGAACCATGATTTACAAAGTTTTTGATAGTTGAGTCTTAGGCATATAATATTCCAACACCAATCCCACCAGTGTCAACTTCCCTCCAACAGTGTTCCCTTGTTCTGTCCTGTCTTCCCTGACACTGACAGGCACATTTCAAATTTCTGTGATTTAGATCTCATGTTTTCAGTGTTGTTGACTCTGTGCTTTGGTAATAAAGTTAGGCCACTCTCCCATGTCATGAGTTTAACTGAGACCCCTCACCCCTGTCTCCCCATTACTCCCCCCTTTTCATCTTCTTCCTCCCACCGCCTCGATTTCTTTCTTTCTCTATTTTTTTAAACACTTGGGTACAAGTTTATGTGTGGACCAGTATCTTTCTCCTGCTTCCCTTCACTTTGTTGTCGTAACTGTTGTTGAGATGCCTACGAGTCATACACACTAGGTTGTGGTGTGCCAGAGATGGCACTTTTTTGTTTGTGGTTCTGGGGATCATGAACACTCACTTGACTTGTAGGGTGATGACAAAGATCAAGTTCAAGGTCTCATGCCTGCTATGTAGATGCTCTATCACTGACCTATACCCCTGGGCCTTGTCAAGTATTTTTGTTTCTCTTGGGTCAATATTTAAAGAGTAAAATGCCTGAATTGGATGGTAGATATATGTTAGCTTAATTTAAAAAAAAGCTCAGCTGTTTCTAAGTGATTATACAACACTTATTTATTTACATATTTTTGGACCAAAAC
The DNA here is from genome assembly GCF_029834395.1 of Sorex fumeus. Taxonomy (NCBI): domain Eukaryota; kingdom Metazoa; phylum Chordata; class Mammalia; order Eulipotyphla; family Soricidae; genus Sorex; species Sorex fumeus. The sequence continues at coordinate 20,228,109 of NW_026606087.1, read as the reverse complement.
CCAGCAGCACTTGGGGACCATATGTGGTGCTGTGGCCAGCGTGGCCACCTGCAAGGTGAGTGCCGTAACTTCTGTACTGTCTCTCCAGCCCTGGTCTACACAATTTGACATTTCCACCAGCACTGTGTGTGTGTGTGTGTGTGTGTGTGTGTGTGTGTGTGTGGTCTAATCACTGTCAGGACTTGGTATCACGGTAAAAGATGTTATGCACCCTAGGAAGTATGCAGTAGTATTCCATTATAGTTTTAATTTGCATTTCCCTAACAGACAACGCTACTCAGCATCTTTCCAGGTACTTTTCTGCTCCCTGCGATCTCATCTTCGGACACTGGCAATTTCTGTACTTAGCCTCTGATGAATACATAATACGAATGATTAATGTCCTCTGATTAATCTTTTAACACCGAATTAGTAACCTTCTAATTAATTCCATTTGTGCTTAATCTAGCCATAGCAGTTTCTGTTTACTGCAACACAATCCTTTTTATTCAAATCTTTATTTGTAAAGAGGAGCTAAAAGGGAGTTACTCATGAATGCAAAAGGCAAAAATATTGTTACAAGTGCAGGGGTTCATTCACAGAAATTCAAGTAAATCTAAGTATTGGGGTCTATTGGAATGAAAAGTGCACTTAAATACACTGTAGAAATTCAATTCAACATAGAATTACTGAACTCTCTGTGTGGTGGAATTGACAATAGTGGAAACAGAGGTAGTCCTGGGAAAATAAAGGGCATTCATTCCAATTCAAAACCTCTTGGCATGAAATGGAATAAGGGTGCTTTATATTAAATGGCATAGTATTTGCATAAATCTTATACACATTCTCACATAAACTTCAAATCATCTCTAGATTACGTATAATACCCAAGACAATGAAAATGCTATGCAGACCACTGTTATTGTTCCCTTGCATTGCTTAGGGAACAATAGGGAAAAAAGGTCTGTGTGTGTTCAATACAAAACAGTCATCCTAGACCTAAGTACATAGCACACATTTCTTTTCTTTTTTCTTTTTCTTTCTTTTTTTTTTTTTGCTTTTGGGTCACACCCGGTGATGCTCAGGGGATACTCCTGGCTCATGCACTCAAGAATTACTCCTGGCCATGCTTGGGGGACCATATGGGATGCTGGGAATCGAACCCAGGTCGGGTCGCGTGAAAGGCAAATGCCCTACCTGCTGTGCTATCACTCCAGCCCCAATAGCACACATTTTTTTTTCCCCTTTATTTTATTTTATTGTTTTTAAAGTTGTAGATTTACAATCTCCTGTGCTTTGGTTTCAATTACACAATGATCAGATACCCATCCCTCCACCAGTGCCCACTTTCCACCACCATGGATAATATCCCTCCCACCCCCATCCCCCCATCCCCCCTGTCTCTGTGGCAGGGCAATCCCCTGTGTTCTCTCTCTCCTTTTGGGTGCCGTGGTCTGCAAAAGAGGCATTGAGTGGCAAACATGTTCAGTCCATAGTCTACTTTCGACATGCATCTCCCCTCCTGGGAGGATCCTCCAAACATCCTTTATTTGGTGCTCCCTTCTCTATCTGAACTGCCCTTTCCTCTAGGATACCTGGCTGGCCTCTAAGTTATGGAGTAATCCTCCTGGATAGCACACATTTTTGACCTGCAATTGGTTGACTCCACAGATATAGAATATGGGATAACCAGAAGGGTCAACTGTATGAATATGCTACTTTGGGGGGAATATTGGGCCATACCCTGCGATGCTCAGAGGTCACTCTTTAGCTCTGTACTCAGGAATCAGTACTGGTAGGCTTGGAAGAACCATATTGGGTGCCAGTGATCAAACCCAGTTTGGCTGTGTGGAAGGCATGCTACCCTATCCACTGTAGTCCAGTCCCTGAATATGGCACTGTTTAGAGTAGGAAGCCAACCAACCTCAACTAACAAAAATATTAACACAGAAAGCTTAACTTGTAACAACAGCTTAGTAAGTCCCTAGAAAAGGACTTCATGTTCTCATGGTGGGATATAACAATTTTTACAAATTTTCTTCTACAGAAATATTTTTTGATCATTCTTGTTAGTCAATTAGTAACAAGCAATATAGAATAAATTGTTGTGAGTCTACTATGGGGCAGGCTTGCGGGGTGGCTGGGAAAATGGAGACAAAGGTGGGGGGAAGGTGACAGCAGTGGTAAGATTGGTTTTGGAATATTGAATGCCCTTATAACAAATCATCATGAACAAGCCAAGTTATTTAAATCAAGTGGGGGGGGGGGGGAAAGGAGTTAAGTGAATGGTAGAGGTTAGATCTATCCTCCAAGTTTGGTGACCTCAACAAGTAAAACACGTGTTCAAGGGAGAAGACAGGCCTGAAAGGAAAGCCATCATCATCTGTATCACACTCGCTTGTCTGTCTCTGCTTGTTCTTCAAGCGCGTGTTCTCTCTTGAACATATATTCCTCTTTTCCTTCCCCCCGCCTCACTGAGTTTCATTCAGTAAAAACTATCTTGCTTTACTACACACACAAAAAAGAATGACGAAGATAATGCTAATACCAATGATAGCTTCTGCTCTTTTCATCTTGCAAAACGAGCCAGGCATGAAGTCTGGCTATTAAGTTATATCTTTTCATTTAATCTTCATAATAGCTCCATCAAGTAGGTTGTATAGTTCCTACTCTACATATGATAAGGCTTAAAACGTTAAAGGATCTGTCTGAAATTCCATGGGCAGCAAGGAGCAGGCCTGGGACTTGAATTTAACTCTGATCTTTTACATCCTTACTTATAACAGTCAAAATATTGCTTGTAAGTTGGTTAGAAAAGATTGTTTTCCCATTTCTCATTTAATCTTCACACTAGAGACCAGAGAAACACAAGTCTTTGCTTTTTGGGCTTAGGAGTGAAACACATGCTTTCCCCACCCTCATGTATGAGGTCCTGGATTAATAACCTTCAGTTGAAAAATTAATCCCTACAACTTCTTCATAGTTCTTTTTTCATCACTCTTTGTCTCTGAGTTCCCTCCAATTTCCCTGAAAGAATCTGGCAATAAGGTACCCTAAATGGAAGAAAATTTTTCAAAAAACTCCTTTTTCTTTTAAAAGATTTCCAACTTAAAAACATCAAGTTTATTGAGGTCAGGATGTAGTACAGTGACAGAGTGCATTCTCTGCATATGTGATGCCTAGATATGATCCCTCCAACATTAATTTTACTATTGTATCTATTTCTTCTCTTCAGGGTCAGGGGAATGAGACCCATTGTAATTACTGAGCTGTTACTGACTGGATTCCATGGGATGTCAAAAGACCGCATGGCGGCCCAACCTACCAGATGGTCAGACTTCTTCATTAATATCACGAATGATCGGTTTGAGGCTCTTCATGTTCCCAGGACGAACAGATGTCACTGCGCTACACTAGCACGCGACAGGGACAAATGGAGACGTTACTGGTGCCCGCTCGAGCAAATCGCCGATTAATGGGAAGTCAAGTGATTGAGTGATCAAGTGATCTATTTCATGCCTTTTAGGTGTGTGTGTGTGTGTGTGTGTGTGTGTGTGTGTGAGAGAGAGAGAGAAAGAGAGAGAGAGAGAGAGAGAGAAGAGATTTTACTGCCCTCACCTGAATTGCACTAAAGCACCAAAATACATATGCCCACTGCTCATTCTATGTATCTTCATGAGAGCACAATTAAATGCAGCTTAAAAAAAAAAAGAATAGTAATAAACTGCTGAATGCATACTGGTCTTCTAACTGAACAGATGCCCTTACAATTTGGTCTGGGAGAGGGGCCAGAGTGATAGTACAGTGGGTAGGGTATTTGCCTTGCATGAAGCCAACTCGGGTTCAATTTCTGGCACCCCATATGGTTCCTTGAACCCACCAGGAGAGACGCCTGAGCACAGAGCCCTGAGCACTGCCAGGTGTGGCCCAAAAACCAAAACGAAACCCCAACCAATTTGGTCTGGGAGAATTTTACTTATCTCTTGGTCTTACAAGTTAATAAAAACAACAAAAACTAGAGCCCAGGTGTGTAAGGTATAATGGGTAATCCCAAAATGACCCAGCCATGGCTGACATCCTGAGGGAGACTGGTTACCTCTTAAATATACACCAACTAGGTGAACCCAGAAGCAAGGTACAACCTTCAGTGAGAGTTTGAAGTGAGGGGCAGTTGGCAGAATGAAAATGACGGTCTCCTCTTATTTTACATTTTTGATAAAGGGAGGTTATCTGGGTGAGACTAAGTTAATCTCATGGCCTTGACGAACAGAGAGGGACAGACTGCATATGGCCCTGAGCAAGATGGGAGTGCCACCCCTGACGCCCCCAGCCCCAAGAGCTTCTTTCAGCTGGCAGCAGAGGAGAAAGTTCAGAGAGGTCTGAACTGCCTGAAGAGTCTGATGACACACATTATTGGTCTGGAGATGGAAAAGTCATGTGAGAAGGAATGCTAGGGGGTCTCAGGATCAATGAGTGGCCCCTGGCTGAAAGCCAGCAAGTAAATAGGATCCTCAGAGCCACAGCTGCAGGGAACTCAATGAGCTTAGGAGTGGATTATTCCCAAGAGCCTCCAGATACAAGCCCAGTCTGACCGACACCTTGATTTTGGCCTTGTCAGACTATGGGCAGAGAAACCAGATGAGCCCACCCAGATACCTGACCTACAGTAAACTGTGAGCAAGAAATAGATGTTGTTTAGCTGCTAACGTTGTGGTAATTTGTTATGAAGCAACAGAAAACTAACACAGGTGGAAAATATTACTTCTACCTTTTACCGGAAGATAGTCAGAGTGAAATCATGGGTAAACCCTGGCCAGAGCAGCAGTTCCTTGACAGACAGATAACATTAAACACATGGACATATTTATCCAATGGCTAATTTAAGTGCTCAGGGTGAAGGGGTCAGAGACCCCGAAGAATCATCCCAAATATCATCTGTTTGAAAGGGCTGAGTGTTCGCTCTCCAGAGATGATGTTCTCTAAAATATTTTGGATGATCTGATCAGGTCAAGAGCCAAATTTGTTGAATTTGTGGATGCTCAACTTTATAGAAGACAGACTGGAAACGTGAAAGAAAAATAAAACGAACCACATGAATAGCTGGTTTAGTGCAGGACACAAACTTTGGATGTTACAGCAAAGTAGAGAGTATTAAATGCCTTCATTTACCAAACTAGAAAAGCACATCACTTTTGATGCTAGAGAAACATCAATCCATTCTTTTATGTAACACCTCAGGTACTCTATAGCAATAAAGACAAGTAGATGGAATTAAGTATCCATTTAATTAGTAGGCAATGAATACCTGATATGTGCCAGGCCATGGAGGAAAATACACAATAAAAAAGAAATTTCCTGCCTTTAAAAAAATTGTAATATAATCGGAAACATATAAAATATTGTTACAATACAGAAACTAATAGGAAAGGAAGGCTATTTAGCCAAGTCTAGGGTAGAAAGGGATGTTTAGAAAGGAAATGATAACCTATGTGGGTCATGCAATACTTGGTTAGATTTAACTAGATCAAAGGATACGGAAAGAGTATTCCGATTGGTTCCAGGGACTGAATCCAGGCTTCACACAAGCAAAGCCCACCAAGCTATTATTCTGGTCTGGGTTAATTCCTGAAGGTTACAGAAGAAATACCCCCCACCCTACCCCCAAGGCAATACACCAAAAAAACTGGTTCATGAATGCTCTGAACAAACAAAAAACCAAAATGCCATGACCTCTTAGCACCTGTATTGCAAACCATAAAGCATCAAAGGAAAAGGCGCGAGCCAGAAGGAAAGGGGATGGAGGTGGGGTGCTGAGGGATGGTGGCAAGGAAACAGGGAACATTGGTGGTGGGAAATGTACATCGGTGGAGGGATGGGTGCTGGATCATTCTATGACTGAAACCCATTTATGAGTAGCTTTGGAACAGTCTATCTCACGGATATTCAATTAAAAAAATTTTAAAAAAGTAATGTGGAGTTAATGCCCAATTCAATCAGCTTGGTCAATGGCTGAAAAAACAGCAGTACTTCTACGTGAATAAACGTTAAAAACAGAACACCAACCTTCCAACTTCCCTCCCTCCCTCCTGTCTCCTTCTCTCTTTACATGTACAGTCTACATGAATGAAATGCTCAGAAGCTGACACATTACACATCCATTTGTTTTAGAAGAACCATGATGAATCACACTTGGCAGACCATAAAAGAGCACTGATTGTTAGAGAGAAAACTGATCTCAAAATACTGTGATCTCTATGTCTGCTCTCATTTGCCCAGAAAATAAGAAATATTCAGAAACGTCTCACTATGGCTTTGGGACATTCACTAGCTGTATTTGGATCTCATTCTTTTTTATTGGGGGGTGGGGTGAGATGGCTGTGGGTGACATCTAGTCGTGCTCAGGGGCTACTCCTGGCTTTGTGCTCAGGGGGACCGTATATAGTGTGGGAGATCATAGTGGGGTCAGTCACATGCAAGACAAGCACCTTAACCCCACCTTAGCCCCTGTACTATCTCTTTGGCCCCTGAATCTCATTTTGTATGATTAAGCGATAGCACAGCGGTAGGGCGTTTGCCTTGCACGCAGTCAACATGGCCGACTCGAGTTCGATTCCTCCGCCCCTCTCGGAGAGCCTGGCAAGCTCCCCGTGATGCATTCTATATGCCAAACACAGTAACAACAAAGTCTCCAATGGAGACGTTACTGGGCCTGCTCGAGTAAATCGATGAACAACGAGAGGACAGGACAGGAATTACAATAAAATTGGGCTCAATTTGGTTGTGTGTGTATGTGTGTGTGTGCATGTTTATGTGGAAGTGAGGATGTAATTGCATCATTCATGTATATAATCTGTTTTTTATTGACTGTGCTTGGGATTTCTAAATCTACATTTTGGTCTCTTAGCATGTCAGACTTGGAAAAAAATATCTTTAAAAATTTCCCCATATTCTGTCTCTTTCCAATTAAATTTTATGCTAGACATTTTGATATTTATTATATTACATATGTCTTAATTATTTTTTTAATTTGGTGTGATGGTGCTGGGCATTAAACCTAGGGCTCATACATGTAATGAATATACATGTATATTCACGGAGCTACACCCCTCCTTCACTGAGTTATTCTAACAAAATACCACAAACTAAATAGGTTATGAACAATAGAAATTTATGTCTCATGGCTAACTGGAGAATGGAAGACAGGTCAGGGGCCAGAGTTTAGGGAGGGTCCTAACCCCATTGGGGGCTTTGCCTTCATGACTAATTTCCTCCCAATGATTCCATCTTGGGCTCTAAATAAATGTCTCTAGGGGCAGAAACTGCAAATATTCAACCTATAGCATTGGGAGTCTATTCACTTGTTTCATTACTTTCATTTCTTTCTTCCACTAATATGTAGGTTAACTTTGTTTTGTCTCGGCGTTGCTCAGGGCTTACTCTTGGCTCTGTGCTCAGGAATAACTCTTGGCAGGACTCAGAGGACCATATGCAGTGCTGAGGATGGAATCCTGGTCAGCTATATGCATGGCAAGTGCCCTACCTGCTGTGTTCTCTCTGGCCTCTAGGGGTGACTTCATTTTTATTTTTATTACTTTAATTTCATTTAATCACCGTGAGATAGTCACAAGCTTTCATGTTTGGGTTACAGTCACACCACAATGATCAAACACCCATCCCTCCACCAGTGCACATTCCACATCTTCAATATTCCCGGAGCCCCCCCAACCCCCTTTCCCACCATTCCCCTGCCTCCATGGCAGACAATATTCCCCATACTCTCTCTCTACTTTTGGGCATTATGGTTTGCAATACGGACACTGAGAGGTTATCATGTTTGGTCCTTTATCTACTTTCAGCATACATCTCCCATCCCGACCAGTTCCTCAAGCCATCATTTTCTTAGTGATCCCATCTCTATTCCAGCTGCCTTCTCTAGGGAAGATTTCATAACAATGGTTCACAAGCCCCTGGAAATTTACTCATTTCTGTCTGATCTTATAAACTGTTCTACAGATTTGATTATTTTTATTTATTACGTTTTGGGTCACACCTGGTTATGCACAGAGATTACCCCTGGTTCTGCACTCAGCAATTACCCCTGGCAGTGCTCACGGGACCATATGGGATGCTAGGAATTGAACCCGGGTCGGCTCCATGCAAGGCAAACGCCCTACCCACTGTGCTATTGTTCCAGCCCCCCCCAGATTTGACTATTTTTAATCTTTAAATTTGGTATTTTTAGTGTCGCTACTATTCTACTGTATCCATTCAGAAATTCAGTTTTTATTTCAACTACTCTACTTTTCAGTTCTGGTCTAATTGTTTGTTTTGGGTTTTTTGAGCCACACCTATCAGTGCTCAGGGGTTACTCCTGGCTCTGCACTCAGGGGGCCATTATGGAGTGCCGGGAATTGAAGCCGGGTTGGCTGTGCGCAAGGAAAACACCCTCCCACTGTACTATGGCTCTGGGCTCTTTATTGTTCATTTAAAATATTCGTTTCTCTGCAGAGATCTCCTGTCTTTACACACACCAAAAGCCTATTTCCATTAGATCTCTGATGCTAATTATAACAGTTATTTGTTAATTGCTAGCTAATTCTAACACTTATGTCATATTATAGTCACATTCCTCTTGAGAGCAGTCCCTCATTTTCTTGGATTTTCTGTATGTCAAACAATTTGGGGTGTTATCCTAAACACTGTCAGAACCCTTTTTTTGTACTTTGCCCTTGCTTTTTGTCACTGTTAATGACATTGCTCTCTTCAGCGGGCAATTAACTTGGCTGTGCTCAAACGGGAAAGCATCTCCCCTTCTCAGAGGCTGGCCGCCCTGCAGGGCTTTTGGGTCACTCAAAGATTTGGGGTTCCGGTCATCAGCTCTCATTGAATATTATTTCTTCCCTCGCTTTCCAACAGCTGTAGTTCAGTGAATTCTGTTCTTTGGTTCTTCAAAACAGAATGTTCATGAATTTCCACCAAAATTATAGCTGCCCTTTACAGATGGAGCAAAACTACGACAAGCCACTCGGAATGTTAGCGGCTTCCAAGTGTCGACTGTCCTCCAGGAACAGCCTGCTTTCCTTCACCGCCAGTGCGCTCAGATGCTTCTTTATTATGCCTGTGTCCACAGTGGATGACACTTTTTTTTATATATATATATTTTTTTTTAATTTAGATTTTTATTAGCGAAACACCATGAGGTACAGTTGTAGATTTACAAATTTTCGTGCTTGGGTTTCAGTTATACAATGATCGAATACCCATCCCTCCACCAGTGCCCATTCTCCACCATCACTGATCCCAGGATCCCTCCCACTCCCCGTCCCCCCTGGATGACACTTTTTAAATAACATTTTCTTCCATGGTTTATGATCTGTCAGAGGGGTAAGCTGACAAGGGCTACTCATTAATACCAGAAATAGGAATCCCCAAGGTAGATAGACGTATATGTTAAATATATATAAAATAAAGACAGACTAGAAGATAATATGACACAAACTTGTGAAGCTTGAAAAGCAGTGGGGCAAATATTGACCAATCTATTAAATTTTCAAAAATGAGTTTGGGGAGGTGCAGGGTCAGGTTGGTGGTAGAGGGGTCATTCTGCAAGTCTGAGGCCGCAAGCTCAGGTCCACCCTACATGCTGGCTGCAGTTCCGAGGGCTCCCTGAGGTCCCTGAGAACCAACCAAGAGTATGTGATGAGACTTCCAAGTGTGTGCAACCCCTGATCACTGCAAGTAACAAAGGGAAGGAAAATAATTCCTCTCTCTCTCTCTCTCTCTCTCTCACACACACACACACACACACACACACACACGCACACACATACACACACACACACGAAAAATAAAGGGAAAGAATAAAACACACATATACACACATAACCTTTTTAAAAAAAAAAGCTACCATTTCCCTCTGGAAATGGTATGTTGTCTCTCTGAACACCTATCTCTCTTTCTCTCCCCTCATATTTCTCCACAAAAATTTCTTTAAGAACAAGTTTACTTCACTTAAATTAAAACAAACAAACAAACAGACAAAAAACAACCTAAGTTCTCAGCCAGAAGAGAGGAAAGTTGAGAGACAACCTGAGTTAGATGACAACACACACCAGGAAGAGCGGCCCATGAATTTCTTGAAGTCGCAGTAAACTGGGGCTATGGAAATGAAGGCGAGCTGAAAAGCTGGAAGATCTCTGGGTCATCCCCCTTCTCGAGAGCCAGGCAACAATTTCAGTGATGCCCTGGCAAACAAACTGAGAGTTGATGGGTTTGAGAAGGACACCAACAAGATGAAGGGCAAGGCAATGCTCAACAAACAAGGGGACTGGTAGAACAGAGGCATAAAGGTGTTGAGACCTCCAGGACTCTCTCCCCTCACTCTACAGCCCTGATACAGGCGGAGAGCAGAAGAGGGAAACTTGGAAGGAAAATGGAGGAGGGAATTAATGAATATGTGAGGCTGGGGAGGTGGCTCACAGGCCCAGTGTTTCCTATGTATCCATCTCCGGGACAAAAATATAAATAAACAATTAGTAGGAACAATTATTCAGGCATTCAGGAGGAAGAACAAACAAATAAAAAAAAAGGAGGGGGAAACAGAAGAGAAGGGATAAAAATATTGAAAGATAAATAAAGGGAATTTCTTATTTGAAAAAATCAGTGGTCCATGGGCTGGAGAGATAGCACAGCAGTTTGGGAGTTTACCTTAGATGTGGTGGACCTGGGTTTGATCCCTGGCATCCCCATATGGTCTCTGGAGGAATTCCTGAGTGCAGAGCCAGAAGTAACCCTTGAGCATTGCCAGGTATGACCCCAAAACGAACAAAACCAACAAAACACAGTAGTCCTGGGAGATAAAGAGGAAGCAACCATCAGGGAACAAAGAGATATTAGACGGAAAAGATTCACTGAATAGCAGGAACAAGAAATGAAGCTCAGTGGTAGACAACATACTTTACGTACATGAGGCTTTGGGTTGGATCCTTGCCACTACCACCACCACAACAAATATACCAAAACACTGGTAACAAGGAGAAGTTCCAGAAAGAAAAACAAGCACGGCAAAACAAAAGTAAACAGACTGCAAATAAAAGGGTGAGGGCTATCCAATGTCTGGGGTTCTCCAAAGTAACAGAGAAAACAAACATACAATGGAGCAATACCTTCAGCTTTCTTAAAAGAAATTTAGATTCTAGTCTAAAATTCCACATGCAACCAAGAAATAAAGATAATTCTAGATTTGCAAAGTCACTAACATTTACCTCCTTATTCCCTTTCCTTAAAGGCAATACGAACTGAGAGACAGGAAGCCCTGAGATTGACCCAGGAGATGGCTTTTATTGGAAGAGCGCTGGGAATCCTTCACAAACACAGAGAGCAACCAGACAGCTGGAGCAGGGGTGGTGGCCCTAGGCAAGAGTTCCTCCAGTGATAAAATGAAGTACATGTCGGACATGTAACTGAGTGCACATATGAAGTGTCTGAACTTTTTTTTTTTTAACTGAGTCACCGTGAGAGATCCCCAGTTACAAAGTTTGTTTATGATTGGGCTCCAGTCATACAATGTTCCAACACCCAACCCTTCACTTGAGTACATTTCCCACTACCAATGATTTCCCACTACCAATGTCCTCTCTCTCTCTCTCTCTCTCTCTCTCTCTCTCTCTCTCTCTCTCTCTCCCTCTCTCTCCCCCCTCCCTCCCTCCCTCTCTTGTCTCTTTCCTTCTTCCCTCCCTCCTTTTGTGCATTATGATTTGCAATACAGATAGTGAAAGGTTATCATGTATATCCCTTTACATCCTTTAAACACTCAGTTCTCGTCCAGAGTGATTTTTTCCAACAACCACTGTCATAGTGGTCCCTTCTCTGTCCTAACTGCACCCTCCCACCCCACTCGTGCCAGGCTTCCAATGGAAGTATCTGAAAATTCTGAGAGTAGATTTAAAGGAATGTTTCAGACAGAACTTAGAAAATTCACAAAAATTAAACAGAAGAAAAAATAAGCGCATCATTAAGAATAATGGAATATTGGGTAAGAAAGCATAGTATACCTCGAGGTTCATCTACACATGCGGGTTACATAGATGATTACTAAATACACGCAAGCTGGAGAAAGAGTAAGCCCTGTAGCACTGTCCTCCCACTGTTCATCGATTTTGATGAATAGGCACCAGTAACATCTCACAACAAATTGTGAAACCTGTTGTTACTGTTTTTGGCATACCGAAGACGTCACGGGTAGCTTGCCAGGCTTTGCCATGCAGGTGAGATATTCTCGGTAGCTTGCCAGGCTCTTCGAGAGGAGCGGAGGAATCAGACCCGGGTCCGCCGTGTGCAAGGCAAACGCCCTACCTGCTGTGCTATTGCTCCAGCCCGGAGAAAGAGTAAAGAGATGCCAATTTGGGAAAGAGGTAGTGAAAGAGCTGACTGATATTCTCTACAGTTGCTAAGAAGTAGCAACAGAATCACACTAGTGACTTGATAACAATTACTAAGAGAACTTGATAAAAATCACTGACAGTGGTTACTCTGGGGGCGCATGAGGCAATATTGCTTCTCAGAGTAAGTCTCAAGGAGCTATTTGATTCCTTAAACTAGAAGATATATATATAAAATATATATATATATTTTTTTCTGGGGGGGCACACCCAGAGATGCTCAGTGGTTACTCCTGGCTGTGCACTCAGGAATCACTCCTGGTGGTGCCTGGGGACCATAGGAGATGCTGGGGAATCGAACCTGGGTCGACCATGTGCAAGGCAAATGCCCTATCCACTGTATTATCACTCTGGCCCCCAAACATGTCACTGTTACTGTCACTGTCCTCCAGTTGTTCATTGATTTGCTCGGGCGGGCCCAGTAACGTCTCCATTGTGAGACTTGTTGTTACTGTGTTTACCATATTGAATACGTCATGGGTAGCTTGCCAGGCTTTGCCGTGCAGGCTAAATACTCTCGGTAGCTTGCCAGGCTCTCCGAGAGGAGCGGAGGAATGGGCTTAGCTGGACTGGCTGAGCGCAAGGCAAATGCCCTATGGCTGTGCTATTGCTCCAGCCCAAACAACTGCTCTCCTGTTGTTCATCGATTTGCTCGAGTAGGCCCAGTAATGTCTACATTTTGAGACTTGTTGTTACTGTGTTTGGCATATTGAATACGTCATGGGTAGCTTGCCAGGCTTTGCCATGCAGGCGAGATACTCTCGGTAGCTTGCTGGGCTCTTCGAGAGGGGCAGAGTAATCGAACTTGGCTTGGCTGGGCTGGCTTCATGCAAGGCAAACACCCTTAAGCGGTGCTATCACGCCAGCCCCCAAAACATGTAAGTTTTATAAACTTAAAGCCAACACGTGGATAGGTTAGAATTTGAGAATTCGGTACTGGAGACACAATCTTTACTCCATTTCAGTGACAGGACATCATGCATTTCTGTGAACTGGTCACAATCTGACCTCGAGTGCCACTATAAACACAGTAGTTGAAATTAAACAAATGACCTACACTGCCATTATCACAGTGGCTGAATTATAAGTTAGGACAGCATTTCACTCCTTGTATCTGAAGTAGCTGAAAAAAAAAAGTTCAATGGAAGGTAAGTTATTAGAATGTACTGATAACACTAAAAACATCAGCTCTGTTTAACTAAAGAAAAGGAAGTTAATTACTAAGAACAACTTACTACCATAGGCCTATATTTTGAGAAAATGTTCATTCTATGTCTTGAGTGGTGGCGGCTGAGGAAGGGAGGCTCATTCTATGTAATTTCTTCTAAATCTCTCCCTGCTTCTAAAAGCCCAACATTATCTTTCTAGACACATGCAAAGCCAAGTACATTCATAAGACACAAATTTCATCTGGCACAAATGTGTAACCCCTTTCTCTGTTAAAAAATGCAGGCTTCCTTCAGTGCTGGATTCTTAGTCCTCAGTCCAAGTAAGAAGTCACTGCTCCTATGTACAAACCTATTCTGAGGCCTTGTGATGTGCTGAGGATTGTGCTGTACTTGCCCGGATGGATCCGACACAGGCACACGTGCACACACAAGATCAAGGCCTCATCTGACTGACTGTCTTTTAAATATGGCTCAGCAGGGAGACAGAAGAGAAGGAATTCTGTGCAGAAAAGGCTCAGAGCAGAGAGCTCCGAACAAGCCCCTGGGGGGGGGGGTGGGTGGGGACGGGGAGGGGGGGGAGCTGCAGGGGAGTTCAGGCAAATACAGTCGAAAAACAAATGCAGACAGTGGGCCTCAGCTCAGTGAAGTGGCTCAGCTTTCCTGGTCTAAGGGGCCACGGCAGGGGGTGGAGGTAAGAGACAGCAGGAGGTGAAGGCAGGAAGGCAGAAAGGCAGGAAGAAGATCCTGTGAAGACTTTGCAATGCCAGAGTTTCAATTTATCAGGGAAAGGGTTGTGGGAAGACAATGTATGGAAAATAAAATATTAAAATTTGGTTTTTGCTTTCTGGGCCATATCCAGTGATGATCAGGAGCTCCTCATGGCAAGGTGCTGGGGGTGGGGGTGCCCGATGAAGCCGGGCCTCTTGCGTACAGAGCATGAGCGCCAGCCCACTCACCTCTCTCTACAACCCTATGGAAAGTTTGAAGCAGGGTGTCAGCATGAACAAATCTGCCAGGCTTTGTTGTTCCTACTGTGTTTCCTCCATAGGAGTACTTCAATTGTAACCAATCCCATCACTAGCCCATAAATTTCTACAAACGCCAAATAAGATCAAGGTTCAGTACAGTTTTGGACTAAATCAGGCCTGTTGTGGTGAACAAAGGTTAAGTTATTAAACCTCTACTAGGTGGGAAGACTAGAAAATAATACATTTTGTTCAGTTCAGGAATTATCGCAAGAATCAAATGAAATAAAGTACATAAAAATATTTTTGAAAGGCCAGAGCAATAGTACAGTGGGTGGGGCTTTTGCCTTGCATGTTGCCAACCTGGGATCTATTCCCAAGCATGATAGCACAGCGGGTAGGGTGTTTGCCTTACAAGCGGCCAACATGGCCGACCCGAGTTCGATTCCTCCGCCCCTCTCGGAGAGCCCGGCAAGCTACCGAGAGTATTCGATATGCCAGACACAGTAACAACAAAGTCTCCAATGGAGGCGTTACTGGGCCCGCTCGAGCAAATCGACGATCAACGGGAGGGCCTTTACCTTTACCTTTACCTTACCAGGAGTAATTCCTGAATGTAGAGCCAACAGTAACCCCTGACCAATACTAGGTGTAACCCCCCCCGCCAATTTTTTTTTTTTTTAAATAAAGTACTCTGGACTTTCATTTAAAAACTGCACAACAAGTTTTGGTCAAGTTGTTCAAATTGTCTGAGCTTCAAAGTCCTTATTTGTAAAACTGGACCAAATCCTACTTTTCTTAGTACTATAAGGACTGAAATGCTTAATCTGAAAAATAGAATGTGAATAGCATTTTACCCATTTAGATTTGAGTATGGAATGTCAACTGGTCATCTACTTGGTCACTAAATATTCACTGAGGACATGAAGTGTATAGGGTCCTGATTGATCAGAAGTTCTAAGGCAGAACTGGAACAAAATTAAAAATTATTATCGTAATGTTAATGATTAGATGAATATAAGGACACAGCAACCTGAATCATAAGCTTACAGATTTCTCTAGAACTGTACACTGAAATTAAGTAAGAATATGTCTGATTTTCTTATTGTCATTTTTAAGTACACACCCACAAATGTGTGTTTGTGTGTACGAATACGAGTGAGAAATATTAGAACTCACAAAGGAAACATAAATCCCTCACACTTAAAATTAAGAAACAATAGAGGCAGCAAATCTCTAGGTGAAGATGATACAGTAGGTTATATAAACTAATAATTTATTTTGGAAGCCTCACACTATGTTTGACTCTAGAAAAGGAACCAAAGTAAGCTAAATTACATCAATAAAAAAGTATGACCCGCTCTGCTGGGATGCTGTTTCTTGTGATGAACAGCAAAGGCTTGAACTTGGACGACTGACTAACAGCAATAATAAAAACAAAGCATGTTAAAATGGCTGTTGCTAGACCCCCCAACCTTGGGGATCAATGAAATAATGCCTGTTGCCGTATATATACAATCTCGTGGGGCTTTGTGTTTTGAGGAAGAAGAAGTTCACATCATTTCTAAGCTAGCAATTTGCTTAGGTTTTGTTAAGTCTGCTATGGTTACAATAAAATATGATCTTTCATATTAAATCACTTGTGACCTTGGTAAAATATTACTTTATTTTAACTGACTCTTGGGACACTTTGATTTTATGAAACATGCACTTTGGTTTTTGAAAGTATGAAGCAAAACGAGATATTCCTAGGCTACTACGTCATTATTAGCAAGCCATCAAAGTTCTGAAAATACACAGAAAAAGAAATGCAAATCACCGTCTAATCTGGCTAAAATATGAAAAGAATAATTACAAATAAAAACTATACACATTCGGTATTTTAAATCCTTAAAAGACAAGGCTGAAGTCTGTTTAGCTTCCAGGATTCAGGTCTCTCTTCCCCAAGGTTATTTCTTGTAAGAAAGTCACCAAACCAAATAAGGTTGTAGGTAAACCAAACAACCATGAAGGGCAGATGCATGGACACCACCATTTCTGGACTATCAAAAACTAATTTGGGGCCAGAGAAATAGCACAGTGGGTAAGGCACTAGTGTTGCATATGGCTGACCTGGGTTCCCTCCCTGGCATTCCATATGGTCCCCCAAACCCCACCAGCTAAGATCCATGAGTGCTGAGTGAGAAGTAAGAACTGGACACTGCAGGGGTGGCTCCTTAATAGAGCAACAAGAAGACTCTAACTCAAGGATTAAGTTAAGGCATCCACGGTTTAGAAAAAAAAAAGAGGGGCTGGCACGATAGCACAGTGGGTAGGGCATTTGCCTTGCGTGCAGGTTCAATTCCTGGCATCCCATATGGTCTCCTGAGCACCGCCAGGGATAATTCCTGAGTGCAGAGCCAGGACTCAGCCCTGAGCATCGCCGGATATAACCCAAAAATCAAGAAAAAAAAAAGAGTCATATCAGCCTATTAATAGACTTAAACATTTAGGTTCAGCAGCTGGAGTGATAGTGCAGTGGGTAGGGTGCTTGCCTTATATGCGACAGACCCAGGTTTGATCCCTGGCACCCATATGGTTCCCTGAGGCCAACAGAAGTGATTCCTGAGTGCAGAGTCAGGAATAACCCCTGAGCATCAAGGGTATGGCAACAAAACGTATCAAATTTAAGTTACAGATTGAACTGGGAATGAAGTCAATGTCACATTACTGAAATCAGATTATTTTCTTTTTAGCCTTTCATCTGCTTACTAAGGGGGCCTGGGTCTTTGAGTACTCTGGAAATGTAAGGAGAGTAGATTTTGTGGGCAGCACGAGAGCACTGGGCATCCACAGGCACACGGTGCCCTCAACCAGAGCAAGCTGTGGTTTGCTAAAATGACCTGCGCATATGGCACTGACAAGCATTCTTACATTTCTATCAGCTCCAGGCCTGGCACTGATAAACACTGATGGTGACCCTGGTTCCCACTGACGTAAGTAACCTGGTTGCCAATTCCCAGTGTAGAGTGGCTTCTCCACAGCAGTCCAGCAGAACTATATAATGATACAATCTCACAGAGTGAAGAGGAAATTCAGCTTTCTAATATTTTACACTTGCTGTTTTATATTTCTAAATGAGAGATAGAATCCGGAGTTCTGATCTTCGTCAACGCTCAAGAATCAGGGACGCTGTCTCATTTGCCAAGACATCAAAAATCAGATGGGCTGGACACGTAATGAGGTTTACAGACAACCGCTGGACTAGAGCCATTACTGATTGGATTCCACGGGACATCAAAAGATCACGTGGACGCCCACCTACAAGATGGTCAGACTTCTTCGTCAAGACCCTGAATGATCGGTTTGAGGCTCTGCATATTCCTAGAACGAACAGATACCATTGGGCTACGCTAGCACGCAACCGGGATGAATGGAGACGTTACTGGCACCCGCTCGAATAAATCGATGAATAACGGGGATTAAGTGATTAAGTGATTAAGTTTTATATTTCACTAAACCCCAGTGCTAACCAAAGAACTCGTATGAAACTAATAGTGTGGTGGAAGAGGAGTGATTACACTGTTGCCTTGAGAGTGTTCTGGTATTAAAAATGCCCCTGAACTGCTCAGTGTTTACTGACAGGGTTGACCTACATTTGCACATGCCCATTATCTTGCTGTAGCCTGGGAATAAAGCAGTCCTGTGGGCTGAAGGGTGCCTGCTGGCCGAAGTAGACTGGTAGAGACTGCCTCAACATACTCTGTAGCATAATGATGTTTTTCTCGGGAATGTAAGTTATACTACCTGAAAATAGTCACATGCTTACGGAGAGGAGGTGCTGGTGAAGGAAGCTAATCTTCACTATTAATTTCTTCCATGGACTTTCTCTGGTTTTGTCTTTGTGCCATATCCACTGGTGCTTGGGATGATATCATGGGGCATTGGGGAATCAAACCTGAACCTGGGCCAGCCCTATTCCAAGGCTTTTATAAATACTATTTCTTTTGACCTTTACCATAACCTTGTGTTGGCCACCTTCCCACTGTGAACTGTAGTTCAGAGGGGTGCTAAAGTTATTCAAAGTCATGCAACGAGTATGGAAGTCATAAAACGTGCTACTCAAAGATTCTGTAGCAGGAGTCAGATTGAACAATGGGTCCAGGAACCACCCCCTTGATCCTTCTGCAAACTTCTTCCAGTCAGTGACAACACTGCAATGATGAAGAGGCTGAAAAGTCTGGATAGGGCATGGTACTCCTCCCATGGGCAATGTGGCTTGAGCATTTCCCAACAATCTACAAGAATCTTCCTTGGAACTAAGTTGCAGCTGCACCTGCTTTTCCTTCCATAGTCTCATATTCAGCATACTACATCTTGCTGGATGCCAACTAATGCAACTAGTAAATATAGGGGCATTGGTATTGAATCATGTAATTGTTGGGGAGGAGGGTGAGTGTATTAACACAGAATTAATACAGTGGGTCTAAGACACTGTCATTTCATTCATTGTAAAGGAAGTCTGATACAAATAGCAAATTTAAAAAGGTTACCGGTGTCAAATGTTCCCTTTTGATTGGGACAACAGACTAAGAGGACCAAAGGTAGAAGGTCATGAAGTTGTCAATAAGACTAACAAATGCATGTGTGCTAAGCAGGAGTGCACAATTGCCACTTTTTGGCATTTATTAGCGTTATACTGAAGGGCTTGAAAAAGCAATAGTGGTGAAAATCCTGAACAAAACCACAGGTACCATCTGTCATAGTGCTGCTGTAGCATCAAAAGGCAGTTAGATTTTTCAAATGGCAAACCAGTAGTTTTGCCAAATGTTTCAAATGGACAAACAAAATTAACAGAATGGAAGAGATGTTGAACACCTACTCTGACTAAGGTGATGTGGTAAGAAACTCATCAGAAGAATTAAAATGAATGTTAAGGTGAAGAGTCTCCATATAGGGCAACTTCTATACACCCTGATCTCCCAGAACATATGACAGTATACTTTCAACCAGTAGTTTTTGTCTGGTATAGCTCCCAAAATACACAAACGTTTTCATATATTGTGAGTTTCAGATATAAATGATAAAATATAGCGAATGCAGGGTTGTAAAGGAAAAATAGGCCAATATATTTTGTTTAAAAGATGATATAACATCAAGTTATTAACTTTAAGGATAAGTAATATCATGTATATTTTAATGGCTATGGGTAAGGAAGGAAGAGGATAAAAGTGACAACATAATAATAAATGCCCTTACTTTTCACATTTTCCATATCCAGCCAGAATAAAAGATCTCAAGTCATCACTAAAAGCTTTGCGTTCTCTTGGACTCTTAAATTCAGATATTAATAACTCCTTTGTAGAAATAAATAAAAAAGCACTGATGGAAGATGTAAAGTACATTAGTGTGCGTGTTATCTCCCGCAGTATGAATTTAATGGGTATCTTAATAAGGAGATATAAACTAATGTCACTGATTAGAAAGCATATCCACTTACATCTTTTAGTAGCCTCCAGTGGGGCTTGGTGACGATGCTTGAGTGCAATTACTATAAGGCAAATGATGAATTAGTTTCAGGGCAAAGGGACACATAAATGTGTCTCAGAGATGAAACAATTATACTCTGTATCACAAGTGAAAGGTCAACTCAAAAGATAGTGCAGGCTGCCCCCAAATGTGGCTAACCAATTTGGCTAAGCCACTGCTTGGATCTTGCTGAAGCTAAGCTGTTTTGATAGCTGGGCCGCAGGCTTCTTTGGCTAAAATAACCTGAAAGTAACATTTATGTGTTTTAAGTCTCTTTTAATCTCCTAAATACCACGAAGTGATGTTTATCAGATTATAAGACACAGGCACATTCCTCTAAGATGATTTCATTCTCGGGGGACCTCATCATCCTGAAGTCTTATTAAAAAGAGGCCAGGGTTCACAAGCCTTTAAGAAGAACACCAGCATTACCAACAAAATCTAAAAATCTTTTGTTGACCTGTTTCTATAAAGTCCCTTTCTGTTCTTGGTGAGTTCAGTAATCTTTATTTAGCTAATGTTGGATAAAGCGATCCCTATCATCGACGTGTGCTTTCTCTCACTTTCCTCTTCTAATTCAGTTTCATTTCAGTGCTCAGTACAGGGGCTTGACCTACAGTGTTAAATGTCCAAACACCCATGGACTCATTTATTACTAGGCATCCGAGAAACCTGTCATTCCTTTAGGTATGTAACTATCCTAAACTCAGCCTACTTATTTACATAGAGGTATTTTTATATCATACATCCTTAAAACTACCATTGTTTCCAGGGTTAGAGAAATAATTAGTATAGGGAACAAGGCGCCTGCCTATGCAGATTCCATCCCTGTCATGGATTATGGTCTATGTGCATCTCATCAGGAGTGGGATGCTCATGGACTGTGCAGAGAACCAGGAGTAAGCTCTGAATACCTCTGGGCATGGTCCAACCCCCAAAGACTAAGGTAAATGAAATGTTTTCCATATACAACAGTGTTTTTAATTTCTTTCTATAACATGAGGGGCCGGAGCAGTAGTACAGTGGGCAGGATGCTTGTATCACATGCGGCTGACCCTGGTTTAATCCTCAGCCACATATGGTCCCCTGAGAATGTCAGGAGTGATCCCTGAGTGTAGAGCCAGGAGGAAACCATGAGCACCACAGGGTGTGGCAAAGATAGAAGAAGAAGGAAGAAGAAGAAGAAGAAGAAGAAGAAGAAGAAGAAGAAGAAGAAGAAGAAGAAGAAGAAGAAGAAGAAGAACAACAACAACAACAACAACAAGAGGAACAACAAGAAGAAGAACAAGAAGAAGAACAAGAAGAAGAATTAGAAGAAGAAGAAGAAGAAGAAGAAGAACAAGAAGAACAAGAAGAAGAACAACAACAAAAACAAGAATAAGAAGAATAAGAAGAACAAGAAGAACAAGAAGAAGAACAAAAAGAAGAAAAAATAGCAAAAGAAAATATAAACTTCTATCTTAAAAAAAAAAAAATAAAAAACAGGAGGAAGGAACAGTGTAGCAACTAGGATGTTTACCTTGTACCCAGCCCACCCAGGTTTGATTCCTGGATTGCTGGGTGTGGCACAAAAACAAAACAAATGGTCATTTTATAGCCTGAAATAACATGAAGGAGGAAAAGACATTAAAAAAAATATTCCTGGCAGATCTTCCTGTGATTCACTTAAAATTCCTCCTCCATCAAGGAACCAACATTTAACTATTGACTCTAAGAATTGATTTCCTTGTTTAGAAAATGAGGGCACCAACTAAAAACTGAAAATATTACTATAAAAATTAGGGACAAATAATAAAATGTGTTTGCATACAGGAAATCAAAAATACAACTAGGCATTCCAGTTCATAATTTTTTTCTCAAGTACATGACAGTGAAACATCAAGTCTTTAGTAATGGCAGATATTTCTGAGACTACCAGAATTCAGTGACATGTTATCATAGAACATAAATTTGACTTCTATACTATAATTTCAAGATATAATGCATAAAGAGAGAATGCTTCAAACACATATATTTAAAGCATCATGTCCATATCATTGCATAGCTAGCTTCAAGGCCTCACAGAATGCTATTTACAAAACTGATAGCAAACATATTGCTGACAGGCTCAGGCCATTATGAATAGTATTGCCATAAACATTCTCATATGTATCACTTTTCAAATTCACTGGGTAGGGGCTAGAGTGATAGTACAGCTGGTGGGGCGTTTGCCTTGCACGCGGCTGACCCGGGTTTGATTCCTAGCATCCCATATGGTCCCCTGAGCAACGCCAGGGGTAATTCCTGAGTGCAGAGCCAGGAGGAACTCCTGTGCATCGCTGGGTGTGATCCCCCAAAAAAAGCAGAAGGAAAAAAAAAACCCCTCAAATTCACTGGGTAATGCCACACTTTTTTCTAAAATGATTTTATACTCCCATCACCTCTACTTAAGAGGAACCAATTTAGAGAATGTGTGTCTGTCTGGGTGTGTATGCTTTCTTGTGTAATCAAAACAAGATCAGGAGAAATGACTGAACTGACAGAGGAATTAAAAAGAAGATTTATTTCAATTTCTTTGTATTAGAAGAATAATTTAGGAATTAGAAAGATGAAGTGACTTCCCTGATATAATAGAAAATATACGGCATAATGCGTTAAGGAGCAAAGGACTTAGAGAAAACTCAAAACAAAAGGCTAAAACAGAATCTAGGCCTCCTTAAGACATTCCTGCCTTGCAAGGTAGACTCATAACAATGAGATACATCTCTTATTAAGTGAACACATGGGGACAAAGACAAAACTGCTTTAGAGGAGCTGAGAAAGTTAATAACAATATCATATTGTACAACAGAGCAATAAAAGCCCCCAAATATTAAATTTTGTGTGTGTGTGTGGAGTGGGGTGTCTGGTTGAGCCACACCCAATGATATTCAGTGCTTACTACTGGCTCTGGACGCAGGCAGGGCTCACGGGACCACATGGGATGCCACGAATTGAACTTGGGTTGGTTACATAGAAAGCAAACATCCTATTTGTACTACTACTCAGCTCCGCCTCACCCCCAGATATTTAAATAAGGATACTGAGACCCTGCGAGAAATTTCTTATCAGTTACCACATGACAATATTGAATAAAGAAGTGAAGTCATGTCTGTTAGGACCTGTGCAACTATCCACATGATATAATAAAACTAAACTAAACTAAAGGCCCTCCCGTTGATCGTCGATTTACTCGAGCGGGCCCAGTAACGTCTCCATTGGAGACTTTGTTGTTACTGTGTCTGGCATATCGAATACTCTCGGTAGCTTGCCGGGCTCTCCGAGAGGGGCGGAGGAATCGAACTCGGGTGGGCCATGTTGGCCGCTTGTAAGGCGAACGCCCTACCACTGTGCTATCGCTCCAGCCCAAGAATAATGTCATATGTAAATTGCAACTAAAATTGGATTTTGCTAATTTTACCAAAGTTAATAGACATTTTAGGGGAAGTTCATAATATTAAGAATATATATTTAATCAGGCAACCTCTTTGAAACTGGAATCTCCATTTCTGCTGGCACAAGGGATTAAATTTGATGGTAGAAGCTGAGCCTAAATGATAAAGAGAAAAACTGGTTTCTAGTTCCTGCACTGGTTCCTTTATAAGACTGTCAGGGAACCTCATGAGGTCACTATTTTTATTCTGAAATATTACAATTATATATACACATTCATATTCTAATGATAAAATTATGTGCTCAAAAAAGAAAAAGAAAACCAGAAAATACGAAATAAAAAAAATTACCCCAAATCTAACAAAATACAATTCTGACACTCAACTGGAGTATTTTTTTTTATACCTAATGCTAATTTTCTTGGGGGGGTGGTAACTTTAAACTTTTTATTAAAGAATTTTGTGATTATTTTAACAACTAATCACAGTGGATATTCAACTCCATACCCTCCTCTTTCCACTAATAACAAACATATTTCAATGCCATTACCTAATCTTCTCAATAATTTTAATGGCTGTGGATGTTTCTGTTTATTTAACCCACCATCAATATGCTATTTTCAATTATTATAAACATTTTGAAAAAACCCTGTTTTCAGGAAGTTAGGATTATTTCCTTATGATAGAGATCCTTACAAGAATCACTAAATCAGAGGCAAAAATTCAGTTTTGTTTCTTTGTGAATCCCTCAATGCCAAGGGCCCTAGGATGAGATGCTGCATGGGTCCTGTGGTGCCAGGATTAAACCAGGCCACCTTGGTAGTGATCAGGGGCCTCCCAGGCTACATCCAGAGGTGCTCGAGGCCTCCTGGAGTATATCTGACCAGGGAAGGGAACCATGTGATGCCGAGAACTGAACCAGGCTTAGCCCGTGTAAAGATATCCCTCATCCTCTGTATTATTCATCTCTTTAGCTCTAAAATTCTTTCTATTTTTGTTTGCTAGTTTTTTGTTTGGGGGCTGCACCTGGCAATGCTCAGGGGACCATATGGGCTGTGAGATTTAATCTGGGTTGGCCGCATGCCAGGCAAACACCTAACCTGCTGGACTATCTCACTGGCCCCAGGACCCTGGAAATTCTATTTCAGAGAAGAAAGTGTGAGGAACAGTGTGTGACCTCTTTGAAAGTAATTTGAAAACCCTTAAAGTACTAAATAAGTGGACAGTGATATTATTATTGAACAGAAGTCAGAAGTTACAGACACCCAAATTCCACCATAGTCAGCGCCAGCTCATAGCTCCTGAACTGTGAATGCTGCCAGACCATTTCAAGTAAACTGATGGCCTTGCTGACTGCTCTGTGACCGTTTTAGAACAGGGTTTGTCATGAACTGCCTTATAACTGTATATCTCATATTGTGATCCAATTAATTTTTTTTTTTTTTGCTTTTTGGGCCACACCTGGCGTTGTACAGGGGTTACTCCTGGCTCTGCACTCAGGAATCACCCCTGGCAGTACTCAGGGGACCATATTGGATGCTGGGAATCAAACCCGGCTTGGCCGCATGCAAGGCAAACGCCCTACCTGCTGTGCTATTGCTCCAGCCCCCCATTTTTTTTTAAATGGGGCTGGGTGGCTTCCCTACCCTTCCAGCTAGGTCCAGCAGCACACACATCCAAACTCCATCATAGTAAGGGGCCCAGCTTTGCAATTCCTGAAGCACACAGCCATGTTAGTGGCTACTGTTCCTCCCAATTTCACACTACTCACAGCACAGGAAGAGCACAGCAACCCTATGGGGAAGACAAGAAGAAGTCTACCAAGCTTAATGAGCAGAAATAAGACCACAGAGCAGCTCTAAATATCTGAATAAATCCTCAGGAACATTAGTAACACCATTGTGAAGATGTTTAATGAGATCAAAGAAACAATAGCATAGGTACTTAGCAAAGTCACAGCTCAGAGGAAAGAGAGTGCTGAAAAGAGAAAACGACAAGCAGAAATGAAGAGCACAGTGATTTAAAATACTCAATATGCCCACGGACCACCTCTGGCGCCACGCAAGCTCATTCACCGGCCATGATCCAGAGACTCATAAATCTCAAAAGAGATAAACAAATTGCAGAGACTCTTATGGACCCCATGCAAGGCTGAGTCATCTGGGGCACCCCAGAATTGGGTGGGTGAGCCCAGCACCTGCCAGGCAGAGCCCTGGGAGCTGAAAACCTCCATACTCTATAATCACCACAATATTCTCGGTTAAACTCCACTACTCGGATCTACTGAAAAACTGAGGTATGCGGCTTTTGTGACTGAAACCTCTGGGCTTTCCTGGAGTCTGGGATGGGCTACCTTCCCCATCTCCCTGTACTTCTAGAAGACTGGCATTCATGCACACGCCCTAAAGATACCACCCAGTTAAAAATTTAACTCAAGCTGTATCGCTGCATTAAAACATTTTGGACTTCCTGTAGCATGCAACCAAATTTGTGATACCTGAAACTTTACAGCACTGATAAACCAGGAGTAGCACACCAGATTGGTGGGGATGTAATGTAGAAGACTCTTAAAGGCCCTCCCGTTGATCGTCGATTTGCTCGAGCGGGCCCAGTAACGTCTCCATTGGAGACTTTGTTGTTGGGAGCGATAGCACAGCGGGTAGGGCGTTCACCTTACACGCGGCCAACATGGCCTACCCGAGTTCGATTCCTCAGCCCCTCTCGGAGAGCCCAGCAAGCTACCGAGAGTATTCGATATGCCAGACACAGTAACAACAAAGTCTCCAATGGAGACGTTACTGGGCCCGCTTGAGCAAATCGACGATCAACGGGAGGGCCTTTACCAGAGAAGACTCTTATAAGGGCTTAATAGCTCCGTGGTGAGATACAATAATCTTCACTAACTTTCTTCTGAGGAAAATTTTTTTGACCATTCTTTTAGCAAATTATAACAAGTATTATAAAAATAACTTACTGAGGGCCTTCTAGGGGGGCAAGCCTAAGGGGTGGGCAAACTGGAAATAAAGGTGGTGGGAGGGCACAAATTGTGGTAGGACTGATGTTGGTATACTGAATGCCTGTAACAAATCAGCATGAACAAGTTTGCAAACCACAGTGTTTATATAAAGTATAAGGGGAAAATTAAATTACAAAAAATAAAAATTAAGATACTCAATATTCGCTCTGACCAGCAGATTAACAGCAGCTGAGCAAAAGATCAAGGAGCGCTAAGATGAGATGATGGAAACTGCTAGAAAACAACAAAAGGTGGAAAACTGTCTGAAAAGAAATAAACAGCACATCAGAGAACTATGGGATGGACTCAAGAAGGATAATATAGAATCACTGGAGTCCCTAAAGAATAGGAAGGCAGGGCTGGAGCTATAGCACAGAGGGTAGGGCATTTGCCTTGCACGCGGCACTCAGGACTTACTCCTGGCGATGCGCAGGGGACCATATGGGATGCTGGGAATCAAACCCGGGTTGGTCATGTGCAAGGCAAATGCCCCACCCGCCGGGTTATCACTCCAGCCCCTGTATAACCGTATTTTTAAATTTTAGAATTCCTAGCACTTTACATAACTGATGTACCAAGAGTTGCACACCACATTTGATGGGTTTAAAGTAGAAGGCAACCAATCTAAGGGGAAAATACATGTATACACACACACACACACACACACACACACACACACACACACACAGCTCAACCTTTAACAATACGTTAGTAATAAATACAAGGGCTTAAAGACTCCAGGGTGAAATACAACAATCTTCACACACTTTTCTCTAAGGAAACATATTTGGATTGTTTTCAGTAGATTATTCATAACAAGCATTACAAAATAAATTATTTCGGTTCTGCTTTGGGAGCAAGGTTTAGGGTTCGGGGTGGAAATAATCGAAATATGGTGGTGGGATTGGTGTTCAAATATTCATTGTAATAAATTATTGTAAACTTTATAAAAATAAAATTAAATAAAAAACAATAGGAAGGCAAATTGGATGAGATAAAAATATTTAGGAATTTCCTAGACTTGAGGATTATAGGTACCAAGGTCCAAGGGGCCTGAAGGAACCCAGCGAAAACAGACCCAAGGAGGGAAACGCCAAGATACACTGTATTCAAAATGAAAAATTACATAGAATTTTGAGAGCGGCAAGATCAGTAAAGCAACTTATATATAAAGCAGATCTCATAAGATTTACAGTAGAGCTATCAAATGAAATTCCATGGCAGAGAATGGTGGGATACAGTGTAGAAACTCAAGGAAATGAACAAATGACCAAGAATATTCCCTCCAGTTAGATTATCATTCAGATTTTGGGAAATGATACAGAGCTTCAGGGACGGTCAACAGTGTAGGGAATTCATAGCCTTGAAACTAGTCTTACAAGAAGCATAAAAGGAGCTTCTTTAAAAGACAAGACAAGCTTCTTAGCATTTGGGCACTGAGTATGGCACTCAAGGTGCTTATGCTTCCCTTTACTTGATTAAGCAAGCTCCCAGCTTGCTAAGGAACTTCAGCATTTTCAATAATGAATTAATGTCTCATTTATACTGGATATGCTATGTCTTATTAGTTTTTTCAATGTTCCCTTTCTTAGGATAAAACACTTTCTACTATTTTTTGGGGGGTGATGGGGGTGGATCAGGATATATGTGGAGTGCTCAGGGCTTACTCCTGGCTCTGAACTCAGGGATCACTTGTGGCTGTGCTCATGAGACCATATTGGGTGCTGGGAATCAAAGCCCCCCCTTTTTTTGGCCAGGTTTGTCAGGTCAAGGCAAATGCTCTGCCTACTGTACTATCACTCTGGCCAACATTTTCTACTTTTATATGAATAATCAGATTTTTCCCCTTTATCTTTTCTTATTTCTCCTTACTCTTATTAAATTTTATATGAAACTGGCTTTACCTATTTTATGTGACTCTAAAATATATTAGCAAAGAATTAAAAAAATTTATTAATGACAGGGAAGACAGGATTACTACCATGAGTCACAAGAACAAAATAAAAGTTAATACGATACGTTTTAGCTATAAGAGTTGAAAACTTAACATGAAAGCTTATAACTATCTCACAGTGATTCAATAAAATCTTAAAAAAAGAGTTGAAAACTTATCTATGGCATTATACTACATTAAATGATTTTAATTCATTTACATATAGCAATCAAGCATCACAAAACAACTTTTGATTAATTTCCTGACAACTGCATTTGCCATTGCTCTAAATTTTCTTGAAGCAAGTAATATGAAATAAATTTGTCTTGTGCTTGCTAAGGAGGCAGGCTTGGGGTGACGGTGGAGGGAGAGAAGGAAACTGGGGACACTGTTAGAGAGAAGATGGTGGTGGGACTGGAGTTGCAACATTGTATGCCTGAAACAACTGCATTATGAATAACTTTGTAAGTTACAATGTTTTGATAAACATAAAAATCTAAAAAGAAGTTGGATGTATGGTATGCCATAAATCTTTACTTATTTTCTATCACTAAGATACAGTTTTCTATTCATAAGTTAAATATGAGTAGTTACAACCCTTTGATCTGTTGTGATAGTTTCAAAACCTTTAAGGTGATTTAAAGCCACATTAAAATCAAGCTAGCCTGAGATTTTACTTCCTTCCAGATTGAGGATCTGTGTGCGCGTTGGTCAGCATGAAGTTACAGAAGACAGACCTTTGCCCTCATACCCCTTAAAGATTTAATGGGTGGGGCCAGAGCGACAGTACAGTGGGCAGGGCGTTTGCCTTGCATGCAGTGGATCCAGGTTCAATCCCCAGCATCCCACATGGTCCCCTAAGGACAACCGGACTAATACCTGAGTGCAGAGCCAGGAGTAATCCCTGAACATCACTGGGTGTGACCAAAACCAAAACACACACACACACACACACACACACACACACACACACACACACACATACATACATATTTAAGGGGTAAAATCTCTACAGGGGAAAATGTTGCAGGCAGATAGGTACACACACACACACACACACACATACATATTTAAGGGGTAAAATCTCTACAGGGGAAAATGTTGCAGGCAGATAGGTAGGGGGGCCCTGGTAATGCACGTTTGGGAAATAACAAAACTTAGATTGTAAAGCCCTGATCATCACATTCCTTTGAACGACAAATCCTGAGTTCTTTGGAGAAGAGAAACTGAGGTACCATCCAGCTGAGGAAATTCAAGGTCCATCCGGAGAAGGGTGAACCCCTCAGAAAAGGAGAAGCTACAGAAGAAGTGATGAGATTATGAAGAGACTGTCAACTGTCAAAGGGGTTTCCCAGTGACAGGCCCTTGTTAGCTTTTTGGATGCCGAGGACTCCAGGAAAAACTCAGTTGGAAGAGCTATATAAAACCTCCTCCCGAAAGTCACTTGGGGCTTGCTCTTCAAGTCAGTGTTCTCCCTGAACGTGAACCTCGCCAGCCTGTCTCTGTGTCACTGCTTGCTTTTTCCACTCTGGAGAAGCCTGTGTTCTCTTTTGAACATATACTTCCTGTCTTTCTCTCCCCTCATATCTTTCTAAGTAAGTTTTGTTCAATAAATACTACTTTGTTTCACTTTAAAAAAAAGTAACAAACAGATGGAAATAAGTGTTAACGTTAAGCAAGCACACAAAAACGCTGAGGGGTATGAATTCATGGCACAGCAAGTTCAAACCCTTATATGTTAGATAAGCCTGATGGCCAAATAGAAATCACTTCCCAACTTAACAAGTTAAAAGGGACGGAAGAGAACATCATCAAAACTAATTGTTGGTATTGATGTTTTTCTCCATTAATCATTTCATCTATCTTTGTTGAGTCCACGGATGATAAAGTTTTATTTCTTATAACATATCTATCCAAATCCTTTAAATATTAATCTAAATTTAAAATATATATGTAGACAACTTTAAACTGATAATATGTGTACCTACAAAGCAACTCTTCTAAATTTAGGACTACAGCTTGAGTCAATCTACAAACAGCTGTGGGCCTTTTAGAGACAACACTTTCTCTCTTTCAAAAGACATATTACAAAACTATATGATGTGA
Source organism: Sorex fumeus (assembly GCF_029834395.1). Classification (NCBI taxonomy): domain Eukaryota; kingdom Metazoa; phylum Chordata; class Mammalia; order Eulipotyphla; family Soricidae; genus Sorex; species Sorex fumeus. The sequence goes on along the minus strand of NW_026606087.1, from coordinate 20,197,583 downwards.
TTAAAATTCCCCCAAACTGGACTGCCCTGCCACAGAGGCAGGGGGGGATGGGGGGATGGGGGTGGGAGGGATATTATCCATGGTGGTGAAAAACGGGCACTGGTGGAGGGATGGGTATCTGATCATTGTATAATTGAAACCCAAGCACAAAAAAAATTGTAAATCTACAACTGTAAATAAATAAATAAATAAATAAATAAAAAATTAAAAAAAAATTCCCCCAAACTACAGTTTCAAATTATCTATGCTATCCTCTCCTAAGAGCTAGAAATTCACATTGAAGACTGAGGTCAATTTTTCACTTTATCTTGAGGCATCCAAGCTTAGTTTCCCTATAAGAAAAAAGAACAATTGTAAGTCTGTACCTCATGGGGTTATGGGAGATTATAAGGAAAAATGCCCTGTGACCAGTACAAATGCTAGACCATAAACATTATAATTACCCTATAAATATTATACTAAAAGATGAAAGATGAACATTTAAAGCCCCATATACCATGCCTAATCCAGGTAAGACCCAGTCTGAGTCAGTTTCTGTTTTTGAGATGAACAGAGTAGAAGATATGGATTTATTATTTTAGTATCTTGAAAACAAAGCACTGTATTTTTACAAAGTTCTGAAATTGACTCACATCATTCACTGTAAGTTAAAAAATACGTATTCATGTACAAACTGTGAAACAAAATAATAATGACTGGGGCTGGGGCTGCCCTAGAAATGCGGTGGTCCCCAGGATTAAAAAAAAAATGCAATGTCACCAGGAAGGTGTAACGATGTGGCCTACAGATGAGAAGAAATAACAAAAATGGGCTTTATTTCTTGGGAATAAAGTAAGTGATGTCATCAAAAGGCCAGCAGAGTGACACTGAATGATCCCAGAGGACAGGCCTCCTCCTAGCTTGGTCCCCATGAGCACGGCTGTAGGGGACACATTTATCTATTCCTTGGCTTCCCACGGCTCTGCTTCGTTCAGAGCAAACCACAGCTCAGTCTTGAAAGGCCTGGTCTGAATGTCTCCAAGGAGCACTTCCCACAGGAGTGATCACGCAGCGGTTTCGTCAGCACATGTTAATGCTGCCCTGGCGAGAAGCTAAGCCTGAGGTTCCCAACCAAGTCCTTAGTCCTGCACTTAACGGAGAGCAAGCAGTCAGCAAACAGTCAGCTCGACGTGGAGCCACAGAAACCGGAGGGGGCAAACAGAAAAGATTGCCCCAGAGACAGGATGTAGATGAAAGGAAAGACCAGTTGTACTGTAATATGAAGTGCCACATGTAGGAAAAGAATGAAGAACTGAGCAAGACAGTGCTGTCTTCAGCCATTGTGCAACTTCCATGGGCTATTCCCCACCCCCCACCCAAAGATTTTTTTTATTGAGTCACTGTGAGACAGACCCTTACAAAGCTGGTCATGATTAGGTTTCCGTCACACAATGTTCTGACGCCTATCCCTTTACCAGTGTACGTTTCCCAGCACCAGTGTCCCTGTGTCCCTAGTTTTCCTCCCTTCCATAACCCCACCCCACCCCACCCCACCCTGCCTCTATGGCAGCCATCTCTCTCTCTCTCCCTCTCTCTCTCTCCCCCCTTTCTTTCTATTTTCTTTCTATTCTTTATTTATTCTTTTTGTTTGTTTTTTTTCTTTTTGGGACACACCCAGCAATGCATAGGGGTTACTCCTGGTTTTGCACTCAGGAATTACTCCTGGTGGTGCTTGAAGGACCATACGGGATGCTGGGGATCAAACCTGGGTTGGCTGCATGCAAGGCAAACGCTCTACTCAATGGACTATCACTTTAGGTCCTCTTTACTTATTCTTAACTTACATTTAGCTTACAGTCTATTTCCACTTATTTATACTTCATTTAGTATTTGGGGAATAGAACTCTTCTTTTTCCAAGCAATAATGCTCTAGGTATCTGGAGATTACTCCTAGTGATACTTGGTCAACTCTTGGGCCCAGAGACATGCTGCTTGAGCCAAAGTTGCTGAAGGTCACTGAGACAACTCCAGGGGTTCATGGGTGCTGCCAGGGTCATATCCAGAAGTACATAGAGGATCCTGTGGTTCTGCAGAAGGCATGTACCCCTGAGCACTCAGCTATATCCTGCCCCCCAAAGTGTCTTTGTGCATTTTACTTATTTGGAAAACTCTTATTTAGTACTTACTCTGTTCTAGGCACTACTGTGTTTTACAAATATTACCTAGTCTTAGTATATTCTCTGAAAGATGGGACTAATAATAATAATAATGCCTGTAATAGTAGGTATTATTACCTCATCCTCATTTTTACAGTTGAAACAATGACACAGAGAAAGATTAAATCACCCCAAATCATATAAATCAACAGACCCTGGATAGTATTTACTCTTCAACACTCAATCATATGGCATTTATTTTAGTTGTCTTATTACAATTTTGGCCATTAGATCTTATCCTTAGATAAGGATTAGATCTTAAAGGATTTTGGCCATTCGTTGAATCATACTACATTAATTAAGATACCCATTTTTGTCTTCCCTGGTTACCCAAGTTAGCACATTTAGAAATCTAGATAGACGTTCCTTTAACTGGTATAAAAATTTACATATTAACAATTTTATTATGATTTCCTTTAATAGCTTAAACCTAAGCTGGTCACTTCAATATCAACTAAATTCATGTGTGTGTGTGTATATATGTACACACACACACATATAAATATTCTAGTTGAGGTACATTCTTTAAATACTTTTCTCCAAGCAAAAAGTCATTTGTTGGGGCTCTTGAGATAGTACAGTGGGTGAGGTACTTGCCTTGTATATGGTAACCCTGGTTTGATTCCTGGAACCACACATGGTCCCTACAGTCCACCAGGAGTGATCCCTGAGCACAGCGGGGTATGACCAACGCCCCCCCCCCCAACCCAAAAATGTTACTCATTGGGCTACTCTGGAAAAAAGCTCAGGCTATCACTAAATAAGTGGTTTGTCTTTAACTAAATAAAATTACTTGCCAGTTTAAAATACTGAAGGTGGGGGTAGTGGGGAGAGAGTGCAGCAGGAAGGGTGTTTGCCTTGCATGCAGCAGACCTGGTTCTGACCCCCGGCATCTCATATGGTCTGCCAGGCACCACCACAAATGATTCCTAAGTGTAGAGCTAGGAGTAACCCAGGTGTGGCCCCAACACAAACAAAAAACAACGTAAACTGGGACCAGAGTGACGGTACAGCAAATGCCCTACCTGCTGTACCATCACTCCGGGCCCTAACAGGGTTCCCTTTTCTTTAACATTTTTGGTATTTCCTGTCTTTGTATGTTAGCTATTCTGACAGGTGTGAGGTGTTATCTCACTGTAGATTTGAGCTACCGAGAGTATTCGATATGCTAGACACAGTAACAACAAAGTCTCCAATGGAGACGTTACTGGGCCCGCTCGAGCAAATCGACGATCAACGGGAGGACCTTTACCTTTACCTTTACCTTTATTTGACTTGTATTTTCCTGGTGATCACTGATGCTTAGCATCCAAATTTAAAGTCTGTTCACTACTTTGCTGCCCACACTTTCACCCTCATCTGGTCTTTCACGTGGTAACTGAGATCTCTACTAGTTATATGCCAACCAACAAAGAAGGCTGTTTTCATCCTCAGTGGCAGGTACTTGAAAACTACTAGGAAAAGTGCTAAAAATAAGACACTTTGCTTTATTCATGTTCAGTCAGTATCCAATGTATTACACACACACACACACACACACACACACACACACACACACACACACATACATTCCCTTTAGACAACACAGACAGGAAGAGGGTAAGCAGGTCTCACCAATCCTCTCAGTTCTTCAAACAGCCTTTGAGACTTTCTACTTGAAGGCCTGTCTTTCTAAGTTTGTGCTTTCAAAACTGGGGCTGGACAGATCCCAAATACTGAAGCAACAAATATTACAAAATTCTGTCATTTCCTCCAACAAAAAAGTGATTTTACTACGACTTCTGGTTGTGATGAAAGGTTCTATTGACTATTCAATTTCTCGACCAAGTTATGGATTCAGTATTAAATGACTTCACTCCTTTTCTCTGGCACTTTAACACATGCCAATGCTTTCATCCACCTCCACTAAGGTGGCTTATAAATTACTGAGGTGGGACCATTTTAATGGCATGATTTGTTCACATCTCTAGAGTATAAATGAGAGTGGCTGCGCACATAAACCCCCATTGATACAATGTGTACTGATACAAAATAACCCCTCAAAACTTAGCAATATGTTATTGATGTAAAAAAAAAGTTAAACCATAATAGTGATCCTTAAGATTTGCTATAAGTCAAAATATAATAAAACAAAGGCAGTGAAACCAAAGAGAAATAAAACATTCCCCACAAAATACTAAGAGATGTAATCAAGTTGAAGTGAAAAAAGAAAAAGTTAAAGGTCACAATTTTTCTGTTGCTGAAAGGCTGAGAAGGGACTTCCTGAATGAACTCGAAGACGAAGAGTATGTTTTAGAAATTTATTGTCCTCTCCTTTTAAAATGACCACAAAACTACTAACACACACACACACACACACACATACACGGACAAGATACCTATATTTTATGTATGTCGTGGGGTTTGCCTCTTGGTCTTATTCTCTCTACTTTCTCTCTCCAAATAAGAGTAAACTTGCAAACTTGTGAAAGAAAAATAAAACTATTAGAAATAATCCATTTAAACATAACTGTGCTTGGCATACGGGTAGCTTTGCTTATTTATTAATAAAGTTAGAGGCTATTTGAGAAAGAAGTATCCAACAGATGCGAGAGAGGAAAGTCTAATGCTGACTGTTCTTAAAACTTTTACTTCACAGCTATCCTTCCTCTTTGTCCTGATCTCAGAGCAAAGCGCAGTTATTCATGCTCTTCTTCGGGCGCTCATATTGAATTTGAAGAAAAAGGAATGATGTCTGTGTGTCTGAGAATATGTGCGTGAGCATGTCTGTGTGTGTTTAAAGATGCTGTCTTATGAAGAAATCTAGGTCCCCACCTTAATTAGAGTTGATTTGACACATATTGGCTTTAGGGTGCATGTCTTGAGGCAAGAAACAGACAACAGGGGCCAGAGCCACAGTACAGTGCGTAGGGAGTTTGCCTTACACATGGCTGACCTGGGCTTGATTCCCAGCATGGTCCTCTGAGCATGCCAGGAGTGATCCCTGAGCACAGAAGTCAGGAGTAAGCCCTGAGCACTGCTGGGTGTGGCAAAAATAAATATACAAATAGATAAAAAAAGAAAAAGGAAAAGACATATAAAACAAACAAGAAGAGAAAATCCTTTGAAGTCAAGTCAGAACTTACTCTACTGAATGAGGCCACGCTTACTGACTAGACTCTGGACTCCAGGATCAGGTGCTCTTTTCCACCAAGGCCAATGTGACTCAAAGTGCTCTGGGATATAGTGACAACTCACCTCTCCACTAAACTCTGCCCACTTCTTTTTTTTTTTTTTTTTTTATTTTTTATTAGTGAAACAACATGAGGTACAGTTATAGATTTACAAATTTTGTGCTTGGATCTCGGTCATACCACGATCAAATACCCATCCCTCCACCAGTGCCCATTTTCCACCACCAGGATAATATCCCTCCCCCCCATCCTCCCATCCCCCCATCCCCCCCTGCCACTGTGGCAGGGCATTCCCCCCTGTTCTCTCTCTCCTCCTGGGCGCTGTGATCAGCCAAAGAGGCATTGAGTTCTGCCCACTTCTTGACCACTTCTAAGGCTGTCCTTCCAATAAATGGAAGTTCAAATCCTATTTATTGTATTAAGATCGTTTGGTCTTATTCTCTGCCAAAAGTGGAGTACCAGATTTCATCAGTCGTGGGAAAAAGGGCACACAGAAAGGTGAGTCGAGGGCAGAGGTGGTGAGCAAGGCTGGTTTCTTGGAGTCAAGGAACAGGAACTGGAGGGTAAGTTACTGTAGAAGCAGCATAACCCGGAGGGCAGAGAATGACGCTAGGAAGTAAATGAATATGATGAAGGGCTACGAACTGAAAACCTGATACACTATCAGGAAAGAAAAAATATCTTATAAAAAAAAAGACAAACAAGTTGGGGTACGAACAATAGTACAGAGTGTGGGGCCTTGCCTTGTATGTGGCCAACCCAGGTTCGATCCCCAAGCACAGAGGCAGGAGTAAGTCCCAAGTATGGTTGGGTGTAAACCCAAAACAAACAAACCAAATTAAGAAAACAGTAAGTTGGATGAGGGGTGAGCTGCAAAGATGATACCATCACTGTATCACCGTCATCCTGTTGTTCATCGACTTACTCGAGCAGGTGACAGTAATGTTTCCATTCGTCCCAACCCTGAAATTTTAGCAGTCTCTCCTTATTCGTCTTTCCCAACACCGCCATATTGGAGGCTCTTTCAGGGTCAGGGGAATTGAGATCCATATAAGAGAATAACTCTAGATCAGTTAGGAACGAATAAGGGAACTATTTGGCCAGGCTTTAGATTCATACAGATAGAACGTTATGGGTTCAGAAAAATAAAAGCATCAGAAAACTCATTTTTCTATAAAAGAGAGTAGTCTATGATGATATAATTAGTAATGTCTTTAATAAGAGTCTAACTGATTCTCATCCGTGAGATACTCCAGCTGGATAAATGCCCACATGAAAACAAAATCTTGAAGCCAATGCTTTACAACTAGAAAACACACAGGATGCTAAATGGATGCGGCAAATTTCTTTATGTAAACACAGGCATTTAATGCTTTCTATCTGGGTGAAGTAAAAACCCACAAAAAGACCAAGACCAAGACCAAGACCACAACTCAACGACCGACTTCTGAGGTCAGTAGGACTCCGTCTCTTCTTTTCGGGTCTTGGTTAAGAAGCGTATTAAAGATCTGCAAAGGCACTAACTGACTACTCCATAAATAACCCCTGATGCAAAATGAGCAGCTAAAAGTGACCTAAGAGAAGAACGTTGTCTGAAAAGATTATTAATATGAAGCTACAGGAGCAGCTACAGGGCAAATGAGTATAAGCAAACAACTCAACGACCGACTTCTGAGGTCAGTAGGACTCCAATTTAGGCCCTCTGCTTCTCTGCAGTAAAATGGCCCCAAATAATATTGTGATACAACAACAATGAAACTTTGTGAAACATTCATTACCACTGAAACTGGCAAATCAAAGAGTCAATGGTATTTCATATGCATAAACGAGGAAGCAGGCTGTACCAGGGAGGGCGAGGGCTGAAGAGGAGTTTCTTACCTGCGCTATATTTTTGTTCAGAAGATAGACTCCATAATCAAACTGCAACTTCTCACCGCCTTTTGGGTATAATGGAAACCTACAAAAGATAAAGTTGAATTAGGTTTCCAAAACCTAAATGAAACGATTTCCATTTTGTTGACTGAGGTGGAGTTTCTTGGATATAGCATAAATATCTGAAGAACACGTATTGAATCACTTAGCAGTCGTCATAGCAACCTATAATCTCACATCTTCATAATATTGGCGAAATCAGCACAATGGATGCATTGTTTCAAAGGAAAACAAGAATAGGGATGCCACAAAAAATGAACAGATGAAGTGACCCATCAATTCCAAGGACTTGAAACCATAGTACCAATAAGTAAAATTTTATAAAAATGCATTTATATTCACAGAGGTGGCTGTTTGTCAGATATCACTCCTCCAAGGCAATGCAGTCTGTGCCACGGAACTCTCGTGAGACTTTCCATTTCACCCTGACTCAATGAGGCCCGAAGCCTGTGGATCTTTATAAAGACGACAGGCTGTTTAGGGAGTGGTTTGTCCACCCATTTCCCTTTCCTTACTCCTGCAAATGAAGGAAAGTTTAGAATATACTTACATCTTAGTTATTTTCCCCGATTCTCACAACCAAGCATACTTTTCAATCCTCTGAAAGAGGTTTATAAATGAATCAATCACAATTTAAGTAAGTTCCGGAAGAAAACTTCACCTGCCTTAGTTTTGCAATATATGATTGTTCTCAGGAATAAAACAGGGCAGGGGTGTGGCTCATTGATAGAGCACACATATGGGGTACAGTAGAAAAATCTACCGGATCCCAAAGTTCCAAATGTCATTTTATAAACCATCACATATAGACTCTCTGTACAGATCTCCACACCCATAGAAATGGTTTCAAATCTGGGAAGACAAAAGTAAAATAATAAACATTAAAAAACGAAAACTCTAGGGGCTGGAGCAATAGCACAGCGGGTAGGGCGTTTGCCTTGTACGCGGCTGACCCGGGTTCGATTCCCAGCATCCCATATGGCCCCCTGAGCACTGCCAGGGGTAATTCCTGAGCGCAGAGCCAGGAGGAACCCCTGTGCATTGCCGGATGTGACCCAAAAAGCAAAAACAAAACAAAACAAAACCCCGAAAGCTCTAAATTGCTGAAAAATGGATTTTAAAGCATCAACTTCATTATGCCTTCACTGTAACTTTTTAAAATATGTACTTAAAAATAGCCTTAAGGTATAAAATGCAATCTTAAGAGAAATAATCTAAAGCTTAAAGTCAAAGATTCAAAAAGAGCAGATTTCACATTAATTTGTTTTCAACTTCTTAAAGTATCACTTCAAATTAAGCAGAATACCTGGTCATTTCACATTCATCTTATTTTGTAAGAATACATGGATTTGCAGATCTTTTAGCAACCTAGAACAACAAAACCCATTTCAGAGGGTAAAGCCTATTTATCATCAGAAGATACAGGTATCTTATTTCAATATAAACAAAAAATCACATTAGTAAACTATGCTTAGGTAAGAATGTGGTTACTCAAGTGTAAGAAAAATATGCTTAGCAACACAAACAGGATTCACTAACGGACAAACTATTTATTTCCTGCTTTTACCCTCTTACAAGAAGGGCAATTACAGTAGCAAATAGTCAATTCTTCTTCAGATCAGTTTAAATTCTGTCACCAAATTGAAAATATGACCGGCTCTACAAGGCACAGCAATAAATAGGTATGAAGGTGGTTTGAGCCACTCTACAACATAAAGGTTATGATGCGACTCTCAAAAACCCTAATGTGACCCCAGAGGTTATTAACAGAAACAGGGAATCAGGGATGTGTCTGTGTCAGTGCCAGTACCTTATACGGGCCTGAATACACCAAGAGATCTATTCTCAGAATTAATGTGGTTTTTATTTATTTATTTATAATTTTTTATTCTTTTGAGTCACCACGAGATACATAGTTACAAAGCTGTTTATGATCAAGTTTCAGTAATACAATGATCCAACACCCATCCCTCCACCAATGTCCATTTTGCACTGCCAATGACCCCAGTTTCATTCCCGCCACCCTCCCATGCCCCAACCAACCTCTATGGCAGACTATCTCTGTCTCTGTCCCTGTCTCTCTGTCTCTGTCTCTCTCTCCCCCCATCTCGACCCCTCTTTTCTGGGCACCATGGTCTGTAACAGATATTATGAGATTATCATGTTTGTTCCTTTGAGGCAGGCTTCCAACTAACGACTAATCCTCCTTGTCCTTGTTTTTAAAGTTCATAGAGAAGTAACTAGAACCTTTCTTATGTGTTATGTTTCTTAAAGGTTTTATAATAACCTCATTCGATTATGAAAGATGAACAAAGAAACATATTATTTCAGTGTTTTTTTTATTTAAAAGATACCGACTGGGGCTGGAGAAATAGCACAGAGGGTAGGGCATTTGCCATGCACGAGGCTGACCCAGGTTCAATCCCGTCATCCCATATGGTTCCTGAGTACTGGCAGGAGTGATTCCGGAGTGCAGAGCCAGTAGTAAACCCTAAACATAGATGGGTGTGACCCCAAAACAAAACAAAACAAAACAAAAAAGTACTGACTTATCTAGGTCAGTAGAGGAGATAGGACACTAATAGGTCTTTAATCATAAACGCAGTATTGTTTTCTATTGGTTCTGGATTCTTTATAAGGACAACCAAGATGATTAGAAGGAGGCAGTTTTGAGAGAAATGGAAAAACCCAGGGTGAATATAGATGATGGCAAAAAGAAAGGGAAGGAGAACAGTCATGGCTCATGTAGTCACATTAACAAATCTGTAAGTTATAAGTTACTTGGGAAAGAATTGAAAGGGCAGTAGCACAGCAGGTAGGGTGTTTGCCTTGCACGCGGCCAACCCGGGTTCGATTCCTCCGTCCTTCTCAGAGAGCGCAGCAAGCCACGGAGAGTATCTTGTCCACACTGCAGAGTATGGCAAGCTCCCCATGGCATATTCGATATGCCAAAAACAGTAACAAGTCTCACAATGGAGATATTACTGGTGCCTGCTTGAGCAAATCCATGAGCAAGGGGAGGACAGTACAACAGGTAAAGATTGAGAGAGTCAAAGATAACATTGGAAAGGAAGTGACTTTACCTGTGATCTTAAGGAGGGTCTGATGCTAAGGAAAGCAGAATTCCAATAGGAGGAAGCCCCATAGGGCTGATCAAAGGGACAGGTGACAAAAGAAGCAGCTGAAACTGGATAGGAATGTAGATTAGACAGGACTCCTACAGCAGGGGTTCTCAAACTATTCCTAATAACAGGGTTGAGAGCAGGACTACAACCATGACAACCATCTGAGGGTGAGACCGAAATTCAATAGTTTTAAGTTTGTGCTGGTGATGCCTGAGTGAATTAACTTTGAGACCCACTGCTTTAGACCACACAGTGATTCTCAGAGTGGGAGATACTGGCAGGGGTGTGTGTGTGCTGGAACCATACAGGGGGCGGGTGCACAGTAGTAGACTTGGGTGCAACTGGAGAGTAATTTCTATTTTTTTATTCGTTTTCAGGGTTGGGTGCTAAGCAATTTTTGCCCTGCTGGAGAGGGGGCATTGGGACATGTAAGTATCGAAGATTTCAATTCTAGTTTGTTTTCCTAAGAGAAGTTGGAAATAAAAGCCGGACTTGAAACAAAGGAGCATTTATTTAGATATGCAACGGACACATTCCTTATTTAAAACTTTCTCCTTGAGCATTTCTCTACAATGAGAATTTGCATTTTGGAAACAACATGATGACTGCTGTGAAGAATGGGCCAGAGAAGGTAATATCCCTGTAGAAATTTCAAATAAGAGATCATGGTGGCTTCAACTAAAGTGATACTAGTGGAAATGGAAAAGGAGACTGATTTGGAACGCTTTGGGGAGATTATTATAAAGATATGGCCATGAGGCAGATGTGGAAGATGACAATGACAAACTCTGAATGACTATTTTTTTTTTTTCTTATAGGGCTAAGACCATCCTGGAGCAATAGTACAGTGGGTGGAGCATTTGCCTTGCATGCGGCCGACCAGGGTTCAATTCCCAGCATCTCATAGGGTCCTCCCAGCACCACCAGGAGTAATTCCTGAGTGCAGAGCCAGGAGTAACCTGGGTGTGACCCCAAAAGAAAAAAAAAATAGAGCTACGACCAGCAGAGCTTGGGGGCTGTGCAGTGCCAGGGATCAAACTCACAGGGGGAAGGATTAAGGTGTGCTGAAATAATAGGCCATAAAATCTGACTCTCTTAAAAACCAACAATAACAACAACAAAAAACCACAACGAGGGTCTAAAGCTCATCTAGAGGAGTAAAGGACAATTACAAGGGAGAAAGCAAACATTAGAGAAGGATGCCTGAGTCAGGTTTTGGCTATAGAATGAGTTGACAACAAGGGTCAGAGTGCATTGAAAATGATGGCATTCAAGGTCTTTGATTACAAAGATCAGAAAATGAGAATCTTTTTCATCTCAATAGGTATGAGTTGCAAACTAGGATGACTTCACTAAGTATCTTCCAATCACATTGTATTATTTTGGAAGTTAATTTGGAGAACCTCCAGTTATACTCTCACACCAATAAAGGCACACACTTCCTTTTTCTGATCTCCAAATACTTCAAAATTTGGCTTTGGACACGAGTGTTTCCAAACTTTATGGGGTTTCATATTCCTGTTTAAACAGGAGATTAAAAATAAATAATAATAGCAATGTGCAAATTTTCTTTTAGGCACTATCTTATTTTTCTAGTGTAGAGTTACAGGTAAAGTTTTTCATATTAAAAAATATTTGCAATCTGACCCGAACAAGGTATAGAAATACAAATCTTGGGGCTAGAGCGATAGCACAGCGGGGAGGGCATTTGCCTTGCACGCGGCTTACCCTAGTTCAATCCCCAGCATCCCATTTGGTCCCCTGACCCCACTGCCAGGAATAATTCCTGAGTGCAGAGCCAGGAGTAACCCCTGTGCATCACTTGGTGTGACCCAAAAAGAAACAACAGCAACAACAACAACAAAAAAACCAAATCTTGTTTAACTGTTGCTTGAAGATGTAAAAGTAAAGTAAAGGCCCTCCCGTTGATCATCGATTTGCTCGAGCGGGCCCAGTAACGTCTCCATTGGAGACTTTGTTGTTACTGTGTCTGGCATATCGAATACTCTCGGTAGCTTGCCGAGCTCTCCGAGAGGGGCAGAGGAATCGAACTCGGGTTGGCCATGTTGGCTGCGTGCAAGGCAAACACCCTACCCGCTGTGCTATGAAGATGAACACTTAGAAATTACAGAGGTCATTAACTACAAACTTTAAGGAAGTCTATATAAAGAAGAACCAAATTTCAAAAAAGAAGGCCATAGAAAATGACATAGTATTACATTGCTATAAAAAATAGAAAAGACATTGATTTTAAGGTTTCAATAGTTTTCAAGAACTAGAAAAGTGTCCTAAAGCAGTGGATGAAAGAATGTTAAAATTCACCATTTAATCTTTCTACCAGTATCTCTGGGGCTGGAGCGATAGCACAGCGGTAGGGCATTTGCCTTGCGCACAGCCGGCTCAGCCAAGCCAGGTTTGATTCCTCCGCCCCTCTCGGAGAGCCCGGCAAGCTACCGAGAGTATCTCGCCCGCAGGGCAAAGCCTGGCAAGCTCCCCGTGACGTATTAGATATGCCAAACACAGTAACAACAAGTCTCATGATGGAGACGTTACTGGGCCCGCTCGAGCAAATCGATTAACAGTGGGAGGACAGTGCTACAGTGCTACCAGTATCTCTGATTTTTGCAGAACAATCTTCAGAAGTTTTTTTTGTCTGCTTATTTGTTTCACTAATTATGATAGAAACTTGATGATTTTCTGTGGAAGAGGATTTAACGGGATTTTATTTTTTATTCATTTTGTTTGGGGGCCATACCTGGCTATGCTCAGGACTTACTCCTAGCTCTGCACTCAGGGATCCCCTCCTGGCAGAGTTAGGGGGACCATGTCGGATGCCAAGGATTGAACACGGGTCACCTGGTGCAAGGCAGGGTCCCTAGCAGCTACACTATCTCTCCAAACTTAATGGCAATTTTAAAACAATGCATTCCCTTTTCTAAAAAATTTTAATAGTACTGACTTAAAAGTAGCTAAAATTGACACTACAAAACAAAACCAAAAAACCCAAACCTATTTAGTATCTCTACCCCCCCCCCCCCCCCCCCGCATCCAGTCCCATCCCAACGCCTCATACCTAATGGTACTCAGGACTTAGCCCTGGTTCTGCTCTCAGGGATCACTCCTGGTAGAGCTCAGGGGACCACACAAGGTGCCAGGATCCAACTTGAGCCAGGCCTATCTGCTGTACTAATGCTTTGACCTTGGTATGTTTACTGCAGTGACTGTCACACAAATCTACCCATGTACTTACATTAGAACTGTACATATACACAAAACAGTAATTTTACTATATATCAAAAGGATAAAAAAAAAACACGGAGTTAGATTCTTAATTTCTAGGCTTTATTGTGAACTTATGTGACTATCTGCCAAACAGAAATATTCTGTTTAAGATCCATATTTTTAAAAGAGGTTTCAGAGGACTGGAGAGAGGGTTTAGGGGTTGAGGAGTTTCTCCTGCACGTAACCAACCCTGGTTCAATTCCCAGCACCAAATATGGTCCCCTGCACACTGCCAGTAGTGATTCTGAGCAACGATGGTTGTGGCCCACAACCCTGCCAAAAGATGGTTGGAGAAATCAGAGAAAGGAGCTAGAAGGGAATTAAAAAGAGGTAACAGAGCAGAAAAAGCCAAGAAAAGGCAGTTCTACTTTTTGGCATCTTACCCCAAAGGCAAAAAGAAAAAAAAATTATACTAGTTGTAGCACTATTCACAAAAACCAAGATCTGAAAACAACCCAAGTATCCAGGAAAAGATGACTGGATACAGAAACTTTTACACACACACACACACACACACACACACTCTCTCTCTCTCTCTGTTCTGTTGTATATACATATGTAGACATATACCATGGAATATTACTCATCTGTAAGAAAAAATAAACTCATGTAATTTGCTGCTATGTGGGTAGAATTGGAGAGTATCATGCTGAGTGAAGCCAGTCAGAAGAAGAGTGACAGATACAGAATGATCTCTGTCATATGTGGGATATACAGAAACATAGTATGGGAATTAACAAATGGCCAAAGATAACAGAACCTGAGAACTGGTTTGTGGCTTACTAAAGGGTGTGGGGTGGGGGATGGTGGGTGGGAAGGGGACTCTGAGACAATGGTGGAGGGAAGTAGCTCCTGGGGGAGAGTTTGGTGATGGAACTATTGCGCATGAAACCCTATCACAGACAGTATTGTGATCAGTCTTCAAGTTGTTTTAAAAAAAGAAAGTGGTTGAGATGTCTCCTTGTTAGAATAGCACTGTAGCACTGTGTAGCACTGTTCTCCCGTTGTTCATCGATGGGCTCAAGCGGGCCCAGTAACACCTCCATTGCAAGACTTCTTGTTACTGTGTTTGGCATATTGAATACGTCATGGGTAGCTTGCCAGGCTCTCCGAGAGGAACGGAGGAATCAAACCTGAGTTGACCGGGTTGGCCGCATGCAAGGCAAACGCGCTACCCACTGTGCTATTGCTCCAGATCTTGTTAGAATAAAAAAAAAAAAAGAAATACTCTCGGGGTATGGTGCGGTCAGCAGGTCAACCTGTACCTGAGGGGTAAGTGCATCAGCAGCCTGAAGGTGCCTTCAGACTTCCTGACACCCCAAAATTGCCGCTGTGTCTTTGGTTGAAACCAACTGTTGGATATTAACCCTAAATTCTTTAGGCTTCATCAGTGAATTGCCCCTTTTCCTCCTCCCAGAGCAGCTTATCATGCTCTTGCTAGGATCCCTAATTTAAAGTTTATCTTTAACCTTTCTTTTGTATTTTACCTCTCACTGTCACAGTTCCCCAAGTCAGTCTTGATTACTTATAAGTCAAAACTTTCTGGTAATTCTAAACTTTGTATTTGTACTGCTTTGTATTTGAAGTGCTGTGTATTGTACCTGTTTTTCTATTTCCCCTGTAACCTTTTTATATTTTATTATAGAGCAATGTTCTTTGGTTAAACACAGAAAGACCATCAATGCTATGCTCCTAATATTTGGAGTTGACTGACTCTGAAATATATCTACTCCTGGGCATAATTACCTGGTCATAATTACTTGACTCAGGCTTTAGTTGCTGTAGTTCCTAACACCCCAAAAGGTGTTAGGAACTGGGACCACAGGACTGGGATGGATCTGGGGCGAGTGGCAAAGCTACCCCAGCAATGAAATGGGGCATTCTAGAAAGCATAAATGCTTGATCTTGATGCAAGCTGTTATGACTTAAGAGACAGGACCCCCATGGGGAAGGACAAGCTGAACTCACCTGAGGACTTAGTCTGGGATTTACGGTAAAAGCCTTGCTTGTTCTCAGAACCCAGAGAAATAAATGTTAAAATGTCCTGCTTGCTCTCAGAGTCCAGAGAACTAAGTTTTGAGATCCTTGTTTCTTACTGTGTTTATCCAAACAACTGCAAGTATTGATAAAATATAAAACTAGAGGGAAAGATAAAAGCAATGTAGTTGTCCCTGGGAGACAGAGTGTCTCCTTGAGTTAATCTCCTCAAGAGAATTTCCTCTGCCAAACGTTTATCTATGTAAATGATCAATCACACATATGTCTTTACCTCAAGTCCCCTCAGATGTTCTGTAAGTATGCTAGCAGCTCTGCATTAAACGGGCCATTTTCACCAGCAAGCTCTGATCCCCCATCTTCCTGTCTCTGTCTGTCGGGGAGGCCTGGGAAGTGGGGAGGCAGCTCTGGACCACTGAATGCACACGTGTAGCAGCACCCACATTTTACTTTGTGAACTCATACCAACAACTTGTGGACAAGTTACTAAGAAAATGACAACAGTGTAGGTATGTGGGAGCCACGCCCACAAAGCACCTCTGGCTCAGCTATACAAGCTCATTTATTGGCCTTATTTCAGAGACCCATAAATAAATCTCAAGAGATCAAAAGCTGCAGTTAATCTTGGACCTGCTTATGGCTGAAACAGACTGGGGTGAATCGGATGGGGGAAGGTTGGCCTGGTGCCTGCCCAAGCATAGCCACTGGCAGCCACTTGCTTCCACAATCCAAAATCGCCACTATACCCCTGGCCTGACTCCACAGTCTCAGGATGGACTCCACCAAGATATAATCTGTAGAAAAATCAGGTATGCAGGTTTTGTGACTGACATCTCCAGGCTTTCTTGGGGTTGGGATGGGCTAACCCTGGGAAACCTTCCCTAACCTCCCTGTACTTCTGGAAGCCTTGGCAGTCATATTTATACCCCAAAGCAGTCACCCAACTGAAAATACTCCAGCTTCATCGTCCTGATTAAAATATTGAATGCCCTGAACAAACATCATGACCTCTAAGCACTGTATTGCAAACCACAATGCATAGAAAAAAAATGAGAGAAAGGTCAAGATGGAAAGTGCCTTCCATAGAGGGAGGCTGAGGGTGATGGGATAGGTTGGGGTGTTGGGGATGGTGGTAGGGAAACAGGGGACATTGGTGGTGGGAAATGTGCACTGGTGGAGGCATGGGCGCTGGATCATTGTATGACTGAAACTCAATTATAAATAGACTTGCAATGGGCTATTTCATGGCTATTCAATTAAAAAATTTAAAAAAAAGTAATGTGAAGTCCAAGTCCAATTCAATCAGCTTAATCAATGGCTGAACAAATAGCAGTACTCCTACATTAAAAAAAAAAAGAAAGAAAAGGAAAAAAGTAAAGTAAAGGCCCTCCCGTTGATCATCGATTTGCTCGAGCGGGCCCAGTAACGTCTCCATTGGAGACTTTGTTGTTACTGTGTTTGGCATATCGAATATGTCACGGGGAGCTTGCCAGGCTCTGCCGTGCGGGCGAGATACTCTCGGTAGCTTGCTGGGCTCTCCGAGAGGGGCGGAGGAATCGAACTCGGGTTGGCCATGTTGGCTGCGTGCAAGGCAAACGCCCTACAGCTGTTTAGGTGAAGAAGAGATAGACAGTAAATCATAGACACCTGTCAAAGGTATTACATTCTGTAGAACAAGTAATGACAGCTTCACTAGAGTGTTGAGCCATACCTGGTGGGTGCTCAGGGATCATTTCTGGGGGTCATATGTGGTGTTGGGAATTAACTAGGGATTGGCCACATGCAAGTCAAGTGCTTTAATTCCTGTACTATGTCTTCACTACACAGCAAGATTTTGCTATTATATTTTCTGGTTTGGGGACCACACCCAGCAGTACTCAGGGCTTACTCCTGGCTCTGCACTCAGGGATCCTATGCGGTACTGGAGACTGAACCCAGGTTAGTCACATTCAAGGTAAGCACCTTATCCCTGTACTATTTCTCTAGTCCTGTAATAAGATTTTATTGGAGAAATCATGCAATAAAATTATTTGCACCACTTATTCTCTTTGCCAATAATATACCTCTTTGGACAGAGTTTACTAAAGAGAGAACAGAATTTTAGGAAAATAGTATGCCTGATAATATCAGAAAGAAGGCAAATATTAATTTTTTTCTTGGCAATATACAGAATTGTGGGAATTGTTAAAGAATTCAATATTTTTAATTTTCCTATAGAAATCTTTTCTCTATATCCTTTAAGGAACTTGCTGAAAAATAATCTACAAGCAAATTTCAGAGAATGAAGCAAAATTAGGGATGGAAATCGTGTCTTTTTTAATAGTTAATTTTGTGAAATAAAAGTTCTGCCAAGAAAATCAAAATCACATTCCACAACATTAACAGCTATTCTGTCGTAACCTGGGCTTAACAGCACCTGTTTCCCACAAAATCTGTAAATGTTTAAAAAAAAAAAATCCAATGAAACCATCTACAATTAAGCAAGCAAGCAAGCAAGGTGCTTAAAACTAGGAATGTCGGAAGATATTTCCATCTGGAACGTGAATTGGGGTTTGAGGGTTTTTTTTTTTTTTGGTCACACCCGGTGGTGGTCAGGGTTTATTCCTACTTCTGCACTCAGGTATCACTTCTGGCAGGGCTCGGGACCATATGGGGTGCCAAGGTTTGAACCTGGGTTGACCACGTACAACGCAAATGCCCTACCTGCTGTACTATCTCTTAGGTGCCTGGAACATAAACTTGGGAAAAAAAATTCATCTTTAAAATTTATAAAGACAATGCTATAATGTGTGCATATAACATATGCTTGCTTAAATAAATCGATGCACCTAGTATTTTATTCTTTGTACGCCATTTCCTCACAGAGGTAGGAAATATAATAGATGTTCAACATTTATATCAAAATTCTTTCTTCAAGTTACAAAGCCTATTTCTGGGAAGAGAAAAGAAGAGGAAGATTTGGATGTAACAAGTTTAGACTTTAAAGTCTGGCACAGATCCGAGTATTGCTGCTTGCTTGCAATGTAAACCTTGGGCACACCATTCTTTGCTTCTTTCCAAATCTTTAAAATGGGTCTCATAAAACCACACTAGTCCAGGATTGCTATGAGAATTACACACCAAAAACTCTAAAGCCAACACAGGCTAAAATGGGCTTTCAATGACTAGCACAACTTATTTCTGACCATGTTTCTCCTCCCCCTATCACCACCCACAAGAAGTGATACCAGAGTTGGAAAGAGAGTACAGGAGGTGAGCAGCCTTGCATAAGGCTGACTTGGGTTTCATTCACTGTGTCCCAAGTGATCTCCTGGGCACTGCTAGGAGTGATTCTTAAGTACTGAGCATAGCCAGTAAGTAAGCCCTGAGCATCAAGCCAGATATGGCCCAAAAACAAAAATAAGGGAGGGAGGGAGGGAGGGAAGGAAGGAGAGAGAGAGAGAGAGAGAGAGAGAGAGAGAGAGAGAGAGAGAGAGCATATTTATTAATTTTGTTGTCTCTTAAAATCTTTAACTATTCTCATATCCACATGGCACTTTCAATTCTCTATTTCATTTGTTTAACACCAATTTAATTTCCTTTGAAGTGGTGGATGTTAAATTCAGAGTCTCACAGCAGGGACTGGACAAATATTCACAAATAAATGAATTAGGAAAGAATAAAAATTTAAATTAAGGGCATGGGAAGACTGGCCAGATAAGCATGAAGGTACACATTCAACCTCCACCTCCTTCATGCACCAAACACTATTCGCGGCATTCTGCTACCTGAAGTTGCAAACTCGGGTTCCAGTCACACGGAAGCGGGGTATATGTGAACCACAGTGAAAGATGTGTGAACTCGGAGAGCACCAATTTCAAACATAAACCCAGGAGTGGGAGTGATGATACAGTGGGAAGGAAGCATCCCTCGATGTGGCCAACCCAGCTCAGTCCCTGGCACCACATATAATCCCCTAAGCACCACTAGGAGAGTCTCTGAGTGCAGAGGGATCCAAAAAAGGAACCTAAAAACAAAACAAAACAAAAAACAACCCCCCAAACAACAACAAAATACAAAAAACCAAACCAAAACCAAAGTAGCCCACACTCCGTGAGCACCAAGGCTAGAAAGTACAAGCCCTTGTGAATATGTTGTGAGAGCACTGCAGGGAGCATTACAAGAGAGTGTGTGTGAGTACAATTAAGAGAGCAGGAGGCCCAGGAAGCACAGAGACTCAGATGAAGGAGCATAACTCCTAGGAAGCACCAAAACTATGTGTGTGAGCATCACAGCCAGGTGCCGTGTATGTGACCCCCTTCTCACTGCAACAACAACAGGAAGGAAAAGGAGAAATAAAGAAAGATTAAAGCCAAATTTAAAACCTTAAATATTGGACAAATATTTATGACACACAGAAACAGTTTCTATTAGAAATAAGCACTTCAATCCATCGTAACTTTAATAAACATAAAACTCATATTTACAAAGCATTTTGAGTTCTGCGTAAACAAGTTCTGGCACTGGAGGAAATTCCAAGTTCCAGAATGGTGTTTGCTGTGGGGTACTAGAGGCAGAGCTTGCGACCACAAGAGGGAAGGAGTTAAGAGAACGCTGTCAGGATAACAGCAATGACGGTGATGCTGATGCTGGGCGGCACCTAGGAATCTACATTAGATGCACACTCAGCAGGCAGGATGCATTCAACCCATACAATTCTTCTCCAGGCTTTGCTAATAAAGAGTCCATGGTAACAGAGTCTCTCTCTACACGCAGTTGTAAAGACCAATCCCCCTACAGCCCATCTCCACCACACAGAAATAGCATCAGTTATTCCTCTCCCATGTGTCCTCACGGGACCCTGCTTACCCCCGATACCAGGATTGCCCTTGTACAGTGTATTGTGATTGCTTGTTTATTACTGGAGTGTTCCACAACAACACAATCCACGAGCCTGAGTCCTGTTAATATGGTATCTCAGTTCCTCAGCCTTGGAAGCGTCTGTGGAATGAAGGGCGGAGCAGATGTATGAAAGACAGGCTGAGGCTAGATTTCCAGTCTATGCCTGTTTGACTCCTGATTTCAGGCTCTCAATTCTACACCAGGGTCACTGCCTAGTAAGAGTCACATTTGATGAATTTATACTGTTTCGATAAATATTACTTACTCAAGAATTTGATTACAAGTTGTAGAATTTCCTCATCTGGCAAATCAGATGTTCGTGAACTAGATGATTACCAAAGTAATAAAACTAATTTGACAAGGTGGCACCTTGAAAACCACCGACTCTAATTTTTAGGTGACGGCATTTTGAATTTAGCAAGAAGTCAAAAAGGCAGACTATCAACACCAGTCACAACAGTCCAAAATGTAACTTCTAAGATCCCAAGAATGGTAACACATACATTTATTACTCTTCGGACTGATACAAAGGAAAGTGAAAAAAAGATCTGGAAATAAATCATGTTTTAAAAAAACAATCTACTTAACTTCACTAAATTTATTTTTCAATAACTGGGTGCACAAATCTGTCAACTCGATGAGCTTCAATGGTCAATTTTAGATACTCTGTAAAGACCCCAACTTTTCCCTCCTTTACTGGACTCAAAGTCACAAGCATAACTTTGTAGCGTGAATTCCAGCTTTCTAGATGAATATGTGACCAAAGAATTCCATATATTCACAATACACTCGAGTCACGTATCAATTATAAAACTGCAAAACAATGACCCCAGTTCACCATTTTACACAACTTCAGAACACAAAAGGAAAACTGAGAGGCCCCGTGGCATTCCGTGTAAGCAGTTTCTCAGGAGGCAACTCCAAAACTCACTGATCTGAACAGCAACCAGCGCAAAATTGTGGATTGTCATAATCAATCTGCCTTAATTATCCACAAGTTTGTCCCATTTCTGACCAGCCATTTGGACCTGACCTCTGACAAGTACTTACAAGTCATCGAAATCTCATTTGATTTTATAGCCTCATATTTGTTATTGGGCTAATCTTTACCTGTTCTACATCACACAACAGCTTAAATATTTGAATGGCCGGGCAATAAATTTCCATGGTCCCCCTGGGTCAGTCAGATGTTAGCTGTTAAGTAAAGCTAAAAGGATCTATGCTTCATAAATTTCCTTCTGGGTCCACATTTGCTCTTACAGACCAGGCTTTCAAGCCCAAACATCTTTATAGCTATGTGCAGTGATTTATTAACTCCTCCTTGTTTTTAGGCAAAAAGATCAATCACATATGTATCAATAAGCTGGTGTGCTGGTGACTGCTTTTTTATTGTACATATAACCACCTGCCTTTAATACAAACTGGAGTCTTAAGCTTTCGTAAGCTCTCGCTGAATTTTAACAACCTTCACCTGTTTCTAATTTGGTATAAAACATATGGTTTAGTTCTGCTATTTAGTTCTAAGCCAGTCTTTCCTCTTATGGACCCAACGATATAAAAGAAAACAAAATCAGAGTACAAAAAAACTAAATGTGGAGGATCTCTCTCTCTCTCTCTCTCTCTCTCTCTCTCTCACCCAATTTTTCCTGAAAAGCACTTTTGACAAATAACAGGAATGCCTTATTCCAGTCATAAAATTATTACTTTTTTTTGCAATCAATTAGACATGTAATACATCACTCTTGAGGTGTGCTATGCATTATGTTCAAATTGTGAAAAATGAATGTTTAATATCTTAGGCCCTCAGAAAAGGGAACCACCATCTTTAGCTGTCTGTGGGGGTCAGGGAAGAGACTTACCGTTTTGACACTCAGAAATCTGTATTTGGCTAGGTGAAACCAAGAATTTCGTTTCTTTTTTCCTTACTGCTCCCTCAATCAGACCAAAAGTTTAAGAGGCGGGGTGCCAGCAGAGCGAGAACCACCGCCTCACCCAGCAGGGTAAAGTCAATACTAAAATTAAGAGTGTCTGGGTGATAGGGTAGGGAGGAGTAAATCCTCAGGAAAAGATGACGAATAGAAACCTCTAGGAAAGGAGAAGTCAACACAGCCTCCCCAGCCCCACCAGACGGCTTTCCTACACGCACCGACTTTCCGTCACGACGGGACTGACCACGTGGGCCACAGCTGGCATTTAATCTCCCATTCAAATTCCTCTCATCCTCTGAGGCTCAGTGCAAACAGTCTATTCACTGCAAGTCTCCCCCAATCCCGACTCAGGACTGATAGGGCTTTCAAAGAATTTATCAGTATTTATCCGGTACATTTGGAAGCATGCAATTCATTTTGGGTTCTGTTTCAAAACCTGTAATTACACACCTCTCTCCTGCAGAACAGATCTAACAGAGCAGGTGTTGAGTAAGTGTGCACAGGATCAACTATAAATGGGTTTACAAATATATGAAGCACACAAAAATTAATCTTTATTTTGATCAAAATGACATGCACATGGGTTTAAAATGTCAAACTGTTCTACAGACATGACAATAAAAATAGTTTCGTGTTTATTAGCTAGTACCTGAACTCTGCCTCAATTCCTGGGCTGCAGAACCAATTACCCACAATATTTTAAGCTGCCTTTCCCTCTCCGTTGGCATTTATCCTACATATATCTAATTAATATCCTTAGAGTCCTGCTTCTTGATTTCTAGTTCTAGAAATAAGTTATGGAGTACCTACTGGGGGAAGCAGGATTAAGCTGTCTCACTTTCCCATCTCCTTCCCTAACACCCCTCTTCCCCTTCTCTATTCTTTTCATAATACCAATAAGTTTTGGTTACATCAATCTACAACATCACAGGATTATAAAAATGCAATTATTACTTGACTTGAGCCATATATATTTATTATTTATTAAAGCATAGTATATTATTTTAAAACTTAATTTTTCTGAAATTAATAACCATCTAGTTTTTTCATTTGTTAAATTAATATACTTCTCACTAATTCATTCCCTGACTCCCTGAAAGTAATAAAAAAATTCCCTCCCAACGCAGTTAAATAAATTAGCCCATCTATCAATTTCACTCTTTCTGAAGTTCAGTTAAAACTTTTAACTTTATTATCAATGATTAAGATACAGCTTAAATTATTTTTTAAATTACAGTCTAATGCTGTGTTTTCCATGTATCACTTAATTTTTTTAATACAACCGGATGTCAAAGACTGCTTTGCTCACTCACTTTTTCTACAGTTAACATAACCCCAAAAGTTTAGTAGTCTACCAGAAAGAAACGCATTGCTCAGTTTCTTATGGGTGCATTGCAGAGTGTGAAAAAGTCTTTACAGGAAGGGTGAGCACCCATTTTCCTGCTGGTTGAATAAAAAATGACCCTCCATCCACTATCTTGGAGCAGAGCCATAGGAATTGCAGAGCAGAGAGCATGAAGAAATCTGTATTTTCTGAAGCATTTATGGACCTGACATTCCAGCCCTGGATTACTGATCCCTGGGTTTTTATGTGTGATAATAAAAGTTTATATGTTTAAGTCATTGTTAATTTAAGGTTTCCATTACATACACACAAACCCCAACTGATACCATTTCCTTAAATTGAAACTCGGAAAATGACTTGCCCAAGGTTTTAGGGTAAAAGGAAGAGAGAGAGAGAGAGAGAGAGAGAGAGAGAGAGAGAGAGAGAGAGAGAGAGAGAGAGAGGGCTGCGGCCTCAGGACTCACACCAAAGTCCAGACTTACTGCCACGGGCTTCCTTCAAATTACTGTATCCCAGAGCCACATGTACACAAATACCATGATGGAGCATAACCTAAGAAAAACTCAAAACTAGGAGTCAGAATTCTGTTTATTCCTCCAGAGTCAAGGAAATTTTTGTTCTGTGAATTTTATTTAGTAAAAGGATGGAATAAACATGTTTAAGACTTGAGCAAAAAAAAAAGTTCTTATGAGTTCCCTATTAAGTTTGGATACAATGCTGGAGATGACTGTATTTAAAACGTAGACTTTAGAGCTTGAGAGTATCTCGCCCACACGGCAGAGCCTGGCAAGCTACCCGTGATGTATTTGATATGCCAGACACAGTAACAACAAAGTCTCCAATGGAGATGTTACTGGGCTTGCTCGAGCAAATCGATGAACAACGGGAGGACAGTGACAGGGACAGTGACAGACTTTAGAGAAGCAGCTCAGCAGCATGTCACTGCCGTCCACGTTGAGGCCCATAGTCCAACCTACAGCATAACACATACAGGCAAATCTCTGGGCTGAAGAAATGCCTTGCATGCAGAAGTTAATGCATGTAGCTGACCCTGGTTCGTTCACCAGTACCACCAAGAGTGATCCCTGAGCACAGTCAGGACTAAGTCCTGAGCACCACCAGATGTAACCCAAATTAAAAAAAAAAAAATTAAAAGGAAGAAAATATTCCACTGTCTCATAGAAAACTAAAGATATGTATCAACAAACTCGAATGCTCTTTTAAAAACAGTAATAAAAATATTGTGATTTCAAAAACAAGCCATAAACTGAATGTCACAATAGCTTACAAACAGAAAATGCTCAGGAAGTATTTATTAATAGAATATAAACAAATTAGTTCTTGATTAATTGGCAGAGAAATATTTCCCAGTTGCCCTTC
Source organism: Sorex fumeus (assembly GCF_029834395.1). Taxonomy (NCBI): domain Eukaryota; kingdom Metazoa; phylum Chordata; class Mammalia; order Eulipotyphla; family Soricidae; genus Sorex; species Sorex fumeus. The sequence goes on along the minus strand of NW_026606087.1, from coordinate 20,172,347 downwards.
AACCTACAAAATTCATTCCCACATCTTTATTCTTGATGTTTACACAACTCATTTGGCATTCTCTGTTCATCCTGTTTGTTTTTCATGCTATTTTAAAACTAAGAGACTGAGCAAAAAAAAAAAAAAATCCTATATACCTATCCGAACTTAGCAAAATTTGCACATTTAGGAAAAGATTACTGATAATGTGAACCTCCTTTGTTCCCCACCTAAGCTACCTCTCCTAGTTTTGCCTCATTTCTGACCAAGTGTCTAATGTCAGGAGACTTAAATCAGCAGATTTAAAAAAGAATGAGGGCCAGAGTGATAATATAGAGGGTAGGGTACTTGTCTTGCATGTGGCTGATCAGATTCGATACTTAGCATGCCATATGGTACCCCAAGCACTGCCAGGGTTAATAATTCCTGACTGCAGAGCCAGGAGTAACCCAATAGCATCACTGGATATGGCCTAAAGAATGACAACAAAAAAAACAAATAAAAAGTAAGAACAAGGGCTAGAGGAATAATACAGCATATAGGGCATTTGCCTTGCATGCAGCTAACCCAGATTCCCAAACACCCCATCTGGTTCCCTGAGCTTCCCAGAAGTTTATCCTGAGCACAGAGTCAGGAGTAACCCCTGAGTACCACCAGGTATGACCCCAAAACTGAAAAATCCCAAAAAAGTAAGAATGAGAAAGCTTCCTCCAGTACTCAGAAACTTATCCAGGCAAAGGTTATTACTTTCATCCTTAGATGATTGGTTCAGGTTCATTCATGGTCATGAAAGTTGCTACACATCCAGATCTCATTGTATAAATAATAGAGAGCAGGAGATGGCAAATTACTCACTCTCCTGTCTCACAGACATGTATTTGTCATGTATATGTAAACATACAGATAAATGAAAACTCATTGAATTCTCACAGAAGGATCCCGCTGAAAGCAGTGTTCCGATCAAGGACTATAGCACCCCAATTGTGTCTGTCTGAAGGCATAAAACCATTCCTGGGGGAAAGGGGACCTAGGCATGGTTGAGTGGTAAAGGCTTTTGTCTTCTAAACGTGAGGCCTCAAGTTTGATCCCTGGATCCACAGACAAGGAACACAGATAGTCCCAAAGTGTCCACTGTCTGGCAAGCACACAGTGTGTGCTCTCTCAGGTGCACTGTGGCCAGGTGTATATGTGTATGAGGTGACTAGAGTGTACATCCGCCCTGAGCACTGTAACTTTTTGAAAAGTGTGGTCACCATGCTCAGATGTGTGATCCTTAGTGAGCATGTGTACTGAGCTGCTGGCACAGCAACACCTGCCTGCCAAGTGCTTGTGCCAGCAGCACAACTAAAAAAGTGGGAGAAACCTGGGTAAGTGTCATGGCTGGGTATGCAAGTACCACAACAGACACGCAACTCTGGTGTGCACCACAAGGAAGTGTGCCAGTACTGCCAAGTGCGGGTGTGGCCCAGGTCTTCACTTCACGGCAGCATAAAGGGAAGGAAAGGAGTCTAAAAAGAAAAAATAATACACACACACACACACACACACACACACACGTATATATTTAATCATAGTCACGGTCCTCTCATTGTTCATTGATTTGCTCGAGTGGGCCCAGTAACGTCTCCATCGTGAGACTTGTTGTTACTGTGTTTGGCATATTGAAAATATGTCACGGGTAGCTTGCCAGGCTTTGCCACACAGGCGAGATACTCTCGGTAGCTTGCTGGGCTCTCGGAGAGGGGCGGAGGAATCGAACCTGGCTCAGCCGGGCTGGCTGCACGCAAGGCAAATGCCCTACTGCTATGCTATCGCTCCAGCCCGTATATTTAATATATATTATTAATATATATATATTCTCCAAGTAAATAACGTAATATTATTTGGATACAATGCTAAAGATGACCTAATTTAAAATGTAGACTTTAGAGAATATAGGAACACACATAAAAGGGGCTAGAACTGTGACCCAATCTACCCCGGAACCAACCACTGGTAAGTAGAGTGGGATTCAAGGAGTGAGAAAAGGTTAACAGTGGAATAGCCAGAATCTGGAAACAACCCAAGGGCCTGAGAACAGATGGTTGAATAAAGAAAATATGGTACATCCACACAATAGAATACTATGCAGTCACCAGGAAAAAATGAAGTCATGACATCTGCTTATAAATGGTCGAACATGGAAGTCGCATGCTGGGTGAAATGAGTCCGAGGAAGAGGACAGATATAGAATGACTGCTCTCATCTGTGGAATTAAAAAAACCAAACAAACCCAGAGTATGAGACTAATACCGAAGAATAGTAGAAACAAGGGGTGAGAAGAATGGTCCATGGTAGGAAGTTCCCTAAAAGTGGCAGAGTGGTTGGGGGGGCAGTTAGGACAGAGAAGGGACCACTAGCTGGAAACAACCATAATTGGAAACAATCACTCTGGACAAGAGGTGAGTGTTGAAAGGAGGTAAAGGGACATACATTATAACCATTTCAGTAACTGTATTGCAAATCATAAATCTTAAAAGGAGGGAGGCAGGGGAGACAGGAGGGGACGGTGGAGGAGAGAGAGAGAGAGGGAGAGAGAGAGAGAGAGAGAGAGAGAGAGAGAGAGAGAGAGAGAGAGAGAGAGAGAGAGAGCAGGAGGGAGGGAAATGGGACATTGGTGGTGGGAAACGTACACTGGTGAAGGGTTGGGCGCCAGAACATTGTATGACTGAAACCCAATCATTAACAACTTTGTAACTGATCTCATGGTGATTCAATAAAAAAAATTTTTTTTACAAAGATGATAAAAAAATAAAATAAAAATAAGAAAAACAACCAAGAAAGAAAAACCGTGGATATTTCTTTGGGGTTGAGGGGCCCACCTTGCGTACAGTGAATGAGAGAAAAAATAACAGGAAGCCAAGAATGGCTATGGGTAGACAATCAACTGTAGATGCCAGAGCCTCTGCAATATGTCACTAACTTTGTAAGTCTGTGAATGTTTGTGTATATCATGGTTTTCTACTTTTAATACACAAATTTTGGGCAGCAGATGGCCCATCAGTAGAGTGCACACATGCTGTGGCAGTGAGGCTGAAGAGACCGTCCAACTCCCTGACGGCCGTCTCAGAGGCGCTGATGGCTGGGTCCTTCACGACAACCAACTGCACAATCTCCACCACACCATGGCCAAGGGTGTAGAGAACCACCGCAGATATACAAGCACTATAACTGGTGTGTACCCCCAGTCATCATCAAGACAAAGGAAGAGGAGAAACAGTGAAATAAATTAATAGACCCAGACCAGCACACTGCAACTCACTTTTTTTCACCCAATATTGTTTTTAGAGAGCTTTTATTTATTTACTTAGTTATTTTTGCTGATATGCGTGTCTATATATAAATGCAATCCTCCGAACTCAGTTTATCTTATGGTTATTTCAAATTTTATTTCTCATACTTCTTACTCTTCAGGGATTTAGGCTATATTGCTTTCTGTGTTATTGTCCCCACCCGAAAAAATGAAATGTTATTATATCTTTATATGCCTTCCTTTAAGCATGATTCTTTAGTATACTGGTACAGTTTCTAAATATGTCCTCATTTTAGTAGACTGTGCCAAGTTTTTGCCAATGAATACCAGAGAGAACAAGATGTGTGCAGTCTTGGGAGTAAATTTTTTGACCTCTCTGTTTATGCATCAATAAGAGATGTAATAACGGCATTACTCATACTGAATTTATTAACAGTGAATATATGTACACAATTTAAAAAGTGTCTGAAACATAGCAAGAGCAATTTTGTGAGTTTATAATTTTATGACTGACTACTATTACTATTAATATTTATATTCCTAGAATAGAGGGCAGGGCTTACACATATCTGTTGTGGGTTTTTACCATTTCAATGTGCTCAGCTGGAACTGTTCTTCAGAAAATGACTGCTATATGGATCTGGTCTAGAGTTCAACATTAGCTAAATTCACTTAAGACATGGAAGACTGAGTGAAGCAGCAAAAATATTGGGGAAATTAATGGACATTCAACACTGTAAGAGACAGCAACCACAGAACAGAGAGATGGCACAGAGGGTAGGGCACAGAACAGAGAGACGGTATGGCGGGTAAGACACAGGCCAGAGGGGTGGTTCGGCAGGTAGAGTGTGCTCTTGCCTTGCATGTGTCCAACCTGGTTTCAATCCCCAGCATCACATACGGTCCCCTGACCAATGCCAGGAGTGATTCCTAAGTGCAGAGCCAGAAGTAACTTCTGAGCACCGCTGGGTATGGCTCAATAAGAGAGAGAGAGAGAGAGAGAGAGAGAGAGAGAGAGAGAGAGAGAGAGAGAGAACGAGCCACCTGGGTGTCTGTGAGTCCATCTGGTCTTTGTGGACCTGCCCAGCGTTTGTGCTCCTGTTCTGCATCTAATTCTAGTTTCCCTTTGCTGACAGTTACTCTCAGTTCACTACCAGATGTGGTGGCAAAAGTCTTCCACGGATGTCGGCACCTGCTCTCCTTTGGGGCTTTGGGGTTCCACTCAGAAGCTGGGCTGATCTTGAGCCCCACTTCTTCGCCTGAGTTATGTCCACCTGCACCAGAGCTTCTGATGCTCCTTAGTGACTTTTCCATGCATGGTCCACCAACTCCCCCTCTGGACTTTCTCCAGCACTCCCCACAGCTATGTAAGATCTTATTCCTGGAATGAGTCCCTTTGTACCTGGTCTCTTTCTTTCTATCTTTCCTCCCTCTCCCTCCACTTCTAGCTCTACTATTTATGTGCTGAAGTTTTCACTCAATAACATTAAAAAAAAAAAAACCAGTTTATTAAATTGTGGCAGAAGAGGCTCCCCACGGGTTCCAGATAAACAACGAAAAAATCTCCCCAAATATTTAGGTGTCCCATTTATTTTGAGCCAATCAAATTCCTGATATTTTATACAGCTGTATTTTACATAGCTGTTGGACAACCTCTGTAGGGTTACCGTAAAGTTCATGATCTCCCTGATGTTCAAACAACTTCCTTCCTGATTGGTTACTTGATGATGTCTCAGTATTTCCATTTTAACACTGGCTTTGTATGGGGGAAGGCGGGCAGGGAGAGGCATGTCTAGGGGTCGAACCCAGGGCATCACATGTGCAACTTGCACGAGCGCCAGATCCTCAGTCCAACACCTGCATTTATCCTTGACTGATTTGGCACCCCAGGTCCCTGTGTAGGGGGCTCAGTGACTCGCAGCAATACTGGGCTGACTGTGTGGCCTATAGGCTCATTGCTGGGGCCCAGATGAAACAGTGGGAGGCTGCCAGGGTCACATGTGTACAGTGGTGCCGAGGGATCTGGTGGTACCAGGGATCAAACTGGGGGGCCTCCACATACACGAATGGTGCACACGATCTTTGGAATATCTCCCTGGCCCAATATTTGCAGTATTCAAACCAATACTTCTAATGCTCTGAAGCAGATTGAGCATTGCCATTTGCAAATACGGATTGAAACTTTTCTATCTGACAGAGCACTTGATAAAAGTACATAGAGGAAAATTAATTTACAGTGTACTCTAAGATATTATTGCATATTCAGAAACAATCTTAAAGGGGGAAAAATGGAATGTTTTTTGTGTGGCCCTGGGCCCTGTATAAAAGTACTTATCCCACCACTATGCTGTATAGCCCCAACTTCAAGAAAAAACGTACAAACACTGTAAAAATAAATCAGAGTATTATAAAATGTATAAAGTCAGATATGTATGTGCAAACAGCCCACATATTCAGAACTTTTATGTCTCTGGTAACCACTGTCTATTGTAAACATAAAAGTATGCCACACCTTTTATTACTGTGTTCCTTTCTATTTGGATAAATGGTGTTTAGAATTTCTTTTATTCTCATTTGATCTTCTATTCAGCAAATGCACTAAGTTTTGTAATAGTGTGCAGGTTCCCTCTCATTTTCTATGTAACGTTCTTCTTTCCAAAAGTGAATTTTGTCCCTTGATTTCAAATATGTATACTTCTTCTCCTTTTTACACATTCTCTCATTCTCTAGCATCTCAAATACAGATTTATAGTTAAGACAGTAACCAGCATCCTCATCTACCTTCTGACTTTAATAAGAATAGGAGGAGCGATAGCACAGCGGTAGGGCGTCTGCCTTGCACGCAGCCAACATGGCCGACCCAAGTTCGATTCCTCCGCCCCTCTCGGAGAGCCCGGCAAGCTACCGAGAGTATTCGATATGCCAGACACAGTAACAACAAAGTCTCCAATGGAGACGTTACTGGGCCCGCTCGAGCAAATCGAAGATCAACGGGAGGGCCTTTACCTTTACCTTTACCTTTTACTTATGAAGTTTTGCCAAGAAGTCTAATGCTTGCTGTAGCTCAATAACCTATTATGTTAAGAACATTTCTTTTCCTAAACATACTAAAAACAACTACTTTTGAAAACAACTACTACTACTTATTATCTTAAAAAATCCTGTATTTCAGTGCTTTTTTAGGTATCAAATTTGCCATACTTTGGAAACAGATCTGGATCATATCTCCGATTTCTTTTGAATCACTCTGTTACATTTCAAAAAATAAAAACAAAGAGAGAATCCATTCTATCTAAGTTTTTAGCCTTTTGCTGCTGTGGTGCTGATGCTGCTATGGGGTGGGGGAATTCCTGGTGGGGCTCAGGGGCCAGGGTCTATACCTGGCTTATGCCTATGCTTTAAAAGTTGGTCCATGGTCTTGGACTGGAAGAATCAACACTGTTAACATAATTCTTTCCTAACTGGAAAAAAAAAAAGGATGGGAAGCATTGCATGTCCCAACTTTGAATATACGACAAAGCTATAATTATCAAAACTGCATGGTATTGGCATCAAGACAGGCCTGGAGACTGATGGAACAGAATTGAGAACATTGAGTTAAGCTCCCAGATTTATGGACAACTAATCTATGACATGAAGTACAGCAAAGAAAATCTCTTCAACAAATGGTGCTGGGAAAACTGGATAGCCACTTTAAAAAAAAAATAATCAGAACCATACTTCACAACATCCAAAAAAGTAAATTCAAAATGGATGCGGTAAGGAGATAAAAAGGCATTTCCCCCCCCAAAGACATACAGATGGCCAACAGGCATGTGAAAAAGTGCTCGCCGTCACTCATGACAAGGTAAAAATACAAATCAAAACAACAATGAGAAAACTCCTCTTGCCAGTGAGAACAGCACAGACCGAAACAGTCTGGAAACAGGGGCCTGAAGGAATAGTACAGTGGGTAAGGTGCTTGCCTTGTTCATGGCCAACTTGGGTTTGATCCCTGGCACCACATAAAGTCCCCAGAGCCCTGGTAGGAGTGAACCCTGAGCACAGAGTCAGGAGAAAGCCTTGAGCACTGCTTTTGTGGCCCTCAAATCAAAAACCCAAACAAAAGGTCTGGAAACAGCGTATTTGCAGGGTCCTGGTGAGAAATCAACTCTCTTTCACTGTTGGTGGAAAGGTTGCCTATTTCAGCCTCTGTGAAAAGCAATCTGAAGATCTTTCCAAAAACTAGGAGATGGACTGCCATATGACCCAGTGATACCACTTCTTGGCATCTATCCCCGAAACACAAACACATCAAGTAGAAAGGATATATACACACTTGTGTTCACTGCCACAATTAGTACAGTAGCCAAGAGATGGAAACAATACAAATGCCCAACTAAAGATGAAGGGATGAAGAAGTTGTAGTATATACACACAAAGGAATACAATGCAGTTCAAAGAAAGAACAAAATCATGCAATCTGAAGCAACATGGGTGGAACTGAGATCGATATACTGAGTGACGTGTGTCAGAAAGAAAGGGGTAGATACAGAATGACCTTACTTATACGTGGGGTTTAAAGATACACAACAAGGTGGAAGCAATAATTCACACAACTGAGTGGGCAGGCGGGGTAAAGGAAGGGGGACCTGGGGCCCTTGGGGAAGGGAGGTGGGTTCACTGGTGACGTTATGTGCATGAGAAACCACTATTATCTGTATTGTAAACCACCTATTCTCATTCAAGAATTAAACTTTGAAAAGATGTTCTTAAAAATTTTTTTTTTATTCTTTAGTTTTAGGGTGATACATTGTAAGGTTCAGGGGTTACTACTGACTCTGCACTCAGGAATTACTCCTGGCAGTGCTTAGGGGACTATATGGGATGCTGAGGATTAAACCTGGGCCAGCCGCATGCAAGGCAAGCATTCTACCTACTGCACTACCAATCCGCTCCCTCAACATTTTTAAATTTTAAAAAGTTTTTTTTTAAAAGGTGGTCATGCATTCTTACGATTTTTCAACTTCTACTACATCTCTAATCTACTCACTTGTCTTCCTAATATGTAATCACAAAATTTTATGTGATTTTTATATTTTCACTTGCTCATTTAAGAAATATTTGAGTCAGGGTGGGGTCGGGGGACGGGGGGTTGGGAGGGATACTGGGATCAGTGGTGGTGGAGAATGGGCACTGGTGGAGGGATGGGTACTCAATCACTGTATAACTGAAACCCAAGCACACAAATTTGTAAGTCTACAACTGTACCTCATGGTGTTTCACTAATAAAAATTAAAAAAAAAAAGAAATATTTGAGTCAGAAAGATAAATGCAGTGGTTAAAGTGTGCTCATGCATCTGACTGATTCAACCCCTCTATGCACCACCGGGAGTTGCTCCTGAGCACTACGACATGTGGCCCCAAACCAAAAAAATCTAATCTATCTTCCTTGTCATTCCCTCTAATCTCTATTCTAAAATCCTACTGAATACACAGACATACAAATGTGCGGGCACTTTCTCTCTCTCTCTCTCTCTCTCTCTCTCCCTCCCTCACACACACACACACACACACACACACACACTGAGACCATTCCCTAGCATCTTCTGTATCTTGAACATCTAACACTGTTTCATATGTTTTCCTCTTTCTGCTGCATTCAGTGTGATATTTTCACTTTTTCTTTACTGTTCACAAATTCTCCTTAAATGTGTTAGTCTACTACTTATCTTATGAGGTCTCACCCCAGGGCAAGGGACTTTGGGCCATACCCGGCAGAAATCAGCTCTGTGCTCCGGGATCACTGCTGAGGGTGCTTGGAGGCTACATGGTGTCAGAGATCAAGCCAGGGTTGGCCGTAAGCAAGACATGCACATGCACTTGCCTTAACTTTATACGATCACTCCAGCCCTCTTACAAGGTTTTAACTATTAACATATTTTCTGTTCCAATATGACCTTTTATTTTTATTTTAAATTGAATCACAGTGAGATACATAGTTACAAAATTGTTCATGATTGGGTTTCAGTCATACAATGTTCCAACACCTATCCCTTCACCAGTGTACATTTCCCACTACCAATGTCCTCAGTTTCCCTCCCGCCTGCCCCTATGGCAGTCACTTCTCCTTCTCTCTCTCTCTTTTCTCTCTCTCTCTCTCTCTCTCTCTCGCCCCCCCCCTTTTCTTCCTCTTTCCTTCTCTCTCTTCTTTTGGGCCTTATGGTTTGCAATACAGATACTGAAAGCTGAAAGTTATCAGGTATATCCCTTCACTCAATTCCTGTCCAAAATGATAATTTCCATCAATATGACTTTTAAAAACTAACGTCCAGTCCTGACAAAATGACTTTACAGATTGGCCTCAAAATATTGATCAATTAACTTTCTCTCTTCTCAAAGTTGTCTTTCTTGCTCTCCAAAGGTGTTGCCTAATGGAACTAATTACAAAACAAAGGAAGACACTAAATAAGAAAAGAAGTGCTTTTTTTTTTTTAAAAAAAAAAGCAGCATGAAATAAGGCATTAATAAGAAATCATGGTTCTCAAGCTGAATAACAGTAATAGTACAGTAGGTAGGATGTTTGCCTTGCACATGGTGAACCAGGGTTCAATCCTCAGCATTCCATATGGTCTCTCGAGTACTACCAGGAATAACTCCTGAGTGCAGAGCCAGGAGTAGCCCCTAACCATAGCCTGGAATAGCCCACAATTTAAAAAGGAAGAAAGGAAAGAAGGTAGGAAAAAAGGGGAGGGAAGGAGGGGGGGAGGAAGGGAGGGAAAAATGGTTTTTTCTCACTCAAATTATAAAATACTTAAAATGTGCTCACTTCCTAGTTTGTATCTGCTTTGTAAAAACATCAAGCATAAAGTCAGTTCATATTGTACTCTAGAGATTTTAACAAAAAAGACGGGAAAATGTCATTCAATTAAATATTACCAACCTGTGGCCACGTAGAAGGAATGCCTATGTATTTTCTAGAAATTAGTAAGGAAAAACATGCTTCATACCAAATTCCTTTTAAAACAGCGTGTGAACGCCCCGTTCTGATTTGCGATTAATGCAGAAAGCACGAATAATGTAGTACTAGAAAATATTAAAAGAAAAATTTTGTACATCATACACAGAACACCTTTTAATAAATTCAGTATTAAGAGGTGACTTCTAAAATGTTTTTCCTCTAGTAAGTAAAAATTTAAAGCCAGAAATGACAAAGTTATGCTACTGCATACTCAAAGATAAATATTGCCTGCATGGAATATCTTACGAGAGAACTTGCTTCAATAAATTAATTTGCCATGTACACTCTTAAAAGTTTTAGTGCAGATGTCAATCAAATTTGAAGAGAACTGGCACTTCTCATCAGCTTTCCAACGTTTTATTTATAAATCATTATTATTAAATAATAAAATACTCCGATTGTTTATTGGTCTATTTAATTAACTTTTAGCAGTAAACCCCTATAACTAAATACAGTTAACACTTCTAATATTTCATCACTAGCATCTCTACACCCTAGACCTGGGAGTCATCATTTATATTAATCGGGGTTACTAACAAGGAGCATGGGAAGTTTTTTTTTTTTTAAGTTTCCAATGATATAAATAGGTAGCACTGAAAATTAGGCACTATCCACATTTCTTCAAAAGGAAGGATAGAAAAATATGATTGGAAATTTAAAATTACTCAAGAAACAAGAAGCAGTCTATGAAAATATGAATTAGAAGAAAAAGTAACCACTCAACCTGATGCTAATAATGAGAAAGAAAAGCAATCAAATACAGATTTAATTGTAACCTTATTTTCCTTTTGTTTGTGTCTAAAATGAAACTGGTGGAACGATAGCACAGCGGGTAGGGCGTTCGCCTTACATGCGGCCAACATGGCCGACCCGAGTTCGATTCCTCCGCCCCTCTCAGAGAGCCCGGCAAGCTACCGAGAGTATTCGATATGCCAGACACAGTAACAACAAAGTCTCCAATGGAGACGTTACTGGGCCCGCTCGAGCAAATCGAAGATCAACGGGAGGGCCTTTACCTTACCTTTAAAATGAAACTGAGTAACTTAAAGTGAAGTTACTTGTTAGGCAAGATGAGAAACTGAAAGCTCTGGTCATACACAGAAAGGGACAAATCCTGTCTCTTGCCAATGTCTCCATCTTTCTGCTATGTGGACTCTAGCCCTCTTTCCCTCCAGGTGGCTTATATGTTTGAAAACCCCCCAGCACCATGCCGAGTAGGAGTCTGCTGATCTCTTTTCTATCCCTGAGACTCAACAGCATCTGGGTGATTTTGTAGCACGTCAACATGTGATGCATTCTGGTCCTCAATCTAGGTTTGATTTTGCTATAATATAATCCTTTGATGTAATATAATATAACTCCTGTGATTTAACTATATATGAATTAATTATCATATCAGTTTTTCATTTCAAGGAATTAAAGAAAAGCATTATATAAAAACCAGCTGATCATTTAATCTAATGTAGCAGTTATATTTCAGGCTGGAGTGATAGCTCCAAGGGCTGAGCTCCCTACTTTGCATCTGGAAAGCCTGGGTTTGGTCACTTCCCCTGATCCCACGTGGTCCCCTGAACACTGCCTTGAGAGATATCTCCTGTTCCTCCATGCTGCCTCCAGACAGCAGAGACAAGGAACGGCCCTGGATCTCCATCAAATGTGGTTAAAATAACCCCTCCAAGTTATAGGTCACTATCTTAATTCTAGGAAATTATTATAGGAGAGAGGTAGAAAAAGTTGGTAGTCAAGAGAATGATTTGGTTAAAATGATGACAAATTTTTTTTAATTGTAGATAGAACTGCTATCCTTAGGAAACTATCTAGAGAACTATTATAATAAGATGCCTGATTTCACTTTGACCTAAAACCATTTTCTTGCTTTTTCCATTCATTTTTGTCCCCCAGGTAAAACACAGGTTGCACAATTCATCTACTCTAAATTCTCTAGACTGATAAAATTGTCATCCTCTCGCTGACTGTTGATTAAACCAACCGAATATAACATAGAATATAGAGAGGTGTTAGAGGTTCCTGGAACTGTTTGATGTAATGCCAATAGTTTTATTTATTAAAAAAAAAAACTGATTACTCCTTACCAGTACCCAAAGATGAACTCGTATCATAACGCTACATATACACAGGTGGATAGACTGCACAAGGCCAGCCATGAACAGGAGAGCCGCTCGTGCTCTGGGGATGCCTTGGTGAGAAACACTGATCTCACATTTTCTAACAATATGACCATCTTTAACCTATGACATAGCGCACGATTACATGCACACATTATTCCCCTACCTCCACCCCAAGCATTCCATTGGACCTGTGTTCTGATTTGAGCACAAACCAGAAAAGCAGCAAGTTCAAGTTGGGGCCACACGCCAGAGTCATCTGGTTTTCTTTTTTACCCCACTGTCCCATTACATTACTGAATTTTAATTTTGTGGGTTGCCGAAAGCTGAGATGACAATAATAGTAGAGAGGACTTCCGCAGGCAGATACTAACATCAGCACCATAAAAGTGCACTTCATTAGAAACAACACACACAACAATATGCTTCCAAGTGTCAGCAAAGAAATAGTTGCACAATGACTCTGGACTTATTTTCCATGTTTCCCCTCTCTCAATGGAACGCCTGATCTTCACAAGGTGTTCATTTCCTGTCTCACCCAGCAACCACTGCCTTCTGCATTTTTATTTTGTTGATCTCTCCTGCCTGAACTGCCATGGGGAATACTCGTTTTAAAACTTACTCTTTGCTCTCACTCCCGAACACCCCATCAGGACTGCTGCCTGTGTGTTAGATTACAACAGGCACAGAAGTTAATAGCATGCCATGGTCCTACGGGACTGTGTGAAACAATGATTGTTTTGGCCAGAGCTTCGAGAGTTAAAACTACGAACTGCAGTGTGGAGTGTCCAGTTACCTAATAGCATTTGCAAAAACTGAACATCCCTTTTGCTCTCCTAATTCCACTCAATATTTATTGAGTGTCCACACCATTCATGGGCTCTGCATGGCAATGAGGTAAGTTTAACACCAATTTAAGTTGCCGTTTCTTCACTGAAAATATTTCAAACAAGAGTAAGACAAATAACTAACACGTCACTGTCTCCCTGGGTTAAGAATGAGCGTACAGAGGCTGGAGTGATAGCACAGCGGGCAGGGTGCTTGTCTTACACGTGGCCGACCTGGGTTCTATTCCCAGCATCCCATAAGGTCCTCCAGGCACCACCAGGAGTAATTCCTGAATGCAGAATCAGGAGTGACCCCTGAGCATCGCTGGGTGTGACCCAAAAAGAAAAAAGAATGAGCGTATATTTAAACATGCTTCTGCATTGTTCTTTGGCCAGCCCCAGAGGTGCTCGGGGGCAACACCTGGCTCTGTGCTTGGGGGGTTGTTCAGGCTGATGTTCAGAGCAGCACCTGGTGCCAGGGTCAAGGCTTGGCCTTCCCCATGCATGTGCTCTGGCAGTTGAATCATCTCTCTCCCCAAACACTTCACTTTTGTTTGGTTTTGGTTTGGGGGTGGGTGGGGCACACCAGGCAATGCTCAGGAGTTAGTCTTGGCTCTGTGCTCAGGGATCACTCCTGATGGGCTTGGGGGACCATATGGCTTGCGGGGGAATTAAATCCTGATCGGCCGTGTGCAAGACAAGTGCCTTACCTGCTGTACTGTCATTCTGGCTCCCCACAGACCTCCTTTTTAAAATATGACATAAAAATAATTATTGTTCATAGGATCACAAAAGACTGTGGGTATAAATCAAATTACAGGAAATTAAGAGTCTGTGATGAAAAGTTTAGATACTTAGGGGAAAGTCTCAGAGCCTTAAGTCCAGTGGTAATTCTGGTACTAGGAACATGATGCCAGATAAGCAGAAGGGCCGGGGCAAAGAGCATTAAGGTGGGGCACAAAGCCACGTGTTCGTAAGACAAGCTTGGCCAAAGGTTATGAACTGAGAGGGAAAAGGGGTCGAACTGCAAAGCAAGTAGCCGACCAGGCTGGGAATTATTTACTTTGAACGTGTTCTACATTCCTTCTAAGAGGAAGGGCTTCAGCATTTACTATTCAATAACTTCCAAGACATGGATGCGTGCTTCACACACCAGTGGATATTAGGCAGGGAATTTCTTGAGTAGCTGAAGAGGGACGAGCTTTCAAAATTGCAACATTTTTTTTCCATCCAGCACTCTTCTCCATTTTTATGCCACTGACTAGCAAAGAACTTCCCAAGCTGATCTGGTCAACCACCCATTTTTTCAGGGGGGAGAAATCCAGGAGATTTCCAGTGTCTCCCTGGAAATGTATCTTTGTGCAAACAAATAAAAAGTACCCCTCATCAGTACCTGAGGTTACCCTTCAACCCACAGTCAGGGGGCAATACTCACCACTATGGAAAACACTGGACTAAAAGATGATGTCTCTCGTAGATGGCATTACTACAAACAGAACCCTATACATCCCATTAAAATAGTATATGCCACTGGGTTGCACCTTTTTGAAAAGAACTTTCATTGAATCACCATGAGATACACAGTAACAAAGTTGTTTATGTCATACAATGTCCCTTCACCAGTGTACATTTCCCACCACCAATGCTGCCAGTTACCCTCAGGCACCCTTCCGAAGCAGCCTGGCTCTATGGCAGATCTCTCTCTCTCTCCACCTCCCCTGCCACCCCCCCCCCCCACCCCCCGCAATACAGGTACTGAAAGGTTATCATGTTTGGTCTGCTTTCAACATGCAGTTCTTACCAAGTGATCATTTTCAACTACCACTGTTAACAGTGATCTTCTCTCTATCCTGACAGCCCTCTCTCCCCAACACGTGAGGCAAGCATCTAACTGTGGACCAGTCCTCCTGGCCCTTGTTTGCACTTTTAATCCTCCTTAACCTTTCCTTAGGTCCTCCCTTCCAGCACCAATAGAAAATGATAAGGCTGCCTGGAATTTGAATTGCAAAACTCAGTGTATACACAGAAGGAGCAGCAGTACTCAGAGCTGTTTCATTTAATTCTCACAATAACTAGGGACTCAGCACTAGGTCAAGAGGACCAAAGACGCAGAGAAGACATTTCCACAGCCACCCATGCTTGAAGTAAAGCCAACATAATGCCAAAAAAACTTACTGAAAACCCAAACCAGATAACTCCGACAAGTTTAAATAAACGGAAGCAAGGAAGGAGAGGCATTCTGCAGGGAACTTTGAGAGAAAGCACCAAATGTAACCTTCTCGGTGGGAATGTGCCATTGTGACATTAATATACAGGGATTTATGCCAGGTGTTTTTCTGTAAGAGCTTCCCTGGTATCAAGGAAGGGGGGTATTTCATCTTGTGTTTATTCTCATTCCGATATACATACTACCATCTCCCATATGTTTGCTTACAGGTTTCATACTGGGGCCACAGAGTACAGCAGATAGGCCATGTGCCTTGCACACAGCCGGCCCAAGTTTGATCCCTGGCATCCCATAGGTTACTCCTAGCCCCACCAGGAAGTAATTCCTCAATGCAGGGCCGTGAATAACCCCAGAACACCTCCAGGTGTGACCCCAAAACAGACAAACAAAAAACAGATAAAAAAATTATCACACTAGAGGCCATGAGAGAGCTCAATGTGCTGAGGCACACTTGCATGAAGGAAGCCTCGGTCTGAACACTGGCAGAGCATGGTCAGGAATGACCACCCTGAGCACTGCCAAGTGTTCCCCCTGTACCCGTCCACAGCGTCACTCCTATAATCAGTACATCATCTCCTGGCTTCCCTTCCTCAGTGGCTCATATCAAAGAGAATGCTTAGTTAAGTTGGATGGCCTTGTCTTATTTTTCAACCTGTTTCTCCACTTGCTGAATAAAAGTTAGAATCAATGACCTAATAACATTCTTCCTGCTTCTAACACGAAGTAATCTACAATTCTGCTTGGGTTTTATTTCACTTCCAATTCTACTCCAAAACAGGCTTGAGATCTGGGTTTCTGAATGCTCTAAAACGCCGGCGTCTGAGAAACACCCTGTGAGTAAATGAAGATGAAGCGTTTTTAGCAAATGCTCTAATTTATAGAATAAATAGAAGAGTTGAAACTTAAAGTCACAGCACTTACGTCTCAACATAACACAAAAAGCTCCCACTTCTGGAAGGAGGCCATAAGATTTAATCAGATTCCATGAAAGCAAACAGATGCTAATTTAGTGGACACTCCAACCATTTTGGAACTCTGCATTAAGAGAGTTTGATTGATTATTAAACAGAAGCTGAAGATTTTTATGGGGCAGAATCTATAATTCTTAACAGAAGAGGCTGTCAACAGGTGCGTGAGTATGCCTGAAAAAGGTACTAAGGGAAAAGAGAAGTCAGAATTGCAGAGTCTGAAAACCCAGAGCCTGGAAATGTGTATGTTTTCAATAGAAGCTTTACACCAAGGAAGCCCCCAGGTGCCCGTCACTAGTGCAACAGAACTTGCTATTGATATAAATCATGGTCAAGGGATTCTAATTGCTTCAGGGAGGCACTATTAGTTTGTACAACAAATCTGTTCAGTCTAGAGGGGGGATGAAGGAATAAAGAGGTAAGGAATCAGCAGGCTTACAAAAGTCTCCATTTCTTCCCCCGCTGGCAAAATGCACACATTAGCTAAAGGAGGAAGACCCACTAACCCTTATACATGCCAACGTGGCTACAAGAAAAATAAAGAATTCCAGTTTTCGGAGCTGTCTGCATATATGAATACTCATAACCACAACCTTATGACCAGTCATGAAGTAAGTAGTTAGCATTAAAACAGAGCATTCTGGGGCTTGGGTCTCTATTAGAAGGCCCTAAACATTATAAGCTATGGCAAAGGGGACCTCCCTACCCCACTGACAGCATAGGGTCAGGCAGCAGGGACTCCTGGGGCCCTGGTACTGTGTCACTAAGTCAAAAAGTAAGGCAAGGATTGCTGGGACTAGTCCCCAGACCTTTTGGGGACAGCTTGGGTGACCCGCCTCCACCAACCAACTGAAAACAACAACAAAATACAGATCTGCCTTGGCTGGATATTATTGGATTCTCTGAACATCACGTCTTTGTAGTCTAGAATTTTTGTCTCTAAGAGAAATAAGGTGTTTGGGTTTTTTCATTTTTTTTTAAAGCACTTTCTTAGGTCTTAGTCAAGATCTTCCATTAAAATGAACTATTTAAAAAAGATCAAGGAAATGGAAAAAGCAGAATTAGCATTTCTCTAGGCTCCAATAAATCCACTACAGAAAAATGGCCGACCATCTTTCAGAAATTTGTAAAAGCCTTATTTTGGACCGGCCAGCCAGTTTCTAAAGCACAGTTTCAAAGCCACCACCTCTTAGAAGTTTCTCCTTCTTAAAGTAAAATGAAAGACTTCAGGTATCTTTTGAGGATTTTTCAAAAATATGCTTTTAACAGTCAAGTGTTAGCTTAATGCTCATTCACTAAACCATTCTGAATATATCATCCAGCAGTTAAGTAGCACAAATAACAATGACTGATACGTTTCTTTTCCAAACTCACTTCAAAAATTACTTTTCAGTTCTCAATGACAAAAAGAAATGGGAGTGGGCTCACAGCTGGACTCTAGTTACATTCCTTCGTGTTTTGTGGTCTGAGCCTCAAAATGAAATGCAGCAAAGATTTCAGAGTTCTCCTTTACAGTGTGCAGGTGCACGAGGAACAGCTCGAGCAAGGCATCAGTCCAGACCCGTGTTTCAAATAAGCCAGACAAAGGGAAGAAGTAAGGCTCATTTTCCTCCAGCGAAACAGGCAGAATAGGGCTTTGAAGTCAAGTATCTCACATGCCAATAGTCAGATGAGGCAGGTAATCAGAGCGGGGAGGGCTGAGCATTCGAGACCTATTGCATTAAGTATAATTCGGCCAATGAGTCACTCAATTACTAGTTTCCATATGTCATGCAGACCTGATTCCACCTAAAACCCTGGAAAGGTTTACATCAAAGTTGACACATATAATAGAAAAGAAAACCAAATTTAAGCGGCTCTTTTGACTACTAAGAATAAGTCCAGATAACTTAGAGGTTGATTCAAAAAATAAACATAACCAATACATGCATTTTATTACATATTTACTTAGACATGCACGTTGTCCCAGAAAGAATTTGAAATGCTTTACGTCAGCGGATAAAATGCTTTACTAGAGTGTATAAAACCTAAAATATTTGCATTCATAATCAAAGAGAGCATCAGTCTTCAAATATATCAATTTCTATGACACTGATATAAAAGGTATCGTGACATTCCATTAACTACTAGATGTATCTCATTCTTAGCAACATTAAAATGTCAAAAGTATTTGTAAGAATCAATGAAATATACATTTTTCAGCATAAAGGCAAAGATAGACAATATATAATTATTTTATAAAAAAGGCAATTTCTAGGTTCATTAGGTTGCCAAAGGAAAAAAGTAGTCATCAGATAAAATCTTATTAGCCTTCCCAGGTTGCTAAGAAAAACTAATTCATCAATAATTAACTGCTAATGCTCATACTCAGTTGCCCACTTGTTAAACTGCTCCTTCATATACTAAGTGTGCAACCAATATGAAGAAAGAGTATCTCAATCATTTTGTGGCATGCCCCTTCTTCAAACCCCCAAGAGATCCTCCAACATAAAGAATATCCCAAGGCACAAGTTATTTTACTAATATGAAACATAGGGAAATTTGGAAGGGAGGCCACTTGTCTTGGACATGTAGCAGACCTGGGTTTGATCTCCAGCATCCTATATGATCCCCCCAAACACCACCAGGAGAAATTCCTGAGTGCAGAGTCAGGAGTAACCTTTGAGAATCACTAGGTATGGTCCCCAAACCAAGTAAATAAATAGAAACTACATGGTAATCTCTGTCATAGACAGATCTGGTCACGGTTCTCTTTCTTGCTTAAAATCATTTAGAAGGGGGTATAGTGCCGCCAGCAGGTCAACCTGTACCTGCGGGGAAAGTGTGTCGGCAACCTGATGGTGCCTTCAGGCTTCCTGCTACCCCTCAAACTGCCACGGTGCCTTTGGATGGATCCCAACAACTTAGGACTGAGTTTACCAAGAAATTAAATTGCCAAAAGTTAGGTATGTGGCGGCTACACCCACAAACCACCTCTGACTCAGCTATACACGTTCATTTATTGGCCTTATTTTAGAGACCCACAAATAAATCTCAAGAGAGAACAAAAGCTGCAGTTAATCTGGACCTGCACATGGCTGAAAAGACTGGGGTAAATCAGAGGGGGGTGGGTTGGCATGGTACCCGCCCAAGCAGAGCCCCCAGCAGCCACTTGCTTCCACAATCCAAAATCACTGCCATATCCCCAGCCCTTAGTCCACCGTCTCAGGATGGACCTCACCAACATATAATCTGCCGAAAATTTGGGTATGCAGGTTTTGTGACTGAAATCTCCAGGCTTCCTCTGGGTTGGGATGGGCTAATCCCCCACCCCCAAGCTCCCTGTACTCCCAGAATCCTCAATAGTCACATCCACACCCCAAAGCAGCCACCCAATTGAAAAGCTACACCAGTCTTGTCATCCCAATAAAAAGTACTGAATGCACTGAACAAACACCATGACCTCTTTACCACCCACTGTATTGCAAACCATGATGCACAAAAGGAAAAGGAGAGAGAGCAAGAAGGAAAGTGCTTTCTATAGAGACAGAATGGGGGTAGGGGGTCGGGGTTGGCAGTAGGAAAACAGGGGACATTGGTCGTGAGAAATGTATTGGTGGAGGAATGGGTGGGAATCAATGTATGACTAAAATCCAATTATGAAAAGCCTTGTAATGGTCTATCTCACAAATATTCAAATAAAAAAATTTTTTGGAAATAAACAGGTTTTATTTATTTATTTATTTATTGGCTTTTTGGTCACACCCAGAGATGCACAGGGGTTACTCCTGGCTCATGCCCTCAGGAATTGCTCCTGGCGGTGCTCGGGGGACCATATGGGATGCTGGGAATCGAACGTGTGCAAGGCAAATGCCCTACCCACTGTGCTATTGCTCCAGCCCCAATAAACAGATTTAATCTGCAGGATTTTTAAGGTGTGGAGGGGGAGAGTGAGAGAGAATAATGTACTCTAGAGAGAACACAGGCTTCTCCAAGGGCGGAGAGGGCCTCTACACACGTACCAGCATTAGACACAAAACCATGAAAGTACAGCAGCACATTGGCTTTGGCAGCACATGCACGCTCAAATAAGAATTTTTTTAAAATTAAAAAGAAAAAAGTAATGTGGAGTTCATGCCCAATTCAATCAGCTTAATCAATGGCTGAATAAATAGCAGTACTCCTACATTAAAAAAAATCATTTAGAAGGGTATGAGAGCTGGTACAGAAGGCCAAGTGCCAAAAGGAGAGAGAACAAAAGGGAATACCCTGCCACAGAGGCAGGGTGGGATGGAGGGATGGGGGTGGGAGGAATACTGGGATCAGTGGTGGTAGAAAATGGGCACTAGTGGAGGGATGGGTACTCGATCATTGTATAACTGGAACCCAAGCACAAAAATTTGTAAGTCTACAATTGTACCTCATGGTGTTTCACTTATAAAAATTATAATAAATAAAAAAAAGAAGGCTGGGTGCTTGCCTTGCAAGCAGCTGATCTGGGTTCAAACCTGAACCCCATATAATTCCCAAGTCCACCCATGAGTGATCCGAGTGCGGAGTAGGGAATGCCCCTGAGCATCATTGAGTGTGGACCAATATAAACGAAGAAAAAAAATTACCCAGAAGTTCCTTCATCCATCACAACTCACAACTGTGTCATGAAACACATGGACAACACCAGAGAAAACGGTGGAGAAGGCAGATCCAAGGACTTGCCTCTCCAGAGAAACACTAAGAATGTGAGAAGAGAAGCACAAAATGTCAGAATCAACTATGCCCAAACTCTAGGAAATAATCAAAGGTTCAAAACAACTGGTCAGGCTTGTTCTTCAAGTCGTGTTCTCCCTTGAACACGTGTCTCACTTGCTTGACTCTGGTTCTTCGGTTAGTTCCACTCTGGTTCTTGTTTCGTTTTGCTTTCCTCTGGGGGTGACTCTTGGCTTTTGCACTCGGGAATTACTCCTGGTGGTGCTCAGGCGACCATATGGGATGCTGGGACTGAACCTTCACGGGCCACTGGCAAGGCAGGTACCACCTGCCGTACTAACTCTCCAGCCCCCTACTTATTTCCAGTCCGGAGAAGCAAGTGTTAGCTCCTGAACATGTACTTTCTCCTTCTCCCCCCTCATGTCGTGCTAAACGTTTCAACAAAAACCATACTGCTGAAAGATATAAGCAAATGAAACAACGGATCAGATGCTGGTTACAAAAGGAAACTCAAAATCTGGGGAAAATTTTATAGCATTGTTATTTATTCTGCTCTGACCTTCTCTCTGATGGAGGCCTTGAAGGCAGCAGGCGGCATTCCTGCTGGGGAGCCCTGATCGCTGGCTCTTAACGGAGAAGAGCAAAGCAGACCTTGCTATAAAAAGGAGCGCGCCTGTTCTAACTTGTCTGAGCGCTATCTGAAGAACTCACGCACGGCACCTGTCTTTGTTTTGCTAGTCGGAACTCAGATAAAAAGCAGGAAACAATGATCAAGATATACAGCAAACCAACAACCCACAGACTTCTTGTACGAAGATTAAGGCCGAGACATACAACAGGTCGCCTAAACCTGGGAGGAAAAGTCACGGAGATTTTGTTTTAGAATTAGCGCACCTTTGCATGCACAGAAAACAACCCGAGAACCCCCCAGGCCTGGCTTTCAGGGCTGCAGATTGAAATGAAAGGCAACAGAAGCCAAGACCTGGTCTTTAGTAGGAAGTTTATCACAAGGAAAGGATGGGGGCGCAGAAAAGTGAGGGCGGGGGTGGATTAAGTTGGGTAAGGGTTGGGAGCTACTGGGACACTGGTGGCGAGTGCGGTGCTGGAATGTGTTATGAATAAACTCTATCATTAACAAACTGAAAATTAAAAGAAGCAGGGCCTGAGAGATAGTACAGTGAATAGGGTGCTTGCCTTGCATGCGGCCAGCCTGGGTTTGATCTCTGGCATCCCTTATGGTCCCCTGAACACCGCCATGAGTGGTTCCTGGTGCAAAGCCAGGAGTAACCCTTAGGCACTGCTATGTGTTACCCCCAAACCGAAATAAATAAATGAATAGATAGACAGATGCATGCATACACACATACATTTTAGAAAATAAAAAGAAAAAAATAAAAGAAATGAAAGGCACTGAAAAGTTAAAGCTGCACAAAAAATATAAAGATCTACACAGATAAATTAAAAAGGAGTTTATGGGTACACAAGGCAAATTATCATTTGTGGAAACACTTAAAAATGTCTGTATATCTCCCTTTCCACAAAATGAAAGTTTTGACAAAGGAATACACGCACAAAAAAAAAAAACACTTGATGATTAAGAGGTTCATTTTATCATTTTTAACATTTCAAAATGCTGGCGCGGATGTGGCGAGAAAGGAATACTCCTTCACTGTTGGTGGGAATGCCGACTGGTTCAGCCCTTTTGGAAAACAGTATGGACGATTCTCAAAAATTAGAAATTGAACTCCCATTTGACCTAGCAATACCACTCCTGGGAATATATCCCAGAGAGGCAAAAATGTATAGTCGAAGTGACATCTGCACTTGTTTGTTCATTGCAGAACTCTTTACAATAGCCAGAAACTGGAAGAAACCTGAGTGCCCAAGAACAGATGACTGGCTGAAGAAACTTTGGTACATCTACACAATGGAGTACTATGTAGCTGTTAGAAAAGATGAAGTCATGAAATTTACATTCAAGTGGTACTACATGGAAAGTATCATGCTAAGTGAAATGAATCAGAAAGAGAGGGATAGACATAAAAAGATCGCATTCATCTGGGGAACATAAAGTAACAAAATAGGAGATTAATACCCAAGAATAGCCGAGATCAGTACCAGGAGGATTACTCCATGGCTTAGAGGCCAGCCGGGCATTCTAGGGGAAAGGGCAGTTCAGCTAGAGAAGGGAGCACCAAATAAAGGGTGTTTGGAGGATACTCCCAGGATGAGAGAGGCATGTTGAAAGTAGACTATGGACCGAACATGATTGCCACTCAATGCCTCTTTTGCAGACCACAACACCCAAAAGGAGAGAGAAAACAAAAGGGAATGCCCTGCCACAGAGGTGGGGTGGGATTGGGGGGATGGGGGTTGGAGGGATACTGGGATACATGGTGGTGGAAAATGGGCACTGGTGGAGGGATGGGTACTTGATCATTGTATAACTGAAAACCAAGGACAAAAATTTGTAAGTCTACAACTGTACCTCATGGTGTTTCACTAATAAAAAAATATATATATATTAAAAAAAAGTTGGTGATCTGACCCCGTCTGCCATTTCACCAAGTCCACATCTCCGAAAGCTCCCTGGCCCTGCCCCCCTCAGGTGAGATAAACCAGCTGGCTGACATGCCAGGGCCCTTTTCAATCCGGAGGCAGACTTCCTTCCCTTCCAGCTGAGTGCTGGCAGCTTCAGGCCCAATAGTTACAAGGGCCTAACTATAAGGATTCACAGCACAACAGAAACACTGCAAACACAAATGCTGAAGACACGCAGAACTCCCTGAATTAAAATAGTAACATGGAAGTCTCTACCAGTACTCACTAGCTCTGTCAACATCAGAGAGTACCTTTAGTGAAACCATGGTGACGGTGTTTCACAGGAAAGGAGGAGAGCGGAAGGAAGAATAGCACATCTCAGAAATAAGAACAATGCATCTCAGAAGTGAGAGAAATGAAGACGAAGGTTGGTAACATAGGAGCACAAGAGAGCACCTGATCAGAATAACAGCAGCCAAGAAAAAGATCAAACAAGCTCCAAGATGAAATGAGGGTAATTTCTAGAACACATCAGAAGATTAAAAAAAAAAAAGTCTGAAAGGAAATGAACACCAAATCAGAGACCTATGGGAAGAAGTCAAGAGGAACAATATAAGAACAGACTCCCTACAGAACAGGAAGGCAAATTCAGTGAATAATCTCACAATCCACATGGCAACCACAAGAGAGCCACGCTGTCTATTCTAATATCAAACAAAATGCTCTTTAAGTCAAAAGTTGTTATAAAAGGCACTATATACTGATGATAAGGGTTCATTCATTAGGAAGTAATAACAACTAGAAACACTCAAAACAACAAACCAAAAATGATGTACAATCATCAACAGAATTAAGAATTAAAGTATAAATAGAAATAAAAAGTCCTAAAGTGCTGGAAGCTCCACCTTCAACAATAAAATATCTCAACACAAAATCACTAAGAATACAGAAAATTTGACAATATTAGAAACATGCAAACACATACAGGGAACAGTGAGCATCTAACAAGTGCAGAATAGACATTCTTCTCAGTGTATATGTATATGGAACATTCTCCATGACAGACCATATGTTTGGTCTCAAATACATGTCTTAATAAATTTTAAAATATTAAAGTCATAAAACCGTGTTCTCTGTCACAAGTTAGAAGTTAGAAATCAAGAAAATTTGTAATTTATAAAAATTAAACTATTTATTAAACAACTAGTGACCAATGAGGAAAGCATTAGAATATATGAAAATAGAAACATAGCATTCCAAAATTATGGGATGAGGAAATTTACAGGTGTAAAGTCGGACGCTGAACAGTACTGCAAACTGCAGTGCCTGAAAGAAAAAAAGGGGGAAAAAGTGCCTGACACAAAGACAGGCTGGTGGGCCGGAGGGAAACTGGGGCTTTGGTGGAGGAAGGGGGGCACAGCTGCTCCAACACTGGATGCCTGAAACTCAATCATGAATAATTCTGCAACTCATGGGGATTCAATAAATTGAAAACAATAAACAAAGACATTGAAAATCTCCTATCAGTGCCTTCTCAATTCTGGGACTTGCCACACAGCTCAACCTGAGAAGTGTAACTCCTCTTTTACTTTACGGGTAATCCCTGATGTGCCCTCTGGAGAAGCCACAGTCTCTCTTGAATGTTTCTTTTCGTGATCTCTCCCTCCTCATTACTTCTCCTAAATAAAGGTTATGCATGTTACTTTGCAAAAATAAGTTAAAATGTCATAAATCATAATATCAAATCCTCACCTACGAGTCCCCCAAAGGATCTAGGGCAATCGATTTTAACACGAATTAAGCAGGGGCTGGGGAGATAATACAGAGGTGCAGGGCATGCAGCTATGCGGCTGCTCCTGGTTCAATTCCAGCACCACTGGAAGAAGGCCCTGAGCATCTCTGAGGGGAACCTCAAAACCATGAGCAGGACATGGGCACACTGTCACTGTCACTGTCTTCGCGTTGTTCATCGATTTGCTCAAGCAGGCCCAGTAATGTCTCCATTGTGACAATTGTAACTGTGTTTGGCATATCGAATACATCACGGGTAGCTTGCCAGGCTCTGCCTTGCGGGCAAGATACTCTCGGTAGCTTGCCGGGCTCTCCGAGAGGGGTAGAGGAATCGAACTCGGGTCGGCCATGTTGGCCGCTTGCAAGGCAAGCGCCCTACCCGCTGTGCTATAGCTCCAGCCATGGGTACACATTGAAAACTAAGATCTAAAACAAAAGGTCAAGATCATCTGATGAGGTTGATCTGAAATACCCAGAATAGGCAAACTCGTAGGGACAGAGCCTGAGGGACAGGGTTTCCCCTAGTGGGTGCTCGCTCAGGAGCTACAGGTTCAGGAGAACCAGTACTGCTGGGAATCGGATCAGCGTAGGTTCCATCTGCCGAACTACCTTTCTGACTCTCGTAGATTTATTTTTGAATATTTCTTATCTGAGACTCAATTGAATCAGATTTCTGGGGTAGAAGCCAAGAATCTGGAGATCAGGACTCATATAACAATGTTAATGGAAAATAAGTCACCTGGAATATTTATATCTACATTCATTTCATCAGGAGTATTGTTTTCTGATCTCCATTCATATTTTAATTTTTAATTTCGGGGGTTGGAGGGATCCCAGGCAGCTCTCAGGGGCGCCAGGAGACCTATGGTGTCAGGGATTATCCTGGCCACTCCCAAAGTGCTAAGGGGCCTGGAAGGGCTGCATCCTATGAAGCTCAGGGTACCACGTGGGGCTGGGGAAAGAACCAGAATTGGCCACATGGCTCCATCCTGAATTATTTCTCCAGCCCTCCATGTTCTTTTTTTGCGGGGTGTGGGGAGGATGGGTACACCCAGTGGTGCTCAGGGGTTACTCTTGGCTCTGCACTCGGGAGTAATTCCAGGTCAGGGGACCATATGGGATGCCAGAGATCGAATCCAAGTTGGTCACATGCAAGACAAGTGCCCTGCCCACTGTACTAACTCTCCAGCCTCCATATATTTGTTTTTAAAAGTTATGGTTTTCTAAAATTTATTAATGTTTATTTGAATAACAAAATATCAGCATAAAGTTTTCCATAACATTTTGTTTGTTTTCTGTTTTTTTGGGGGGGGTGGGGTGGGGAAGGGGACATACCTCGCAGAATTTGGGGCTTATTCCTGGCTCTGTGCTCAGGGATCACTTCTGGCGGGCTCATGGGGGACCATATTGGGTGCAGGAGGCTGAACTCAGGTTGGCCATGTGCAATGAAAGCCCATTACCTGCTGTACTATTTCTCCAGTTTCTATTTTTAGTGTATGTATACCGATGATGACTATTTAAAATTCTTTCCTTAGACAGGTTATTTTGCCAGTCTTCTGCTTCTAAATTAATCCTGCTAAAGGCTTATCAATTTCCTTCTTGGTTCAAAGACCAGAGCTTTTTTCTAATTAAAGTAACACTGTAAAGAGCTATGTCTCGGGCATACAAAAATATCAACATCAATAAATTCTGTATTCTACTCATCACCCAAAAGTTTTGTTTCCATCCACCCACCACCATATAAATGACCCTTTCGACATAGTGCATCCACCTCAACTCCCATCTGATAACTACTAACTTGTTCTTCAGTCAAGATTTTCTTTTTGCTTATTTAAGTGAGATCAATTTTATTCTGCATTCAGTATTTATTGTCAGACTGCTGAGATGCATTTTCTCAATTTTAATGTTCTGGAGCGATAGCACAGTGGTAGGGCATTTGCCTTACAAGCAGCCAACATGGCCGACCCGAGTTCGATTCCTCTGACCCTCTCGGAGAGCCCGGCAAGCTACCGAGAGTATCTCGCCTGCACGGCAGAGCCTGGCAAGCTACCCGTGATGTATTCGATATGCCAAAGAGTCTCATGATGGAGACGTTACTGGGCCCGCTCGAACAAATTGATGAACAACGGGAGGACTGTGACCGTGAATGTTCTGAAATGTGTTTAATTTGCCTTACTTTGGAAAGATGTGTCTAATAAATACTTAGAATATATATTTTTGAATACATAGACTGGCAAACTACCCGTGGCATATTCAATATGCCAAAAACAGTAACAATAATGGACCTCATTACTCTGACCCTGAAAGAGCTTCCAATACGGCAGTGTTGGGAAAGACGAGTAAGGAGAGGCTGTTAAAAATCTAAAGGCTGGGACGAATGAGATGTTACTGGCACCCACTTGAGTAAATCGATGAACAACGGGATGACAGTGACACAGTGATACAATGATGAATATTATGAATACTGGCAGTACTGTTACGACTTTTCTTGTTAAGGCCAAATATGACTGTACTTAGGGGGCAATGTGATGTTGGGATCAGACCCAGGCATGTCCCACCCGTGAGCTCTTTCCTGGCCATTTTACAATACTGTCATTCCATCTTTCTGGCACCCTGCATTTTTATTGAAAAATCAGCTTTCAACTGCATTACTGCTCTCTTGGCAACAAATTGGCTCCAATGCATTTCACTATTTACATTTTTTTACTTTGTCTGTAATTTTTATCTATTTTACTATAAACTTCCTACAAATGTTTGCTTTGTACATATGTGTATTAGAGCTAATGCACGACGAATTTGTAGCTGAATATCTTTCATTAATATTGAAAAATTTCATCTTTCTTAAAATTTACATTTATCCTATAAAGTTTCTTCTCCCTGTGATTTCAACTTTATGTACTGCATACTTTATCCCAGCGTGTCCTACATATGTCTAGCAATTTTCAATACCACCCAGCCCTTTTGTTCTTTGGTCAGGATTTTTTCTTTTTTTAAACTGGCTGTACCTTTTTCAGTAAGTCAAACTACTGTTAAGTCTCTGAATAATCTTAAAGGGATTTAAACGTTATCCACCAAAAGTAGATACTACATAAATATTTTCAGAGTAGAAAATACAAAAGCAAATTAAACTTAAATGAGTCAATTTTGCTATGGCTAGCAATTTTTTTTTTGGGTGTATGTGAGGGGGTCCTTGCTCAGGTGCCCCAACTAGACCCTTTGATCTGAAGGCCAAGGTGCGATGCTGCTCAGACACTGTGGAACTTGGTGGCTCCCAGTGTTGGAGACCTGGGTGGTGGCGGGGACTGAATCCCATGGGTACATGCATCTCCATGATCCTATTGTTAGCAATTTTAAGAACTATGAGAAATCAACCATTATTAGCTAAATGAATTGCTATATTCTATTGAAAAGAAACAGACACACTTCTTTTAGAAGTATGCCTTTTTAGATATGTATGATTTTAGAAAGGATATTCAGGAACTGGAACACAGTGGGTAGGGGGCTTGCCTTGCATGCGGCTGGCCAGGGTTCAATTCCCCGCATCCCATAGCAGAGAGTCAAAATTAACCTTTAAGCATCTCCAGCTGTGGCCAGAAAATAACAACAACAGAGCAGAGAGAAAAAGAATATACAAAACCTGTCACAATTGAGAGTACACTTAAAATTTTTGTGTGTACGTGTGGTCTGGGGCCAGACTTAGTGGTGCTCGGGGCTTACTCTTGGTCAGGGATCACACCTGATGTTGCTCAGGTGACCATACGTGGTACCAGGAATCAAAATAGGATCTGCCACATGAGGCAAGCGTCTTGATCTCAGTACTAACTCTCTGGTCTCAGATCATATTACAGTTTTATTATATTGTTTCATATTTGATGTTTAATTATTTTTTTTCAAAAAAGATACTTACTCTCTCTCCTTTTCAGTGAGTTTGTCATTGATATTATCTTTGATTGTTGATCTTGATCCCTTATGAATTATAGGGTATCTGAGGGGCACTTGTAGGAAAAAGGAAATCATGGACACCAAATGTGCAGTATAACCAAGGGCCACAGCAATGCTTCCATCATCTTTTGCTGTAAATCCAAAAGCAGAGAAAAAAAAAAATAACCATTTACCTCATAAATGTAGACAGAAGATTTAAATTTTGTTTTATATATATATATACACACACACACATATATATCTTAAAAGTATTAGTATTCTAAAATGTTCATGAAGCTTCTTTTCCAGTATTTTTAAAGGCAGAAATAATACTGTAGTCTATCATATGGTTCGAAAGAGGTCTCAACATAATATTGCACTGACATTATATATTTGGTTCATCAATAGTTTTATAAGCAGCTGAACTGTACAACATTATTAACCCTAAAGGGAAGTACAATAAAATAATATACACTTTATGGGCTGGAGGGATAGCACAGTGGTAGGGTGTTTGCTTTGTGCGCAGCCGGCCTGGCTGAGCCGGGTTCGATTCTTCCGACCCTCTCGGAGAGCCCGACAAGCTACCGAGAGTATCTGGCCCGAACGACAAGCCTGGCAAGCTACCTGTGACGTATTCAGTATGCCAGACACAGTTACAACAAGTCTCACGATGGAGATGTTACTGGGCCAGATCGAGCAAATCGATGAACAACAGGAGGACAGTGCTACAGTGCATACACTTTATAGGGTGTATCCTTAAGACTCATAAATATTGTGTTGCATAAATAGTGTAAAGCTTGAGATAGGATTTTGGGAAAGAGTAATTAAAACCGCAAAACCAAAAGGTCAAAGGTAAAAGCCCCACACTGTTTAATATAAATTAATTTTAATTTTGCAATTTAGGTGGAAGCAGTTGGAAAAAAGTATATATCCTAAAGGCCTAGTATTAGTATCTCTCAAAGCAGTCACAGAAAATTACATTTTTAACAAACTACCCAGATTTCTGCTGCCATCTACCAAGTTAGAAATAATCATTCAGGTACTCAGCATTGAGAAAAACACAACACAAGGTTTTAAACTTGGTGGTATACAGTATTTCCAAAGTGTTTTCTTAAAGATTACCCCAAAGAAGGAAAACACACACACATACACACACACACACACACACACACACACACACAATTTAAAATAATCTAGAATACCTCTGACTAGAGAAAGACTGAAATGATTGACATTAGTTTGACCATTTTCTGACTTGTAAGGGAGTTCAATTATTTACTCATAATTTAACTTCAATTATGAAGAAATTCTCCTATTTTTACATTAATACATTTGTACTTAGTTGTCTAAGCATTTCCTTCTCATGAAAGGAACACTGGTATAATGTACTATTGTAGTGTTTCCCAGAGTGGGCAACACTGACACTCCCCCTGCCTCCCCGTGGGCCACTGGAATGATCTAGGTCAGGCTGTTCGTTTGCTTAATAAGATTTCCAGGGGAATAAGATTTCCAGAGGTTATTGAATGACTTTCTTTCCCCCCTCCCCCCATAAAAGGGGCATTAGGCCAAATAAGCTTGGGAGCCTCTGGTCTCTTGCTTTAGTAAGTTCTCCATCCTAAACTACAATAGCAGATTCCTGGCTTCTCTTTGATCAGATTATCAAAGTATTCTGTTCTCAGACCCAGAACTGATTAGTTTATTTAAGATAATCACAATTTGTCAACAAAGACTAAATGGATTAAATAGGTCACTCTCATATTCTATTTCAATCATGTAGTAGATAAAGAAGTTAAAGCTTAAAGAAATTAAGGAATCTCTCCAAAGTACTAACTAGCAAACAGTTTGGTCTGCTGCACTGGGCTCTGCCCTTAAGCATTCCACCACACTGTTTCAGGACTTCATAATAGAATCAATAACACTTTTTAAAATTTCAGAGCCTAGAATAAACCAAGCATATGACACACATGTGCTGCCTTGGTTTCTTCATATTTTTCTACTAACAGCAAAGAACACTTAGTCAGTGAATCCTCAATGACTTGTGCAGTGCTTGACAGGGAATGGATTTCTCAGCCCATATTTAATGTTCTTTCAAGATGTCAATCAAACTGATGAAAAAAAATAAAATAGCATTCATGTCAACTGATGCTGTCATACGTAAATGCCTAGAATTCAAATGGTTTTTAAAGACCATAACCTCTTGCACTAGTCCCACAAAACTACCTTGACCATCACAGTACTTGACTTGTTAAAATCCGTATTATCACATTACCATAGACTAAAATCATATTTACATTGTAAAGGCATTACCTTATAACTGAATCATCATGTAAGAGATAAAGGAAACCTTAGCGATCACTGATTCTGATGCCATTAGAGAAAAATGAGATACTGGTTTAGTGGCCTGGTCAAAGCCACACTGGTAACAATCATGAATGGTGGGGTAAAAGGACAATTTGAGACTATCTTGCTCCTAAATGTCTATCTCTAGTAATACAGATGGGACTATACGTGCTATCAGAGGTTGTTGAATCCTTCTTTCATAAAAAATAGGACTTGTCAAATTTATAATATTGCTCTCAGTCAGAATTAGTCTTTAAAAAACTTCTTTGGAAGGAAAAAAGAGGAAGAGGACAAAAAGTAATAACGAATAATATTACACTGTGCTTGGACTTTGTTAATAAAGAATATGAGTCCAACTAAATCTCTCCTTTTCCTATCAATCCTGACATAAAGAATTTGAAAATTCCCAGGAAGAAGCTAAAGATTTCTTAATTACCCTTCCAAACTATATATTTTTTAAGTCTATCTAAGCACTCGACTACCTGTATCTTTTTCCATATTAGTAAAGGGATAAAATTGAAGAATACCATTTGCATATGTTGAGATTATCCACAGATCTATCAAATCAAGTTTTGTTTGTATTGCTGTTTTTGGGTCGCACTCAGCGATGCTCAGAGATTATTCCTGGCTCTGCACTTGGAAATTACTCCTGGAGGTGCTCAGGGGACCATATGGGATGCCAGGGATCGAACCTGGGTAGGCCGCGTGCATGGCAAGAGCCCTACCCACTGTACTATCTCTTTGGCCCTCTAAACAATTTTCTGATATTTAAAGGTTAAAAAACATCTCTAAGAGGAACCTATGTATGTACATGTACATCAAAGCCCAAGAGAAACAGTAAAATGGAAAACTAAACAAGATTGGAAATCAACATTTATTTTGGCTATTCCAACTGACCACTGTTTTTTTTTTTTTAATCACGAAAAACCCTCCCGGCTCAACTGCAAAGCCCTCCTTTGCTTCCCATTCCTGGCAGAGTGTTTAGTCATTGCCACACTGTTAAATAGCATGGTGTTAGATTTCCAATATTGAAGCTTTATATTAAAAAGCAGTTTAAAAGAACCACGGGAGAGGCATTACAGGGCCCAAGGGTATTCCAATATCCTCAAAAGGAAACCCACCTCCTGGTAGGGAAGTCACTTTCAACACCCCAAGACCACTGAACATCCAGAGGGAAAATGTGAGCTGTTGTGGTTAATTATGGCTCTTGCTGGCTACTAAACTTCACATGTCACATTCTGTTGCCAATCACTTGAACTAGAACACCAAAAGGTTTAAAGTTTCCAGCATTCCAAGATCTCAAAGACTTTTTTACCTGCCAAAGCCAAACCTGTCTCTCTAGGGTGTGCTTTGCCAGTAAGCATTAACGACACCCCTAACACCTAATGCAGAGCAGAAGTTTGTGTTCCTTATACAACCAGAAAAGGTTAAAAAACTCACAGGTTATAATTTTGCTGGTGGGAAGAAGGTAGAGAGGGTGCACAGAAAGCCTCAGGAACAGAAATCTACTGTAATATTCAGATAAGGAGCGGAAAATCCTCATTAAAAAAATTTGAAAGAGCAAAACCAACAAAATCTGCAGTTTCCTTGCAATAATAATTTCTGGTTTGTTTTTAAAATGTGGATATTTACTCAGGACTTTAGCTATTGGGTAATTCCAATGATAATAAATCCCACAAACACACAATAGCTATGACAACATTATAAGTTAATTCAAATTTTCCTTTGACTTAGAAGTTGGATAAACTATTAATATTCAAATGCATCCAAGTACAATAAGTGATCTAAAAGCTCTTACCATCCTGCCTTCCCAATCACTGAGGCAGCTGATTTGTTAAGGAATCAAGCACCCACTGATCCAGACAGGACAAAATATTTAAGACTCTAATCACTGCCACAGCATCTATGGAATCATTCCATGTTCTCAATGAGACACTGTTTGACATATGGACTCTCCTTTCCAAGAAATCATGCCTGCATAAAGGGATACAGACACAGAAGGAAATCTGGGTCTCATTACCACAAAAGGCTCTCGTGTTATGGATTACTTAAAAACACACACAAACATTTTTTTTTTAAATGCAAAACGTCTCGGTCAATGGAACTCAAATGAATACCCTTCTCTGGACAGTGTGTCCAGGCTTCTTTGGCAAACTCTAATAAAGACTTACCCAAATAAAAAAGCACAACAAATACTGGGCCACTGTAGAGGTTTCCCAAACATCATCAGCCCATTCAGTGCAAAGTCTATCCCAGCATGGTCTCATGAAGATCATACAATTATTAATTTGAGGTTCCTTCACTAATCTCCATGAGAGGCAGCTTCTATAGAGCCCAACACTAAAAAGTTGTCAGACGTCTGGAAGGGGTTATTATTCAAACCAAGAAAGACAACTACATCATGACAAGAGTAATATGGATTTTCAAATCAGGTTGACAAGGGATGACTTTACCCCTGCTGCTGGCTGGCAGGAGTCTTTGGAAAAATTAACTCATTTCTCTAAGCTTCAATTTTTCTAACTTAAAAAAAAGAAATCCTGAGTGTAGTTCTCCCCCCACTCCTGCCAGAGATGTAAATTCTCACAGTTCTGAGAATTAAATAAACCAGATTAATATCAAGCCTGATGCTTTTATTTATCCAGCCTAAAAACATTCTTTTCCCAGCCTTCCTTCAGCAGGGGAATACTATTTCGTCTTGTAAGGCGGCTCCAGCATCGTCTTCTCGGAAAAGGCTTTCCAGATCCCTTCCTGACAGAACTGATGACTCCACTTTTTTGAGTCCCGTGACTGAGGATAAACTTCTACACATCACACACTGAGTGTGAATTCAACGAATATTTCTTCATTGGCTTGATTACAATGTAGATGGTCACAATGAGGCTAAAGGTAGGATGGGTGTCCATGTGTGTGCATCCCTAGGACCTGGCACAGCAGATGACAGACAGAAGGGCAGTCAGTGAATTTAGGATGTACTCAGTAGAATGCAAACACGGCCTTTTGAAGTCCACACTCTCAAGAGTGCTTCTTCTTTGCTTGTTTGGTTTTATTGGGGAGGCACACTGCAGTATTCGGAGGGCACAGAAGGTGCAGAGTTTGGGGGGCCCCTAGAGGTGCTCAGGAGACCATGTGGTGGTGGAGACTGAACCTGAGCTTTCAGCACACAAAGCATGTGCTCAGCTTTGAGCCATCTCCCTGGCCCCAATACTGCTTCTTAAAATTTCTGATTGCCAGAAAACATGGTGAATGAGTAGGCCTGTAAACTTGTATTGTACTTATCTCCTGTTTCATTTTTCAGCAACTTCACTGAAAAAAGCAAAATTAATTTTTAAAAGGCCGAAATGATGTATTCCCCTTGTTAAGCATACAAAGTAGAGAGAGCTAGCAAAGTAATGAGAAAACAGGAAGCAAAGCACTTCAAAGGGAAAAAAATAGCATCAAGAAATATCCAAGAGTGGATTAAGGTGGCAGACAACTCCAATAGCCCAGCTTCCCCTATTGCCTCTCTTTAAGTCATTCTGCATTTAGCAGTCAAGAGTGAACTATAGCAACACAAATCAGTTTTTATCAGTCCCTTCTTGAAGTGTTTCCGGGATTTCACATTCCCCGATTGAAATAAAAAACAAACAAACAAAAAAACCTGCAAAACTCCTTTTACTGGCCTCAAGTCCCTGCCTAACTTCTCTTTTTCCCCTGGACCACCAGTTTATCAGACTTCCCCTGGCCAAAGAGGTCTTGCAACTAATTCAGTTACATTTATTGAAAGTCCTTTATAAAAAAAAGTTCTTAAATGTTATCTCAATTTGATTGATCACTGCAATAAATGAAAAGAGATATTCTCTCACTTTATAGAGAAGTTAAGCTCAGAGATGACAGGCTTTGCCCAGAATATAGTGCTTACTATATTTTACCTACTTTCTAGGCCAGGTTTTCTCAGATATACAAGGCCCATCCCTTCATCAGAGCCTTTGTATTTGGGGCTTAATCTTGGAGCACTGCTACCACCCCCCCCTCAGCTGAGACAGAGAAGCTTCCTTTCAGCCTTTAAGTTTCTGTCGCCTCTCTGTAGCGAGGAATGATTTCTAAAACACCATCCCATTCTCTATGATAGCTTGCTTACCTGCTTATTAAATACTTTTTACTTTTTGGCTATCTCCCTTAACAGGTCCAGTACATGAGAGGGTAGAATACACCTGCTTTTATTATCAGGTTGTAATCCTCAAAACAAAGGCTCTGCCATACAGGTGATGATTATTTTTTTTTCACTTGATGAATATTGTTTCCTGAGAACCTAGCACAGGTTGAAAGTAACTCAACAGGATTTTTGAATAAATATAAGAATGAATGAAGAAAAAGTGGTGTCCTGAGTGAAAGGCACTAACTTTGCTAATTAACACTAAAGCACGTTGTTACGAATTATAGGGTTAAAGGGAACACTTGCAATGTATAACGGATAAATCTCAGCTACACTGTTAGCACTGTAGTTTCAGCATGTTACTAAATAACTTATTTACAAAAAGAAAATGGGATTTTATCACCTTTTAAAAAGTTTTCCTTGTTTTGTAACAATCTAGGCAGGATACAAATTAATATTTTGTTATCAAGTAGAAAGTGAACTCAGGGGCGGGAGTGATAGCACAGTGGGCAGGGTGACTGCCTTGTACGTGGCTAACCAGGGTTCAATCCTGGGCACCCTGTATGGGCCCCTGAGCACTGCCAGGAGAAATTCGTGAGTGCAAAATCAGGATAGGAGTAAGCCCTGAGCACCGCTGGGTGTGGCCCCCAAACAAAACAAAACAAAACAAAAAAAGAAAGTGAATTTAAAGCTTACATATCCAGGACCTGAATTTAGGTTTCCCCAGGTGTTTAATCTCTATCTATATTTCTACATTTACTTCCCAATCACTTTTGTAAGGGTTACTGAACAAGTCAAAAAAGGTAATAAATTCAAAGTCTTAAATATAAAAGGTCCACAAATTCATTATCTTTATAGAGAAATAGGAGAACGCTCCAGTGAAAATTAGGGACATTAACCTTTGAATAACTTCCTAAGTAGATCACATACTAGTTTTTAGAATAATCTGCAAAACTATTTAGTAAATCTGAATTCATTGTTGAGGTTAGGGAAAAGAATCTACTTTGTTAACAATAAAAATAATCTCTATCAAACTGTCAAATAAAATAAGTTCTTCTTTTTGCATACTGGTAAGATTAAAAAATATTTTAAAATATAGCAATTACAACGAACCCGTCTATAACATCTTTAATAAAAAAAATTATAATGGAAAGAGAACAGAAATGACAGTAAAGTGATTTGGGTAGCAAGAATGTCACAAAATTAAAATTTCAAATACTTTTTATACCAGCTAAACTACGACTTTCTAAACAACAATAGAACTGATAGATGTTTCATGTTCTGCTCCCAGATACAGAAATTTTTCTTACACACCAAGTCAAAAGATTAGGGGCATTACTAATATTCCTAAGAACGCTACAGTGATTTTCTAAAAGTCAAATTAAAAACTATTTTCTTTTACATTTCAAAACTGCAATGTTCAATAATTTTTGTCCACAATCAGACAAAATTTGCTCTTATGTTTCCAAGTCAGGAATGTGACTCTTTGTACTTAAAATTGGGAAGGCCAGAAGATCCAAAACCTTTCTGGACAAAATAATAAAAAAAAACACATTTCAAGTTAACTCTGCTACTAAACATGCTTTACGACCATATATATATAAAATTTTTAAAAGTAGAAAGAAATACCTTGGAAGTCTTCAGAATTGGGCAACTTGACACCACATACAAAGTAATCCTTATGCTCATTCTAGAAATAGAATCCAAAACTAAAATTAATTTGTTATTAATAAAACAAAGAAGCTAAGCCAAATCTCAAAAGAACTCAGCAGGTCAGTGTTAACTATTCTGGAATCAAAGCATTTTCTTAATTGTTATAGTCAGATGATGAGTACGTGGTGCTGAGAGAGCACCATTCTCTCTCATTATGTGTGTGTATGCTTAAGTTCTCTATAAAATAAACATTTAAAGCATCACATAGAAAGCCATGGAAAGCAACAATTCAAAGCAATATATGAAACATTTAAACAAAAGTAACATGATTCTATAAGCAACCTAAAAGCAACCTATTTGTCTCAGAAAATTAGTCCTTTAAACCTCTTTCCATTAAAAAAACAAAATAATGCCATTAAATTTAGGATTTTGTTCCCCCCCCCAAAAAAGAATCCTAATCAGTTTTAATTAGCAGTTGTGTATTTAAAACAGTGAACATATATTTGTGCTTAAGCACCCCAAACAGTAACTAATAATTAGGTTTCCTGAGGAAGATCTTAAAGGAACTACAACAAATTTCGTGGGTTTTATCTGGGAGGGAGCGGTTGGGCCCCAGTGGCAATGCTCAGGGGTCACTTCCAATGGTGCTTGGGGGATCATATGCAGTTTGAGGAACTGAACCAGGGTCAGCTGTGTGCAAGGCAAGAGCCTTAGTCCCTAGAACTACCTCTCCAGCCCAGTAATTCGGTATTCTTTCAGGGAAAGATGCAAATATCTCACCAAAAATTGATATTGACACAAGAAAAATAATCAGTGGGCCAGGGAGACAGCTCAACAATCTGGAGCATAAGCCTTACATGCACAAGGCCCTGTGTTCAATCCCTGGCACCACATGGATGCCCTGAGAACTGCTGAGTACCGCCCTGATGGCCTCTGAGCACTGCCCCCTGCAGTACTGTTGGGTCCCAGCACCGAGCACTGCTATTTCTGAATGATGCACCCCCAGCTGAGCCGAGAGCTGCAGAGAAAGGCCCCGAGGCCCCCTAAGCACGGTATGTGAGCACCCCTCACTTGGTGTTCCTCACTCAAATCAAATGGCTTCAACTTATTTTTAAAATAGACACCTAACATTTGAACAATAACAATGAATTATTCTGATGAGAGGAAATTTTAAGTGGAAATCATCATTTTTTTAAAACATAAAAGGTTTCATTTTATACTCACCAAATCGATAGGATAAATGTAAGAAAGTTCTGACAGTAACTGCCTGCACCGAATTGTCAACTGAGCATTAGTCTTCAGAAAGAGTTCTCTATTGAGGAAAGAAGAAAAAACTTTGTTTTTTTAAAAAAAATAATACTAAATATTAAATATTAAAAAATATGACTGCATGCTTTCTAACATTTATTTTCACAAAACTGATGCAGAGGGAAGATAAAAATAGCCCACGGTAGGCCACATGAGTCCTGATCCATCTCTGAATACTAGCAATCAAGCTAACTATAATCTAAGGCCTAGAGTCCACCAGCACCAGGTAAAGAGACACAATAATGACTGAGTTCTAACAGTATATGCTAGGAGCATCACAGACAGCTAGGGTGGGAGGCACTACATTGTTCCTTTGAAACTACACAAGGTACATAAGTAACAGATCAACACAAGAGGACATATTATCCTTTCAACTGTGTTAACATTAAAGAAAAAGGGGGGGGGGCAGTGTTATAAGAAACTGGATCAAAGTGGAATATAAAATAAGTAGCGTAATGCAGAGAGACCACTGAAGACTTAAGCAGGACAAATAATAATTCCCCAATGCCTGGCTCTCCTACCTGCATACTGAGAGGATTAGACAAGACACTCTTTAGAGGTTTAACATCGACTGCTAAAGTGTCAGGAAGGAAAATGCATGCAATAGGTTAACTTTGTAGAAAAAGTGAATGAAGATGAGGGAAAGAACAAAGGTGAGGGACCAGAGCGACAGGACAGCAGGTAGGGCATTTGCCTTGCACATGGCCGACCCGGGTTCAATTCCCAGCATTCCACGTGGTCCCCCAAGCACTGCCAGCAGTAATTACTGAGTGCAGAGCCAGGTATAACTCATGAGTATCACTGGGTGTGACCCAAAAAGCCAAAACAAACAAACAAACAAACAAAAACAAAAGCGGCAACAAGGTAAGCATGTTCTGAAAGAAATGAAGAGGGAAATGATCAAGATTCAAATGTTATAAGCAAATTAAAAATGAGCATCTGAATCAGCAAATTATACAGTGCCAATTTATTGGTTATTTAAGATAAGCAAGAAATCATTTCATTTCATTTCATTTCAACATCCTGTTATTTGTCGATTGCCTCGAGCAGGCCCCAGTAACGTCTCCTTCATCCTAGCCCTGAGATTATATTCAAGGCTCTTTAGGAGAATGAGACCCATCATTGTTACTGGTATTTGGCATATTTGGTATGCCACGGGGAGTTTGCCAGACTCTGCCCTGTGGGCAGGCTACATTCGATAGCCTGCAAGTTTGTCCAAAGTAGGAATGAGATAATAAGATGTTATAAAAGATGTCCTGATAAGATGTCGCGCGGCAAGAAATCACCACGGGTTTTTAAGAAAAAAGGAAAAAATATAGCAAAAAAAAAAATCCCAAAGCTTCCTCATTTATGAGAAAAGACATCTAACAGCAATGCTGAGGATCAACCATACAGGTAGAGAGACTGATGTTGAGGGAGATAATGTAGGGGCTGTGGAGCTTTCCAAAACACCTGACCACTCAGCAGGAGCAAACCCGGACCCTACCAAAGAGCAAGAGGGGCATACTCAAACATTTTAAAGTCATAGCATTGTGGTTTTGGAAACCAAACAGTATATCATGAATCTTTATATTCATGATTATGACCAGGAGTTCTTAGAACTGCCTCTAACATATGGTGCATGACACCCAGTAGGTGCTATTAATATAGGCATAGTTAAGATCAAATATTTATTAGTGCCAGAATT
This sequence comes from Sorex fumeus, assembly GCF_029834395.1. Classification (NCBI taxonomy): domain Eukaryota; kingdom Metazoa; phylum Chordata; class Mammalia; order Eulipotyphla; family Soricidae; genus Sorex; species Sorex fumeus. The sequence continues at coordinate 20,131,869 of NW_026606087.1, read as the reverse complement.
AATGTGGCACTCAGATGTGTGAAATACCAATACATACTGCACCGCTTTTAAAAACTGTTATGGTACCAAATTCTATCTTCCAAGTAAACTCAACAATCATATAATAATTCTGTCTTTACCTTTTTGCAGTGCATTCCTTTCTCAAATCATTTAAGGATTCCTTCTGGTGTTGAAGCTTGAGGTGCTCAGTGGAAAATGCACTTCCTACAGAGAGAGTAAAGGAGACAATTTCAGATGTAACAGAGGAGACAGGATTGTTCAATCATAAACAGGACCCAGTTCCCCGGTGAAGAGAGAGAAATAAGTTAAAAAGACATAGTGGGTTGGATGCAAAGGTCACCCACAGGGATTCATGAGGGAAAGAAAAAAAAAAACAACTAAAATTTTGTATTTATTAGATTAGTTTTTTATGCAGGTTCTTGCAGGAGTGAAAGAGCCTCTGCCTTCATATTTATGGCTAGCTGAACAAAAAACTCCGATAAGATTTCAAAGGTACTATTTTCTTGATTGGTAGCCTGATTGATTTTCAAAGCACCTGGGCTTATAAAACTGGAATAGTAGTGGGGTGAGGGGATGACAGGCAAAACTTGTGGGGGGTAGGGTTCCATGAGAAATCTCTTTATCTTCCACTCAATTTTTCTATGAACATAAAACTACCTTTAAAAAAAGCCTACCCCAAAGACACAGTATTGGGGTTACAGTGCTGCCCTTGGATACAGCCAACCCTGGTTCAGTTTCATACCCGGCACTCACATAAGGTACCCAGAGCCCCACCAGGAGTGATTTCTGAGCACAGTCAGGTGTGATGCAAAATTAAGAAAAAGAGAAAGTGAAAGCTTCTTAAGGTACTGACTACCCAGCCCTAATACCTTCAGTGGTTTTTAATTGTAGAAATAATACCCTGGCCCTTAGAATATCTTAGTCTGATACTTTTTACTCATACTTTAAGTTCTAGATCTTACAAAGAAGTTTAGTTTCAAAACTATGATCCATAAAGAAAATGTACCCTCAAGCACATTTCTCGTAAGAATAAACAAATAGACTCAATAACCAAAATATAGTTTGCACCTTAGCACCTCACCAATCTAATGATATACGGTGATTTACAATACTGTTCATGACAGTCCCATGCATACCTCTGTTTGCAATGAGGCAAAGTGATGTATGATATGTCAACGGCAGAGTTTCACACATACTGTGTTCTGTCGTCACACAAACCAGAGGGTTAGCTTTGCTCCACCAATAACCAGTGGGACATCTGCCATCTCCTCCCACACTTCACTGATAGCTTTCAGCGGCTACTCTCAGCTTGGTACCGATTCTCGAGGGGACCACGCGATGCATATTACAGCATGTGCTCAGCTCCTTGGGCTATCTCTTTGGCCCCAAGAACTACGTTTTTAGATATACCTTAGAAAACTCGATCTATAACTTATTATTATTTCATAAGCCAAAGTAATACTGAGGCAAAGAAAAAAGTCTTCAATTTCTTCAGACCCTGAAAACTTGGGGTTGCTTCCTATGGATAATTTCATAGAAAAACTAATCTGCATCTTTAATCTCCATCCACATCCTCCTGTGCATTTTAAGCTGTTTAATGCCGATTTGGCATTAACTGGCATTTTTTTACTTCAATCAATCTATAAATTACTTCAATTTACTATACAGGTTCCACACTAACCCTACCCCTCCTTCATTATGCTCTCATACTTATCAGCTAGAGCTCAATTTCTTCTCTAAGTAAGAAACTTCCCTTCTCCATTTGCCACCTATAGAAATCACGAATCTTTTCATTTTTCAATGATTAAGAATTCATTGCTAAATATAACTTTTGGTGCACAAGTGGTTTCAGACTGGGTCAGTGGGACTCTTCAGCCTTGCTTCTATGGCCTTGTGATATATTCAAAATTGTACAGCAATATTTTAATCCCACAGGATGTACAGTAATGGCACTCATTCCCGACATTTTTAATTTGTGTTTTCTCCACTTTCACTTGCTCAGTCTAGAGACATCAATTTTGTTGACCTTTTCTAAGACCTTTTTAATTTTAATGGTATTCACTCCTATTCCTTTGAATTTCACTGATTTCTGACCTTTCTTATATCCTTCCTGCTTCTTTGTTTGAACTGAATTTCTTTTTTTCAGCTGCTAAAGTATAAGCTATGGGCTGGAGAGACAGAACAGCAGGTAGGGTGCTTGCCTTGCATGCATCTGACCCAGGTTTGATTCCCAGCATCCCATCAGGTTCCCTGAGCTCCGCCACTAGTGATTCCTGAGTGCAGAGCCAGGAGTATTCCCTGAGCATCACTGGATGTGGCAGCGCAAAATAATAAAAATTTAAGAATTAAGTATAAGCTTAGTTTATACACAATTCTTTTCAAATATGACCATCAACTGCTATAAATTTCCTTCTAAGTATACATACCTTCAAATACTAATGTCATATTTTCATTTGGTTCAAACTATTTTCTAATTAACCTTTCTCATTCTTCTTTGATCCATGCTTTGTATACATGTGCTCAATTTCTGAGTATTTGGAATTTTCCAACTATCTTTTTGTTAGTAATTTCTAGCTTGTTTTCATTTTGTTTAGAGACAGTAATTCATACTATTTTTATTCTTTTATGTTGTTTGTTCTATATCAAATATGTCCTACCTGTTCCAAGCATCTCTGAAATAAAAATGTATAATATAGTGGTGCTCAGTGGAGTAGTCTACCACCAATTAGGTACAGTTCTCATCTGAGAATGTTGGAAAGGTCTTCCAGCCTCACTGATTTTTCTCTCTACTTAATCTAAATTATATGACCATTCTAGCCTTCCTTTGATTAATATTCGATAGTGTGCCCTTTCTATTCCTTTACCTTCCGTATATATATATATATATATATATATATATATATATATATTCAAAGTGGGCTTCCTTTATGTAACACTTATTTAAGTACTTTAACATAAATCTAAACAATCTGTTTCAATTGAGCACTTGGACCATTTATACTTAATATAATCATCTATAATGTTCCAATTATAAATCTATCATTTTGTCAACTATTTTATAAACAATATGGTCTTTGTCTTTCTAATTTTGTTTGGCTTTTGTCTGCTTTGCTTTTGTTTGTTTGGGGGCCACAACCGATGACGGTCAGGGGTTATTCCTGGCTCTGAGCTCAGGAATTACTCCTAGCAGTGCTGGGGGGCCATCTGGGATGTTGAGGATCCCATGCTGAAAGCCACATCAGACACATACAAGGCAAGTGCCTTACCTCTGTACTATCTCTCCAGCCTCACATTTTGCTTTTATTTTATGATCCTTTCCTCATATACTTTTATAAAATTCTTTACATATATTTTCTTATATGCATGTTATTGGGCTGGAGCGACTGCACAGCAGGTAGGGGATTTGCCTCGTATGCGGCCGACCCGAGTTCGATTCCTCCGCCCCTCTCGGAGAGCCTGGCAAGCTACCGAGAGTATCCCGCCCGCATGGCAGGGCCTAGCAAGCTCCCTATGGCATATTCGAGATGCCAAAAACAGTAACAAGTCTCACAATGGAGATGTTACTGGTGCCCGCTCGAGCAAATCGATGAACAACGGGAGGACAGTGACAGTGACCTTCTGCACCCTACAGTTACACTGTCTTCTTTCTCTTTTATGACAACAGTTCTTCGTGGTTTCCTAGGAATTACAGACTTTGCAACTCTTTCCTTGAAGGCTTAATTCTTTGCTTGCTGGGGAACAAGATCTAAATCCAATTTTTATTGCAATAGCAATCTCCACTTGTCTCTTTCAGACCCAAACCATGCGGTAGTTTTCTATAATTTCCTGCCTTGACTTCAGTCTTATTTGTGAACAGACAAAAAAGGTTCATGCAGAGAAACTAGGCAGAGTGAACTGCCTTGTGCCTGCTATTATAATGTTACGGTAGCCCACACTTGGTTACTAGGAATTTGTTAGAAATTGTAGTTGAATTGTTTCACCTACTAATACAGTAGCCTCCAGTCCCTTGGCTGAGCCACTGGTGAGGCAGTTTCCAGATGCACTCTCCTATTTTTCCTTACATACCACACAACGTGGTTCCCTGATACCTTAGTCCACTAACAGATTCAAACTGATATCATATCCAGCTTTCTTGTATTGTGAGGATGGAAGTGAAGTTCGATTCATTTTTCTACACCCAAAGCAGAGATCACTCAGGGATAGAAAATAAATGCAAATTACAAAACTTCTTTTAGAAATGCGTGGTTCTGTTAACACATATATCAGTATTCTACTATATTAGGTAAAACGGTGCTTCTAATCAGCAAGAACTCAAGTCAGGCACTTTTATTTAACAACTGAATGCAATGCTGTCTCCTATAAATCTGAAAGCTAGAAAGAACATGAATCTTGTTTCCATCAACAAAACAAAGCTGACTCCTTAGGTTCTCTCTCAGAGAGAGAGAGTTTGGTCTCAGACTGGCCAATGGCCAGTTCCTGTCGAAATTACAGTTTAAACCAATAAACTATCATTCTTTCGAGTTTTCTCCATAAAGTCAGATAAGCAGAAAGCAACATACTCCAACTTTTTCAGTTTCCCTCCATGCAGGAATGTCTTTTCTGTACTATGATTTATGATGCTGCTCATCTTAAGGGTTAATAGGCTCTTTCGTGCTGTAACTTTTGCAAAATTGCAATTGACTGTATTTCATTATGATATTTAATATCTTGCACATAAGAAACTGCACGCTAAATTCCTCTCGGAATTTAGTGCCAAGAGAAGATTTTTTTCTCCCCAAAGAACTGATATATTTCCTTATAACAGGCAATGGGAAGCAATTGATACCTTTCATAACTACACAATTGGCCTGACAGCTTAGATGGTCAGAGCTAATTTTACTGCTTAAATACAACAGGCAAATCCTTGGGGAGGCAGTCTATTTTATGGAAAACCCAAGGACATATGAATCAAAGATCTGGGTTTAAATCCTGCCTAGGCTATTTTCAGAACTCTAGACAAGTCTTAAATTCACTTAGTTTCATTTTTCTCAGCTGTAAAATATGAGAAATTTCACTTTCGTTCAATATTTAAATTATCCGAACTTGTTTCAGATGAGTGGAGGAATTTTCCAGGAAGTTCCAAATTAGTAGAGGAATTTTCCTAACAGATCTGCCTAACTATAAAAATAATATCCACAAAGCACAAGTAGACACTATACAGCAATTCAAATATAACTTCCTAATTAGTTTGCTTTCCCATACTAGAGATAATGACTCTATACATTACCACATCCTTAGGCTTCCCCTAAATCTAATGACTTCACTTCACACTATCTTGAAATAATAGGATTCGCTCACAGACCTACCCACTTTCTTTTTTTGTTTGTTTGTTTTGTGGTTTGAGGGCCATACCTGGCAATGCTCAGGAGTTATTCCTGGCTCTGCACTTAGACATTACATCTGGCGGTATTTGGGGGATCATATGGGATACCGGAGATCAAACCTGGGGCAGCTGCATGCAAGGCAATGCAGCCTTGAACTATCTCTGTACTATCTCTCTGGCCCCTTGTGTCTCTTTCTTAGTCATCTTCTCCAACTCAATTTTCAAGATATGGCTAAGGCAAAGATAGTGCAGGGTAGAGCATTTGCCTTGCACATAGCCCAGGTTCGATTCCTCTGTCCCTCTCAGAAAGCCCGGCAAGCTACCCAGAGTATCCCGCCCGCATGGCAGAGCCTGGCAAGCTCCCCATGGCATATTCGATATGCCAAAAACAGTAACAACAAGTCTCACAATGGAGACGTTACTGGTGCCCACACGAGCAAATCGATGAACAATGGGAGAACGGTGCCACGGTGGTGCATACTACAATTTACTTCTCATCCCAACTCCCGTACGTACTATTCTCTTCATAACAAATCATGTTTCAGCTATGGTGGCCTCTAGACACTAACAATGACTATCTGAAAGAGAAATGAACAATTCCATTACAGTTGTTAAGGGATAATAAATAGGCAACCAAGAATAAAATCAAAACAGTGAAAGGCCTCTAGAATGAAAACAGTAAGGCACTAAGAAGCAAATCAAAGAGGGCACAAAGAAAGAGAAAGATACTTGATGTTCGTGCACTGAAAAAGTTAATTATTATTGGGCAAAAAAAAAAAAAGACTTCAACAACAGAGTATTTTCCTTTGCAAACAGACCACACTGGAGAGTATCACAATTAGCAAAAAAACTATGAAACAGAGTTCAACTTCATTAGTTTCCAATGAAACAAAGATCAAAATTACAGGGGGTATGGTGCCACCAGCAGGTCAATCTGTACCAGTGAGGTGAGTGCATCAGCAGCCTAATGGCGCCTTCAGACTTCCAGATACCCCAAAATTGCTGCTGCGCCTTTTGGCCAGACCCCAAAGACTTGGGGCAAAGTTTACCAAGAAAGTAAAGGGCCAAAAGTTAGGTATGTGGGAGACACACCCACAAACCACCTCCGGCTCAGCTATATAATTGGAGGCAAGGCCTCTCTGGTTCCTGATCGAACTGCTTAATGGCCATGATCCCAGAGACTCAGTAACAAATCTCGAAACCCAGTGGCTTTTGGCAGAAATGTGTCCAGACCCCACAGAACATTACTGTCGCCAGGCCAGTCCACGGAGGAAAAGGTATTGTCACTCCACCTGCTCCCCCTTGACGGGTTGGTGGCTGTCATCCTCCAAAGGCCATAGGACAGTCAGGTCTGGGCCCGCAGTGACGAGACATTTTGGACCTCAAGGGATGGGGGTGGAGCCAGGCCTGTCCTCCCCACCCCAACGAGACCCCAAGTCATCGCCCACAAACGGCCTCTCTGGCTCCTGATCAAGCTGCTTAACGGCCATGATCCCAGAGACTCAGAAACAAATCTTGAAACCCAGCAGCTTTTGGCAGAAATGCGTCTGGACCCCGCAGTAGGTTACAGTCACTGGGTCACCCCTGAGGGGAAAGGGTGTTGTCCCTCCGCCTGCTCCCCCTTGGTGGGTCGGTGGCTGTCATCCTCCAGAGGCCACTGGACAGTCAGGCTTGGGCCCACAATGACGAAACTTGTTGGGCCTCAAGGGATGGGGGTGGAACCGGGCCTGTCCTTCCCACCCCAATGAGACCCTAAGTCATCACCCATGAATGGCCTCTCTGGCTCCTGATCAAGCTGCTCAACGGCCATGATCCCAGAGACTCAGGAGCAAATCTCAAAACCCAGTGGCTTTTGGCAGAAATCCCTCCAGATTTAAGTGTTAAAATTTCGGAATTTCAAAATCACATGGCCCTACTGCAGGCACGCAACATCATATGTTATTCATAACAGCAATAGAACACAAATTGTCTATTGTTGCCCTTTCAGCAGATCTGAGTGTTGGGGTAAAATCTCAAATAATAATGGCGGGTCTGGTGTCGAAATATTGAATGTGATCAAAGTAGGGAGAGAGTAATGTGGAAATCATCTGCCCCACAGGTAGGGGGAGGGTGTGGCATGGGGAGGGACCCAGACTGGATCCTCCAGCTCCTGAACGGCCATGATCCTAGAAGCACACAAACCAATCTCGGAACCCAGCGACTTTTGGCAGAAATGCTTCTGGACTGTGAATGAAGCCACAGCTCCATGCCACCCTGGGTGGGAAAGGGTGTTGTCCCTTCCACCTTTTCCTCTCAATGGCAGCATGGTGACCGCCACCATCTTTCAGAGCCTATTGGACAGAGAGGTACGAGCTTGCAGTGACGAGATGCGCGGGGTCTCTCGGGATGTGGGATGGAACAGGCCCCTCTCCCTGCCCTGACAAGACCCTGAGTTGTTGTCCACGACTGGCTCCTCCGTCTCTTGGACAGCCATGATCCCAGAGGCACACAAACTAATCTCAGAACCCAGCGGTTTTTGGCAGAAATCCCTCCAGACTTAATTTATCTATAATAATTTCTAAATTACAAATTACTGATGCCAATAGTATGAATTATATAAATTCACTATAGATTACAATTGGCAAGAAGAATGAACCGAGACTACATTAGATGCAGAAAAGGGTGAATTTTACAAACAAAATATTGAATAAAAGTCAGCATATAATATGTACATGTTGAATTCTGCCATTAACATAAAGGTTTTAATCGAGCAAAACCAATGTTTGGTATATTAAGTCAAGTATTTCTAGAGATGCTCTAAATGAAATAGAACATGAGGAAGTCTCTGAGGTCTGGGCTCCTGGTAATGCAGATATTTGATGAAGATTCTGCTTATGTAGCATTTCACTTGGAAAACCTGAGAGAGAGAGAGACAGAGAGACAGAGAGAGAAAGAGAGAGAGAGAGTATGTGTGTGTGTGTGTTCAGAGTTTGTGTATCTGCATACCTTTCATATATATCACCTTCATAACACCTTAAAAATATTTCAAAACATTAAAGAGTCTATCAACACGTAGATAGAAAGTTTGCAATTTCTGCCTATGGAGATGAAAGAAAAACTACTAAATTGTGGGTTATATTTCTTTTGCATGGTGTTTTACTCACCTTTGTCCTGTAACGCAATTTGTTGCTTATGCAGTAATGCCACCTCTCGTCCCAAAGCTTTCTTTTGTCTTTCCAATTCATTCCGAAGCACCAAAATTTTTAATTGCAAGCACTCACTTTCTTTTTTCTAGATAAATAAAAGAATGGGTGTATTTTTTTAAATGTTAAAGTCATGACTACGAATAATCACACAACCACACCCTTTCTGTTTCAAGATGTGCACTAGTTTAATATTTCCTTTTAATACTTCAGTACTCATCTAAAGATATCCTTTTTGGAGGGTGGGGTAGGGGGCACGTCCTGCAATGCTCAGAACTTACTCCTGACTCTGCAATCAGTAATTTCCACTGCCGGTACTGGCGGTGCTCAGAGAACCACAGGGGATACCAGGGATTGAACCGGGTTTGCCATGTGCAAGGCAGATACTCTAATCTCTCTTGCTCCAGACCTAAGGGTATCTTTATCGACTTAAATTATCAACACCTATCATTTTAGTGGAAAGAATAAAGACATGAACAAAGAATAACTGGAGGAATAAATCTAGTCTGCAGTCAGTACTTTCTAAGAACCTAAAAGATACCTCAAAATATCTCAGACTGTTTGCCTGTCTTTATAATACAAAAGAACAAAAGTATAAAGAAATGAAATTCACAAAAAATTAAACTTACGTACCAAAAAAGTATAAAAAATTAAAATTAAGTATCATATGACATAGCAGTTCTACTCGTTTACATACATACATACATACATACATACATACACACTCAAGACAATCTAAAACATGCCCACACAATTAGAAACATGCTTAAAACATACTGCAGGGGTCGGGGGGGGGCAAAAAAAAGAATATGTTGGGGAAAAAAATACTTTCAGTAAAGAAAAAAGGCAATGCTTCTAAAAATGGAAATTCTAGGAGAAAAAATAACTGGAACTAAGAAAAAAATTGTGAATGAGTTCAATAACAGGACCACAGGTGAGAGACGACTACTGTTGAACCAAAACAAATGGCAATAAAAGATGTACAATCCAAACATTACATACACAGATTCACAGATTTTATATATTATATGTGTGTACATATACACTATATATATATGTATACACACATATTTGGAAGCTCATCTCTGTATAGGACCTGTGGAATTACACAAAAAAATCCAATATTTGTGTCATCATGTACTGGCAAGAAAGGAGAAAAAAGGCAGAACTAAAACACTGTTCAAGGATACAGTGATTAAAACATTCACAAATTAGGCAAAAGAAATAAATCTAGAAAATAAAAAAATCGGTAAACTGCAAAGAAATTAAAAAAATCATAGATAAACCAAAAACATGGCTTATTTATTGGGTCATTAAAATTGATTAAATTAGCTAGGCTGGCACCAGTGTGACAGTGCAGTGAGTAGGGCACTTATCATGCACACGGCTGATCCAGGTTCAATCCCCAGCACTACATATGGTACCCCAATACCCGCTGGGAGTGACCCAGGAACACACAACCAAGTAGCAAGTTCTGAGCACCACCAGGTATGGCCTCCAAATCAAAATAAGCAAATAAATAAAATGAACTGGGATAATCAGGAAAAGAGGAAGGGGGAAAAAAATAACAACCCAACCCAGAAAATGCTAGTATGCGGAATTAAAAAAACCAAAACCACAAAACATAAAAGAATAATCACAACTGTTCTGTGTACCAGAAGATAATAATTTAAGAATATATATAACAACTCTATGCTCACAAGTTTGATGACATAGAAGAAATGTACCAATATCCTCAAACAATCTATTCAAATTTAGCCTGAGAAAAAGAGATCTGGATAGACCTTTATGTAAAAAAGAAGTCAAATCAATAACCTCCCTAAACAGAAATTACAGGTCCAGGTATTTTCACTGATGAATTCTATAAAACATCTAGATAAATCCACAATGAAAGTCCTTTAAATACAGAGTAACTTTCTAACTCATTCTATGAGAAAACTCTCACAAATAACCCTAATATCAAAAAAGGTAGCACTGTCCTCCCGTTGTTCATTGATTTGCTTGAGCGGGCCCAGTAACGTCTCCATTTTGAGACTTGTTGTTACTGTGTTTGGCATATTGAATATGTCACGGGGAGCTTGCCAGCTTTGCCGTGCGGGCGAGATACTCTCGGTAGCTTGCCAGGCTCTCCAAGAGGGGCAGAGAAATCGAACCCGGCTCAGCTGGGCTGGCTGTGCGCAAGGCAAATGTCCTACCGCTGTGCTATCGTTCTCACTATAAAATTCTTCATTTATTATCTTATTATTTCTCATGAACACAGATGCAAAAAATTCTGGACAAAATATCAACAGATCTAATGTGTAAGTAAAATGACACACTATGGTCAAATTATAGTATTAACCTTCAGTAATTAGTACATCAACAAAGATAAGAAATAAAAGTCATGTAATTATATCAAAAGATGCTGAAATAACATGTAACAAAATTCAAAATCTGGGTTTTTTTTTTCTTTTTGGGTCACACCCGGCGATGCTTAGAGGTTACTCCTGGCTCTGTACTCAAGAATTACTCCTGGCAGTGCTTGGGAGACCATATGGGATGCTAGGAATTGAACCTGGGTTGGCCACATGCAAGGCTAATGCCCAAAATCTGTTTTACAATGAAAACTCAGCAAGTTAGGAATAAAGAAAAGGTAAAGGTAAAGGTAAAGGCCCTCCCGTTGATCGTCGATTTGCTCGAGCGGGCCCAGTAACGTCTCCATTGGAGACTTTGTTGTTACTGTGTCTGGCATATTGAATACTCTCGGTAGCTTGCCGGGCTCTCCGAGAGGGGCGGAGGAATCGAACTCGGGTCGGCCATGTTGGCCGCTTGTAAGGCGAACGCCCTACCCGCTGTGCCAGGAATAAAGAAAACCTTACCCAATTTAATTTTTTTTAAAGGCCCCAAATTCCATACGAACACCAGAACATCATATTTTAATAGTGAGAAACCAAGTAGTTTTTTCCTAACCTGGAGAGCAAGACATTGATTTCCCTGTAAATACTCTACTGAGAATATACTAAAAGTCCCAGCTATGCAATAACCACCCTCCCCCTCCTCAAAAAAGGGGCAAGTAAAAGCTATACATATAGGAAAGAAAAAAGCATTGTTTTTTTGTTAGGGACCACACCCAGGTGTGCTCAGGGCTTACTTCTGGCAGTACTCAGGGGACCATATGTGTGATGTCACGAGTCGAACCAGGCCAGTCACATGCAAGGCATGAACCTCAACCACTGCACCACCTCCCTGGCCCAAGAATGAAAACTTGTTTTAAAGTGATCTGATTGTCTATGGAAAATAGTTCAAAATAAAACCTGTCCCCCATCCCCAAATGAAACTGAAAACTGGGACTCGAGCAATAGTACAGTGGGTAGGGCAATTGTTTTTGCACACAGCCGACCTGGGTTCGATTCCAGCATCCCATATGGTCCTCCGAGCACCTCCAGGAGTAATGCCTGAGTGCAGAGCCAGGAGTAACCCCTGAGTATTGCCGGGTGTGACCCAAAAAGCAAAAATAAACAAACAAACAAAAAACCTTCCTTGAATTGGTCATCAATTATAGTAGCAAAACTGTAACCTACAAAGTTTTTTTGAGCAAAAGTAATAAAATTTTTGTAGAAGCTGAAATAAAAGTCATATTATTAACATATAAAAATTAACTAGGTATGAATCTAAGAAAATGTGTGCAATATGTAGAAGAAAATATGTACAATATCTAAGGCTAGGGAAGGCGCTCAATAGTACAGCACATCCCTTGCATGTATGAGGCCCTGGGTGCAACCTCCAGCACTGCAAGGAGATCAAAAAACTGTACAAGATCTACATGAAGAAAACTACAAACTTCTAATAAAAGAAATCAAAAGAGGAGTGAGCGGGGGGAGAGAGCCAGTGCCAGAGCAAGCGCAGGGAGGGCGTGTTTGTCTGGCACATGGCTGACTCGGGTTCAGTTCCTGGCACCTCATATGGTGTGCAGAGCCAGCCAGGAGTGACCCCCAAATGGAACACAGGAATAGGAATAAGCCCTGAGAACAGCTGGCTATGGCACAAAAACAAAACAGAAATCAGGAGATCCAAATAAACGGAGAAGTAGTCTATGTTCATGAATAGGAAGAAAATATTATAAAAAGATATTGATTTTTCCCAACAATCAATGGTTCAGTAAAATTCTAAGCAAGATACTTTGCAGACATCAACAAATAAAATTTCAAATAGAGAGTCAAATAATCTCAAAGAGCAAATTCACTATTGGCGGTAAAAAACATAGTTGAAAAATCTGACAGTATTCCATGCCAAATCCATATGGAATCTAATTAACAGTAATCAAGACAAGGTAGTATGAATAAAAGACAAATAAGCAAAATAGAATACAGCCCAGAAACAGAAGCATTCAAATGTTGTCAACTGATCTATGACAAAGGAATTTTCTAAGGCAATTCAACAGAGAAAATATAGTCTTTTTACCAAATCAGGCTAGAGCTACTGCGGGAACAACAACCACCATTAAAAAAAATCTTTGATATATATATTTTACACACTGAAAAAAGTTCAATCAAGTTGAATCATAGACCTAAAATGTGAAATAAAAAATTATCTGATTTACAGCAGAAAACAGTGGAGTAAATCTAGGATAAACTTGTTTATGATTATTTAGACAAAAATTAATTTCCAAATGAGAAAATTTTTAACCTTCATTAAAATTAAAACTTCTGTTCTACAAAAACTGCTGTTAGGTAAAAATGAAGATAAATTACAAACCAAAAGAAAATATTTGAAGACCACTTATGAATTACTCAAAATATACAAAAAAATCTCTAAAGTTCAATAATAAGAAAATAAACCAACTTAAAAATGGACAAAATATCTCACCTGATCAAAGATTTACTGATGGACAAAAATAACAAAAAAAGGAACCTGACAGATAGCTCCAAGGACTGAATGCACGCTTTACATGCAAGATGTCAGAGTCATCATAGTCACTGCTGGGAGTCACACCTGGGTAGAGCGCCAGGTGTAGCTTCCAAGCACCAATGGATGCATCAACGAAACAAAAGAATATCAAAATATGCTCATTATTAAATGTTATTACCAAACCGCAAATTTAGATACAATCAGATACCAAAACATACCTAAAAATAGCAATGCTTTGCATGCATGAGCTTGTGGGTTCAATCCCTGGCATTGCCTTACATTGGCATCAAATGCATTCCCAACTCTGCCAATGTACCACAACCAGGTAAGTGACCCCAGTATACCACAAACAAGTGTTGGATTCCCTAGTGCACTATGAAAACAAAGGGGAAGTTTTCTTTTAAAAAACAGTGTTTTCAAAAGCTAATATAGTAAAAGCTGGTGAAAATGTAGAGCATTGGAAACTTCCTTTCTTTTTTTTCTAGTAATACGGAATGGTATAGGCACATATATTTCATAGTGGTTGAGTAGTTTCTTACAAAACTAAACTCGGCTCACCAAATGATCCAACAATCAAGCTCACAGATAGCTGCCAGATCAGTTGTAAACTTAGAGGCCAAATAAAAACCCACACATGAAGTCTATAAAAGCTTTTTCAGAGTCACCAGAATTTGGAAGAAACCAATGTGTACAAATAATGGAGCATTATTCAGTAATAAAAAAAAATGAGCTTATCACACTAATGAAAAGGCATGGAGAAAATGAAAAAGCATCGTATATGTTAAAGAAGCCAATCTGAAAAGGCAACATGCTGGACAATTCCAACTATATGACATTTTGAAAAGGACCAAAGCATGGAAAATGACTTTTGACAGTTGTATGGAAAGCACTTTATAGCTATCATTTCTCACCCAAAATGCTTTCTTCCTATCTCTGAAAATACTGATCATAAACAGATGGCATGGTCATCTGTTAGACATTCAAGCCAAAAAAAATTAAAAAAAAAAAAAAACAAGCTGAAAGACTTATTTCCAAATCATTATTACATTTGACCTGAAATATCTATGGAATATCGAATGTTTCCAACCAAGTCTACATAAACAAAACAAACAGTTATAAAGAGCCCACTGGGTGCTTCTAATGAGAAAGTTTCTGCTTTCTAAAGGTTTGGCCCAATGGATACATAGCATTTTACCTTAGCAATCCACAGTGTGAGAAGAAAGCTCTAGGGGAATTTTTGATAACTGAGAAGAAATATGTAAAATCTGAGGAAGCAATCTTTTTTTCTAGAGGTAAGTATTCCCTTTCGTTAATTAAAAATTTCACAAAATATAAACTGAGGGGCTGGAGAGATAGCACAGCGGATAGGGCATTTGCCTTGAACACGGCTGACCCAGGTTCGATTCCCAGTATCCCATATGGTCCCCTGAGCACTGCCAGGAGTAACTCCTGAGTGCAGAGCCAGGAGTAACCCCTGTGCATCTCCAGGTGTGATCCAAAAAGCAAAAATATATACATATATAAAATATATATATATATATATATTATATACATATAGAACTGTACCTGGGAAGAGAAAGAAAACAAAAAAAAAATTTTGATTCAAAAAGCATTTTTGTGCCCTATATATTTGTTGATTCCAAGTATACTAAGAAACATGGATATTATCAATGGATCGATTTTATTTGGAGTTTAGTATTTTTCTGTACATTGTATCTAATCTAAAAGATGACAGATAAATTAATCTTTTGAAGCCATGCCTGGCAAAGGAGATAAAAGAAAACATTTTGAGGTGGGGTGGGGGTTGGGGTTAGGGTCACACCCAGTGGCACTCAGGGCTTATGGCTCTGCTCTCAGGGATCACTGCTGGCTCACTTGGTGACCATATGGGGTGTCAGGAATCAAACCTGATTTGGTTGTATGCAAGGCATGTGCTCGACCCGCTCTGCTACTGCTACCACTCCTGTCCCAAGAAAATATTTCTAATAAAGAAAATATGGGTGTTCTGTACAAGCTGTTAAATTTTTCAAATATTTGTTTCTGTTTGGTGGGGCCATATCTGGCGATACGCAGGGGTTACTCCTGGCTCTGCACTCAAGAATCACTCTGGCTGTGTTTGGGGGACCATATGAAATGCCAGGGATCAAATCCTGGTTGAAAATATGCAAGGAAATCATCCTACTTGGCCCCAAAATGTTCAAATATTTGATACTATAAAATACACAGTAAGATGCTGGAGAGACAGTACAGGAAGTAAGGTGCTTACCCTGCATACCACTGAACCCAGTTTGAATCTCTGGCACCACAAATGACCCACCAAGCACTGCCTGGACACCCTCCAAGCTCGCAGCCCAGAAGAAATCCTGGTGCAGCCCCACCGTCCTCTCACCACCATGGAGTATGAGAAAAAGTGAAATATTCTCATGAATAAATTGATGTAAAATTAGTTTTTAAAATATGGAATTTCAGAAGGCTAGAAAATACTGAATATCCAGGAGATTTGTCTCCAGTCATGATGTAGGACAAAGGAACACAACCCAACCATTTATACAAGGGTCCCATAATCTGAAAAAGCAATTCAAACCATGGCAGCCACAAATACAAACCCTTCAATTATTACCAGATCAAAGACAGCAAGACATAAGAAGAAAGACTAAATTCAGTTTTCCTCCAGGAATGCATTAAACATTTTGGAGTTAAATTAACGTAGTTAACTAAATTAACAGAATCCAGGGGGAAAAACACGGAGTAATTTTGACAGGGATAGGGAAAATATTTGAAAAATTTAACAACTGTTCATGAAAATAAAAGAAAGGTTCTCAGAAATTACTATTAGAAAGAAATGTCTTTTTTAAAATTAATTTTATTTTGATAAAGTTGTTCACAATATTTATAACATCTAATATCTCAATACTGGTCCCATCACCATTACACCTTTTTACTATCATGCTTCGAATGTTTCTACCCCTGCTCCCAAAGTAGAAATAAAATAATTTATTTTGTATTGCTTGTTATGAATAAAGGTAAAGGTAAAGGCCCTCCCGTTGATCGTCGATTTGCTCGAGCGGGCCCAGTAACGTCTCCATTGGAGACTTTGTTGTTACTGTGTCTGGCATATCCAATACTCTCGGTAGCTTGCCGGGCTCTCTGAGAGGGGCGGAGGAATCGAACTCGGGTTGGCCATGTTGGCCGCTTGTAAGGCGAACGCCCTACCTGCTGTGCTATCGCTCCAGCCTTGTTATTCTTGTTATGAATAATCCACTAAAAATGATCCAAAAAGTTTCCTTAGAGGAAAGTGTGAAGACTGTTGTATTTGACCCTAAAGCCACTAAGTCCTTGTCTTGGTACATCCGTGGTATAGAGTATGAGATGCGCCAATAAACTATTAGGGAGAAATTTCTTAAGCAGCGGAGCCAGGGAGATCTCTTACGTCACAATTGAGCATAAGATCTCTAGCACACCACAACCAAATAAATGGCCATTCCTGCAGCTTATTTATTTGTATTTGGTTGGGGGCCATCGCCACCTGTGCTCTGGGTTACTGACAGCTCTGTGCTCGGAGGGCCTTGTGGTACTGGAGATCAAATCAGGGTGGCCCCCTGCAAAGCATGCACTCA
Source organism: Sorex fumeus (assembly GCF_029834395.1). NCBI lineage: Eukaryota > Metazoa > Chordata > Mammalia > Eulipotyphla > Soricidae > Sorex > Sorex fumeus. Next base: position 20,114,821 of record NW_026606087.1, on the reverse strand, counting down.
GTCCCCTGAATGAGCCCTAGCCCTAACTATATATTTATTGAAGAAATAATGAATTGTTTCCTATGATGAGAAAAAGATGATTCCCACACTGATAAAATTATACTACATATGAATCAACTGGGCTGGAGCGATAGCACAGTGCGTAGGGCGTTTGCCTTGCACGCAGCCAACAAGGCCTACCCGGGTTTGATTCCTCCGCCCCTCTCAGAGAGCCTGGCAAGCTACCGAGAATATCTCGCCTGCACGGCAAAGCCTGGCAAGCTCCCTGTGACGGATTCGATACGCCAAACACAGTAACAATTGTCACAATGGAGATGTTACTGGGCCCGCTCAAGAAAAATCAATGAACAACGGGAGGACAGTGACAGTGACCGTGATGAATCAAGTATTGAAGGCAAAAAGAATAAATCAAGCACATAAAAGCAATTCAAGGCCGCAGGCATGAATCTGGCAAGAAATTTATATAATAAGTGCTGCAACAAAAACATTACTCAGATAAGACTGCAGGATACAAAAAATGAATTATACTCTTCGATAATAGTAGCAAACACAAATTCAAAAGCAATCTCCTTTGCACTAATGCCCCCGGCCCGGTCCCCAAAACCCTACCTTTCATATAATGTTTAGGAATAATTCAAACAAAGATTTTTTAAAAATCTCTATAGGGAAAGCGGCAAGACATTGAGAGAACTTTTTTTTAAAGGCCTAAATAAAATAAACCCATGTCATATAAATGGGCTGAAGGATGTGCTATTACTAGAACATAACTCTTCACAAACTGAGTCTAAAATTCTTACCAAATTAGAGTTGGGCCCACTCCTGTTCCCGCAGGAACCCTGGTAGGAAGTTGCACTGAGGAGCTGCCATTTTGTCCCGGTCCTGTGAAGCACGCAGCCCTGACAACACTTTCTCATGATCTCACAGACAGTGCACACTGACATCCTGACCCTCGTCACCTATCCACACTATGACACACAAAACTAGTTGCGGCAGTAAGAATTCCATTACAGCTGGGATGATGACAGGCCAAAGAAAGCCTTCTTGGAATCAGCACATGAAAGTCTCAACAAACTAGTTTGTAACAACAGATCTGGTTGAGACAGCTTGGAAAGCAGGAAAGAGAGCGACACACAGTTAGTTACCCCCAGAGAGCTCACAGACGGGGCTGGGGGATGGGGTGGAGCAAATGGTAAACTGAAGACCCTCCTCCAGACTACAAAAGTCATAAACGGGAATGCAGCACAGAACACACCTTGGTGAGAAGGATGGTAGCCCCAATGATTCAACCAGTAATAACCAGCTGTATAACCTCTCTGATAAGGATTTAAAGAGAAAATGATGATCAAAGAAGCAACAGAATGTATAGTCAATGAAACATATGAGACATGAGAGAAGAAATTAGAAAAATACAAGCAGAAATGAAGAAGTGAAAAATCTGATAGTGAAATGAAATCTCACTGCAAAGCTTCAGCAGAAGAGTAACAATAGCTGAGAACAAAATCAGTGAGCTCCAAGATGAGATGGAAAAACCTCCAGAGAACAGCAGAAGATGAACAAAGGCCTCAAAATAAATGAAAAGCAGGCAAGAGGGATGAATTCAAGAAGAACAACTTAAGATTCATCGGGGTTCCAGAGGGCCACGAAGGCAATTCCAATAAAGACCAACAGTCAAAGAAACCATAATTAAGATTAGAGTTGAAGAGCGCATGCATCCAGATTCAAGAGGCCCAAAGGGAACCAGCTAAAAGAGATCCAAAAAGAAACACCCCAAGACAATCCTAGACAGAATGATGAAAGTCAAAGACAGAATACTGAAACATCAAAGTCAATAAAGGATGTCCTTATGATTTACAGCTGATTTATCAAACAACACCCTGTGGGCCTGAAGACAATGGGCCACTCAAAGAAAACACAAATCTCATAAACATTTCAAGTTTCTACAGAAAGATGACACAAAACTCTGTGATAATAATCACACTCAGTGGCAATGGTGTAAATGCACCAATTAAGATTGTGATAGGATGGATTAGAAAATTGAATCTAACTTGCTGCTGCTGCCTATAAGAAACACATTTGAGTGGACAGCAGGTTTGAGCCGGGGGTGGGGGGCGGCAAGGGCCTCATGGGAAGGGGGGCGTAATGGGTCGTACTTCACGCCTGACCGAGGTCGCCAGCTGCCCCCCACGAGCGGCTCTCCAGCACGGCCACGGCCCCGGAGGCACAAGGACTTAGCACAGAGAGTCACCCGCTTGGAGCAGAAAAGCAAATGGACTATGTGTTAAACCGCGCCACCAAGCCTGCCCGGAGGGGAAAGGGTGTTGACCCACCTGCCCACTCCTCTCTGGAAAGAAAGATGGCGGCCGCACGGGAGCCTTGTAGACAGCAGGTTTGAGCCGGGGGTGGGGGGCGGCAGGGGCCTCGTGGGAAGGGGGGCCGTTCTGGGCCGTCCTTCACGCCTGACCGAGGTCACCAGCTGCCCCCCACGAGCGGCCTTCCGGCACGGCCACGACTCCAGAGCACAAAAACCAATCTCTTAACTATCTAACTTTTAATAGAAATTCTTCCAGGGTTAATAAGTAAAATAGCAGAAATCCAAAACCGCGCGGCCGCTATCGCGGCTGCGCGACGTCATTTTATTCTTACACCCAGCTGTAGAAAGCAAATCATTTCACAACGCTGTTTCAGCATATCTGATTGGGGGAGGGGGTCGTAAACTCTAAACAATAATTGTGCATCTTCTATCGAAACAATCTATCTAGTCAAAGTAGATAGAGTGTTAACTAGAACTCATCTGCTTCACAGGAATTGGGAGGGGTGGGAGGTGGGGTTCTATTGGGGTTCGCGGTTAAAAATAAGTATTGGTAAAGGGAAATGTGTTTGATACTTACATGACTGAGACCTAAACCCGAAAGCTCTGTAACTTTTCCCACAGTGATTCAATAAAGTAATAAATATTAAAAAAAAAAAAAGAAACACATTTGAATAGTCAGAGCAAACACAGACTCAAAGGTTGGAAAACAATATATCAAGCAAACAGCCCCACGAAAAGGTTGGGGTGGCCATACTTGTATCAGACAACATCAACTGCAGGCTTCAGAAAGTTACAAAAGACAGAAAAGGTCATTTCTTAATGATCAAGGGATCTGGACATTAGGAAGATGTACACATCATACTTCTAACCATATATGCACCTAATGAGGGACTGGCAGGATACTTAAAACAACTGCTAACAGACTTGAAGAAAGACAATGATAGCAACACAATAACAGTTGGATACCTTAGCACCACTCAGTCACTGCTCAACAGATCAACTAGACTAAAATGCAACAAGGAAACATTGGCTTTGAAGGAAGAAATAAATTAAAGGGCTATATAATATATATAGTTTTTCATCCCCCAAAAGCTGAATACACATTCTTTAATGCACATGGGATATTCTCCAAGACAGACCTATGCTGGGCCACAAAACACACCATAAATACAAGAGACTAAGGAAATTGTGTCAACTAACTTCTCAGACCATGTGCAATTAAGATAGAAGTAATGGAGAAATAACTAAAAAACCTGGGAATTAAGTAGCTCTCTACTGAACAACCTGTGGGTCAGAGGGGAAATCAGATTTAAAAACAAAACAAAACAAAACAGAAGATTCCTGAAAACAAACGAAAATGAGGACATGAGCTACCAGACTTCTGGGACACAGAAAAAGATTATAGCTATGTAAGAATTCATCAAGAAGGAAGAAAGGGCGTACATAAATAACTACACAGCTTAAGAAACTGGAGAAGAACCAACAAAAGGAGACCAAAAGGGCTTAGAGCAGATATTAACTAATTATAGTAAAGAATAATCCAAAAGTGAATGAAACCAAGAGTTGGTTCTTTGAAAAAATAAATAGATCAATACACCACTAGCATAGAAAGAGAGTGACAGAGAATGCTAATCCACTGAATCAGGAAAGAAAAGGGGGACATCATAACAGATATCACAGAAATCCAAAGGAACATCATGGATTCCTCTGAAACTCTTTTGCAACAAGATGAGAGAACATAGAAAAAAATTAATAAATTGATGGACTCTGAGAACCTCCCAAGGCTGAACCAAGAAGATACGGAATACCTAAACAGACCTACCACTATCAAAAAAATCAAAATGGTAGTCAAGAGTCTCCACCAAAGCAAAAGCCCAAGCCCAGATGAATTCACTAGTGAGTTCTTTCAGACCTTTAAAGAAGACCTAGAGTCAATCCTTTTCAGGCTCTTTTGGGAAACTGAAGAAAAAAACAAACAAACAAACAAACAAAAAAAACCACAAACACACTCTCAAACAGTTTCTATGAAGCAAACATTACCGTGATATCAAAAGCAGAGACAATGTAAAAAAGGAGAATTACAGACAGATATCCCTGATGAAAACAGACACAACAATCCTCAACAAAATACTAGCAAATCAAATCCAACAACTCACCTGAAAGATCATACACCATGAACTAGAGTGGGATTCATCCCAGGGATGCAAGAATGATTTAACATAGGCAAGTCAATCAACACCCAATACATCAATATAGGAAGAAAAAAATCATATGATGGGGCTGGAGCAATAGTACAGCAGGTCGGGCATTTGCCTTGCTCCTGGCTGTCCCAGGTTTGACCCCTGGCATTCCATATAGTCCCCTGAGCACTGCCAGAAGTGATTCCTGAGTGCAGAGGCAGGTGTAACCCCTGAGCATCTTTAAGTGCAGTGCTGCTCCCCCACGTCATCTGATCATACCAATAGATGCAGAGAAAGCACTTACAAGATCAAGCACCCAGTCATGATAAAAACTCTCAATAAAATGAGAATTGAGAGCAGCCACACTCACATCCCACAGCCTCCACCATGTAAAGAGCCCAGCTTCATGGCTTTTTATTAAGCTTTCCCCTTAATCATAGAAAAGATGCCAGGTGAATGAAAGCACAGGTACACTGGACTTTGGGCTGAAAATTCTGGGGTTCCCTTGGGAGGGAGGGGGGCAGGTCAAGAACAGTCCCAGTTCTTCCAATCCTGGAGCTCCTGGAGTACATGGCTACCTCCAAATTCCACAATACTGATATCCCAAGTAGGAGCACATCATATTGAATGGGAAAGTAACACAGATGCCAACTAGGCTCAATGAACAAAAAAAGGTTCAACTAGCAATGAACAGTTTTGTAAAGCCCTCAGACCAGGGCTTAATGACTCCATGCTGACATAAAATTTTCATATATTTTCTTTTACTCAAGTATTTTTTAAAAATAATTCCATTAACCATTTAGTTGTAACAAGCAATATGAAGGAAATTATTTTGGACTGCTAAGAGGTGGGGGGCGGCAGAAAATGGGGACAATGGTGGAAGAAAGGTCACACTGGTGATGGTACTGGTGTTAGAATATTGAAGGCCCATAACAACTGTATTATGAGCAACTTTGTACACCACAATGTTACATAAAGTAATTAAAAATTTTAAAATAAGATATCTTTCAAAAAAGAAATAAAATTTTACTTGCTAGCTCAACATTCACAAAGAAAACCTAAGGTCCAGGGATATAGGTCAAAGACCTAAAGTGAATGCGATGCATGTGTAAGCCTCAGATTCAATCCCAGGTGTGACACAGTCCTCCACCCCCCAAAAAATACTGCCTCCCCCAAGAAAAGCTCCAGGCCCAGAAGATTTCCTTGGTAAATTCTACCAAACTTTCAATAACTTCAGCTGTACCATACTCTTCCAGAAAAAGGAAAAGGAAACAAATTACTAACTCAAAGTTTGTAATAACATTACTATCCTGACAACAAAAACAGAAGAAAGATGACATGAAAATAAAACTATATACCAATGTGAGGGTATTTTTTCTTTTAATTTAGCAAACTGAATCTAGTAGTGGACATAAAATCACTTAAGTCATCAGAAACAAGAGGAGCTTTTCCACAGGAAAGTAAATTTGGACTAACATTCAAGATCAGTGTACTTCTCGATCATAAAATAAGTGGTAAAAACCGTAAGAACGGGACCAACAGAAACAAAATCTTAAACATGTAAGCATAAAAATCAAGATGACAAGAGCAGAAATTTCATGAGGAACATACTGGATACAAAAAAGAATGAAGTTGAACACTGATGTAATTTAAAATGATGCCAAAACTTTTAAAGTCATCAAGTATGAAACTAATTTATAATAGAGCTAATTTTATTTGATCTTAAAAGGTAATTTTATTTCTTTCAGCATAAAACTTACCTTCCATCTGTGTGTTTACTTAAGGCTAAAATGAAAATGAATCCTTATCCACTGAAATACTTTGTTTGGAATACGATGCCCTTGAGCCAGCTTGAGAATGGAATGAAGTAAAGGATCATTGTAAAGGACTTTAATGCAGACGGTCAAGAAGTATACAGTACTATTCCCTGAAAGTGGCCAAGTTAACCAAAATTGCCATTCTGATTTGTCAAATGAGAACTGGAACGTTGTTTCCTTTCATTAGGTCTCATTTTCCTGTCCTGTTTAAGATAGCTCAAACCCAGAGTTCTCAATTCATTCTCAGCAAATACGTACTGAGCACCTAATGAGGACCGAGCACTTTCTCCAGTCACTTAAGAATATAATGTAAGAACAAATGAAAAGTCCCTCCCCTCACAGAGCTTAGAAAAACGGCAAAAGGTGAAACAGATTTATAAAGAAAGTACCATGTCAATAAGCAATAAAAACACAATAGAGGAAAACAAGGCAGGGAAGAGAACAAAAGACTGAACTTGAGGGCGCTTTTGTTTTAAGAGAAATTGATTACAAGGGAACTAAATGATTTCTAGGTTCGTTGTCAGCTCAAAGAGATTTTGACTGTGGATATAGTACAGTGGGAAGGCCCTTTCCTTGCCAGCCGGCGACCCAGGTTCGCTCCCTGCCCCCTATACCACAACTGTGGTGTGGCATTTGCTGAAACTTGCTGGCCCCAGCCTCTTCGAATTTAACTCATCCGTTAAATTACCTTTTAATACAATGAACTGAGGTAAAAAAGTACCTAAGAACTTTCAGCTACAACTTAATTTAAGGATTACAACTGTTAAGTACCATAATTCACAGAAGACAGGTTCAATTTATTAGACCTATTATTATTTATACCCACTATTTTGCTTAGAACGATAGAATGTTTATTCTACTTTTTTCACGGAATAATATAGAGCAAGGCATAATTACACTAGTACATTAAATAAGTCCATTTTGGATTCAAATTTCTATTTCTTTGGAAATGTCTCATTAAAAGAATGTTTCTCAAAAGAGAACACTGTCTACACACCAACCTATTACATTAAGCTCAAACAATTTTTAAATTAATCTCTTAAAAAGTAAATTAGTCCCTAAAGTTTATTTCTTTTTCTTCTGGCAGCTATTTTTCATTCACTATTCAGTTCATGTCTAGAATTCACATTTACAGGGCATTAATAAAATAGCTTTTAATTATCTTCTAAGTAACTACATGTAATCTAAAGTTTCATCTAACAGAATAAGACAGGCCCTTTGTATGTTACATTATTAGCAGATGGGAAAGTTTATTTCTAACATGTAAATGCCAACAGAAGTTTCAGTGAAACATTAAGAGGGGAATAAAATGAAGAAAAAAAAACCAACTACCTAAAGATTTTCCCAAAAGGAAATATAATCCAAGAAGACAATAATCATCGAAAGAAATCAAGGGGTTTGAACAGGTAAATATATAAAAACCTACCAGCTCATTGCTTGTAGATGTGAGTCTTAGTTTTTCTTCAATTTCCTTTCCAATTTTCTGAACAGTTACCTGAGTCTGTTTAATTGCACACTGGGCTCTATGAAGCCTAGAAATAAAAGTTGTAGAAAATTTTAAGTGTGTTAACTATAAACTCTGCACATAGAGCCTCAAGTATTAATTGAACTATATAAGGGGACAAACCTTCCAGGATAAACAGAATAAACCAAAATTTATTTCACGTTGATATAGCATATTTACAATGAAATGACACATGTTCTAAAAACACCCTTTCCTTACCTGTCTGTCTGTGGTAAAGAGAATTGAAATGAAGAACTCATGAGTCTAAAAGTTATTTTAAAAAATAATCTGGTCAAGCGGCTGGAGCAATACCACAGTGTGTAGGGTGTTTGCCTTGCACACAGCCAACCCGGGTTTGATTCCCAGCATCCCATATGGTCCCTGAGCATCACCAGGAGTAATTCCTGAATGCAGAGCCAGGAGTAACTCCTGTGCATTGCTGGGTGTGACACCCCCCCCCCAAAAAAATTCTGGTCAAATCATACACATTGACTACTTCCAGTGCCACATAAGTTTATGTACAGGCCTTGCTCCAGAGACTCACAAATAAACTTTGAAAGAGATCAACAGCTATCAAAAATCCTTCAGACAGCCGCTCTTGACTAAGACATCCAGGGCACCCTGGAGTGGACCAGCCCAGGGCCTGTCCAAACAGAGCCCCAGCAGTCACTTGCTCCCATACTGCAAAATCGACACCATGTCTTGAGTATTGTCTCAGGATTGAATCTCACCCAGAAATTAACCTGCTGAAAATTCAGGTATGCAGTCTTTGTGACTAAAATCTCCAGGCTTTCTTGGAGTCAGGATGGCTACCTCCTCCCTTTTCCCTGTACTTCTAAAAGCCCCGGCAATCATGCCTACACTCCAAACTTGCCACCCAGTTAAAAATTTAACTCCAGCTGCACCGGACAGTAAAAAATTCTGGATTTCCTGAAGTGACATCTCCAAACTCTACAACACTGATAATCCGGAAGTAGCAAACCATACTGGATGGACTATAACACAGAAGGCAACCAATCTTGACTAACCAAATTGCAGCACACAAGACTTAACATACAACATCTTAGTAATCCCTCATACACAGATTTAATGTCTGCATGGTGAGATTCAGCAATTTACATTAATTTTAATCTAATAAAATATTTTTGATCATTCTGTTAGCGATTCATTGGTAACAAACAGTATAAAATAAATTATTGTGGGCCTGCTATGGGTACAGGCTTGAGGGGAGGTTGGGAAAATTGGAGACAATGGTGGAGGGAAGGTGAGAATGGTGGTGGGGTTGGTGTTGGTACATTGAATACCTGTAACAAATCATCATGAACAACTTTGCAAACCAGAGTTTATATAAAGTGTAGGAGAAAAAATGTACATAAGTAGACCTTACCTATTTCATTTAAACCCCAAAATACACTAGCCCAGGATTTCTTTACTGTTTTTCCTAATGACAGGTTTTACTAATGACAGGTAAGGTATGATTGATACCATAATGAGATTCAAACATAAAATAAAATTTAGGTTCAGCATAAGAGAAAAAACACATGGAGGGTGCGGGATCCCGGAGGGGAAAAAAAAAAAGAAAAAACAGGTTCCAAAAAGATCACCCGCAAGTTCCAGATGGAGTAGGTGCCGCATCCCACCTCCCCCAGATGGAACCCCGGTGACCAGAAGCTTCTACAAACACAGCTCGAGTATGCGGGAACGAGGACTTTTTCTCAAATCTGCTGGACTACACCTCCCAGGTAACCTCTGATTCCGGAAGTCATGCCCACAGCCCGCCCCCCAGCGCCATCTTTGAAGCGTTCAGCATAAGAGAAAAAACACATGGAGGGTGCGGGATCCCGGAGGGAAAAAAAAAAGAAAAAACAGGTTCCAAAAAGATCACCCGCAAGTTCCAGATGGAGTAGGTGCCGCATCCCACCTCCCCCAGATGGAACCCCGGTGACCAGAAGCCTCTACAAACACAGCTCGAGTATGCGGGAACGAGGACTTTTTCTCAAAACCGCGCGGCCGCTTATGCGGCCGCGCGACACCTATATACAAAGTGATCAATAAGAAGTAAACCACTCAATCTTTCTCCCTGAAAGTCAGAGTTAAGTTTGGAGCACGGCCACAGCCCCAGAAACACAAGGACTTAATGCAGAACCCAGCAGCTTAGAGCAGAAAAGTGAAAGGACTATGCATTAATCCAGGCCATCAAGTCTGCCGGAGGGGAAAGGGTGTTGCCCCATTCGCCCTCTCTTCTCTGGAAAGAAGGATGGCGGCCGCATGGGAGCCTTGTGGACAGCAGGTATGAGCCGGGGGTGTGGGGGCGACTAAAACCTCATGGGAAGGGGGGCGTTCCGGTCCGTCCTTCACGCCCTACCGAGGTCACCAGCTGCCCCCCACAAGCGGCTCTCCAGCACGGCCACAGCCCCAGAAGCACAAGGGCTTAATGCAGAACCCAGCAGCTTGGAGCAGAAAAGTGAACGGACTATGCGTTGACCCAGGCCATCAAGTCTGCCGGAGGGGAAAGGGTGTTGCCCCATTCGCCCCCTCCTCTCTGGAAAGAAAGATGGCGGCCACATGGGAGCCTTGTGGACAGCAGGTATGAGCCGGGAGTGTGGAGGCGACTAAAACCTCATGGGAAGGGGGGCGTTCCGGTCCGTCCTTCACACCCTACCGAGGTCACCAGTCGCCCCCCACGAGCGGCTCTCCAGCACAGCCACGGCCCCAGAAGCACAAGGACTTAATGCAGAACCCAGCAGCTTGGAGCAGAAAAGTGAACGGACTATGCGTTGACCCAGCCCATCAAGTCTGCCGGAGGGGAAAGGGTGTTGCCCCATTCGCCCTCTCCTCTCTGGAAAGAAAGATGGCGGCCACATGGGAGCCTTGTGGACAGCAGGTATGAGCCGGGGATGTGGGGGCGACTAAAACCTCATGGGAAGGGGGGCGTTCCGGTCCGTCCTTCACGCCCTACCGAGGTCACCAGTTGCCCCCCACGAGCGGCTCTCCAGCACGGCCACAGCCCCAGAAGCACAAGGGCTTAATGCAGAACCCAGCAGCTTGGAGCAGAAAAGTGAAAGGACTATGCGTTAATCCAGGCAATCATTTCTGCCCAGAGGGGAAAGGGTGTTGCTCCCTTCCGCCCTCCTCCCTCTGGAAAGAAAGATGGCGGCCACATGGGAGCCTTGTGGACAGCAGGTATGAGCCGGGGGTGTGGGGGCGACTAAAACTTCATGGGAAGGGGGGCGTTCCGGTCCGTCCTTCACGCCCTACCGAGGTCACCAGTTGCCCCCCACGAGCGGCTCTCCAGCACGGCCACAGCCCCAGAAGCACAAGGGCTTAATGCAGAACCCAGCAGCTTGGAGCAGAAAAGTGAAAGGACTATGCGTTAATCCAGGCAATCATTTCTGCCCAGAGGGGAAAGGGTGTTGCTCCCTTCCGCCCTCCTCCCTCTGGAAAGAAAGATGGCGGCCACATGGGAGCCTTGTGGACAGCAGGTATGAGCCGGGGGTGTGGGGGCGACTAAAACCTCATGGGAAGGGGGGCGTTCCGGTCCGTCCTTCACGCCCTACCGAGGTCACCAGTCACCCCCCACGAGCGGCTCTCCAGCACAGCCACGGCCCCAGAAGCACAAGGACTTAATGCAGAACCCAGCAGCTTGGAGCAGAAAAGTGAACGGACTATGCGTTGACCCAGGCCATCAAGTCTGCCGGAGGGGAAAGGGTGTTGCCCCATTCGCCCTCTCCTCTCTGGAAAGAAAGATGGCGGCCACATGGGAGCCTTGTGGACAGCAGGTATGAGCCGGGGGAGTGGGAGTGACTAAAACCTCATGGGTCGGGGGGCGTTCCGGTCCGTCCTTCACGCCCTACCGAGGTCACAAGTCGCCCCCCGCGAGCGGCTCTCCAGCACGGCCATGGCCCCAGAAGCACAAGGACTTAATGCAGAACCCAGCAGCTTGGAGCAGAAAAGTGAACGGACTATGCGTTGATCCAGCCCATCAAGTCTGCCGGAGGGGAAAGGGTGTTGCCCCATTCGCCCTCTCCTCTCTGGAAAGAAAGATGGCGGCCACATGGGTGCCTTGTGGACAGCAGGTATGAGCCGGGAGTGTGGGGGCGACTAAAACCTCATGGGAAGGGGGGCGTTTCGCTCCGCCCTTCACGCCCTACCGAGGCCACCGGTTGCCCCCCGCGAGCGGCTCTCCAGCACGGCCACGACTCCAGAACACAGAAACCAGTTTCTTAACTATCTGACTTTCAGTAGAAATACTTCCAGGGTCAATAGGTAAAATAGCAGAAATCCAAAACCAACATTTAATTCTTTAACCCAGCTGTAGAAAGCAAATCACTTCACAATGCTTTTTCAGCATGTCTGATTTGGGGGGGGGGGGGTAAACTCTAAATAATAGTGGTGAATCTTTTATTGAAACAATGATTCTAATCAAAGCAGATAGAGTGTTAACTAGAATTCATCTGCTTCACAGGGACGGGGAGGGGTGGGGGGTGGGGTTTTATTGGGGTTCTTCATGGTAAAAAATAAGTATTGGTAAAGGGAAATGTGTTTGATATTTGCATTACTGAGACATAAACCTGAAAGCTTTGTAACCTTTCCCACAGTGATTCAATAAATAAATAAATAAATAAATAAATAAAAAATATATAAAAAAAAATAAAAATAAAATTTAATGCAATACATTTTAGATTACAGAGTTGAAGGCTTACTTATGTAAATGAAAATAAGCGTTTATTATATCATAGGGCTGGAGCGATAGCACAGCGGTAGGGCGTTTGCCTTGCACACAGCCAGCCTGGCCGAGCTGGGTTCGGTTCCTCCGCCCCTCTCGGAGAGCCTGGCAAGCTACCGAGAGTATATTGCCCGCATGGCAAAGCCTGGCAAGCTACCCGTGACGCATTCAATATGCCAAACACAGAAACAAGTCTCAAAATGGAGACGTTACTGGGCCCGCTCGAGCAAATCAATGAACAATGGGAGGACAGTGACAGTGACAGTGACAGGGCTGGAGCGATAGCACAGCGGTAGGGCCTTTGCCTTGTGTGAAGCCAGCCCAGCCAAGCTGGGTTCAATTCCTCTGCCCCTCTCGGAGAGCCCAGCAAGCTACCGAGAGTACCAATCATATTTGATATGCCAAACACAGTAACAACAATTCTCACAATGGAGATGCTACTGGGCCCGCTCGAGCAAATTGATGAGCAATGGGAGGACAGTGTTTGTTTTGTTTTATTATATCATACTAAAGGGTTTCATTTTCCTTATTTATGTAGGTTAAATCATATAGCACAACAACTTGGCTCTTACTGATTCATTTTCTGATCATTCTATTTGTCATTTCTCAAAGTTTTGTTGGAACAAGTGATATAGAGTCAATTTGTTCTGTACTTTAGGGGATAGGTAGGAAAAATGGGGACATCGGTGGAGGGACTGTTACACTGATGGTGCTGGAACACTAAATGCCTGAAACAACTGAATAATGAACAACTCAGTAAATCATGGTGTTTTTAATTAAAATGAAAAATTAAAAAGCAAATTGATTACACCCTAAGTATTCCTGGTGTGGTTCAAAAACAGAACAACAATAAAAATAATCTGGGTAGAGGGCCGGAGTGAACAGTACAGCAGAGAAGACATTTATCTTGCACACAGCTAACACGGGTTCTATCCCAAGCATCCCACATGGTCCCATGAGCACTGCCAGGAGTGCAGAGTCGGGAGTAACCCCTGCGCATTCTGGGTGTAACCTCAAAAGCCAAAAAAAAAAAAAAAAATCATCTGGGTAGATCTATCATTTCACAAATATGGAAAAATGAGGTCCAGAAAAGTGAAGTATTTGTAAAGTCACCAAGACACTATAACTGCTTATCAAGAGGAGCATTATTAATGGGAACCTATAAAGAAGTAAAGATTTGACAATAATTTATTTTTAAAGATCAAAGTAGGGATAGAGAGATAGTACAGGAGTTAAGGTGCTTTCCTTGCAGGCAGTCAACGCCCTGGGGTACCACAGTCGATCCTGAGCACATAGAGGGGCAACACCTGATCACAGAGCCCGGAACAGACCCTGAGTACTCCTGATCAAGTTAAAATTAAAGCAGCCACTATTTTGAAACAAGAAACAAATGAAAATTTGAACTATTTCTTTTTTGTTGCTGTGGGATTTTAGGATTTCTTTGTTTCAAATATAGGTTATAAAATGTTAGAAGAAAATGCAAGCATATTACTTGCAAGCTTGGGACAAGATTTCTCTGAGAAGACAGAAGAACTAACCTTGTTATAAACAAAAAAAAAATTCACTTATATATGAAAGAAAAATGCAGAGTAGCTCTAAGACAGAAAAAAAAATCATGCAATTTGCATCAAAATGGATGGTACTAGAAGATATGCTGAATGAACTCAGTCAGAAGGAACAGGGTCAATTATCTTTCTTAAATATGGGACTTAAAGACACACAGTAAGGTAGCAACAAAGGGCCAAAGGCAACATATTGGGGAAAAACTGATCCATACAACAGCTGGGGGCGGGGGGAGGGGGGGGGCGGGGGGGGGGACGGGGACGGGGACGGACGGAGGGAGGGACAGATGACATTGAGAGGGAGGGATGTTGCAGTTCAGTGGGGAGGGAAGAGATGATGGGTGTGGTGTTGGAATTATGTGCATGAGAAACCATTCATTATTAATAATATTGTAAACCACAGTATCTCAATAAAAAAATTTAAGAAAAAAACTGTTAAAACAATCCACGAACAGGATAAAATATTTGCAAAACATCAATATTACAACTTTTGTTTAAGAAGCATCTAAAGAACTCTTATAATCAGTCCAATTAAAAAACTATCTGCCAGAGAGGTGGGCTGGGGGAGGGGATGGGGTGTGATTGGGAGGACAACTGGGGACAAGAGGGATGGGTGTTGGAATACTGTTAAGACTGAAACCTAACCACGAACAGTTTTGTAAGGGTCTTTTTCACAGTGATTCAATAAAAAAAAATTAGCACTGTAGCACTGTCGTTCCATTGTTCATCGATTTGCTGGAGCGGGCACCAGCAATGTCTCCACTGTGAGACTTGTTGTTACTATTTTTGGCATACTGAATACACCATGGGGAGCTTGCCACTTGCCAGGCTCTCCGAGAGGGACAGAGGAATCGAACCCGGGTCAGCTGCATGCAAGGCAAACGCTGTACCTGCTGTGCTATCGCTCCACCCCAACAAATCATATGCTATATAATAAATGACATATTGGCAGCACTACAACAGTAAAAGTATACTGATTACTATGTTACACTTCAAGGGGTATTTTAAGAATTAAACTGTGTTTAGGTTCAGTTCTTTGGACCGACCATGCACAAGTATTCTCACTAATAATTCAAGGTGACTTAAGTACGTGAGTTTGTGCTATGAAGTTTTAGTAAATTAAGTAACTACCGCTGTTTACATATCACATAAAGTATTCCACTTAACCTTGAACAACCTCGTAAAATATTGACTATGCACTTTCTAAAGTGAAGAAAACAGACCAGAGAGCGAATAAAAAAATTAAAATTAAAAAATAAAACACATTTCAGGCGATCATGATCATGATCACGATCATCCTGTTGTTCGTCGATTGCCTCGAGCAGGCACCAGTAAGGTCTCCTTCGTCCTAGCCCTGAGATTTTAAAGTGCCATGTTCAAGGCCCTTTCAGGGTTAGGAGAATGAAACCCATCATTTCAGGCAAAGTGAAAAAATACAATAAAAGAAAATAAAAAAGAAATAAATAAAAATGAGCAAAGAATGCCAAACATTTCACCAAAGAAAATAAAGGACGCCTGCTCCAGATGGAATCCCAGTGACCAAGAGCTTCCACAAGCAAGGCCCAGGTATGCGGGTTCCAGGACTATTTCCCTCCAGCACCATCTTAGCATACCAATAGCCCTGGTCCTGAGAGACAGCAGCAAGTCCCTGAAGACACCACAGCCAGAGATCTCTCTGGGCCCCACACCAAGTCAATTTCACCAGGGCACCCCAGATGGAGCAGGTGTGCTCTCCCCATCTACTCCAGATAGAATCCTGGCAACCAAGAGCTTCCACAAGCAAGGCCCAGGTATGTGGGTTTCAGAACTGGATCTCCAGGCCGCATGGCGGTAGAGGATCCAGGTTATCCCTCCCTGGGGCTCTGCATGACCAACAGACTGGCTGTCATGACCACAATTTGCCTCTGAGTGCCATCTTAGTGCACCAACAACCCTGGCCCAGAAACTCCCAACTGAACCCCAAAATGGATTAGTGTCATACATAGATGTCCCTGGAACCCAAACATTTACAATTTACATTTACAATCGCAGCTGTGCAAGCTCTCATGATATTCAAAATGATCAATGGAAAATAAATTATCTAGCGTCTGCCCCTGGGAGGTAGGCTTGAATGGTGGTGGGAAAATTCGAGCAAAACATAATGCCCAAAATGAGAGAGAGAGAGTATTGGGGGAAATGTCTGCCATGGAGGCAAGGTGAGGACTGGGACAGTGTGAGGGGTGGGGCGGGGCATGTGATATTGGTGGCGGAAAATGTGCACTGGTGGAGGGATGGGTGTTCCATCATTATATGGCTGAATCTCAAACATGAAAGCTTTGGAACTCTATCGAACGGTAATAAAATAAAAAAAATAAATTAAAAAATAAAAAGTAATGTGGAGTTCATGCCCAATTCAATCAGCTTAATCAATAGCAGCACTCCTACATTACTAAAAAAAAAAAGATATGGGGCTGGAGTGATAGCACAGCGGGTAGGGCATCTGCCTTGCATGCAGCCAACATGATCAACACAGGTTCGATTCTCAGCACCCCATATGGTCCCCTGAGCACCGCCAGAAGCAATTCCTGAGTGCATGAGCCAGGAGTAACCCCTGAGCATCGCCGGGTGTGACCCAAAAAGCAAAAAAATTTTTAAAAAAATAGAAGGAAAATAAAGAAACGGCCAGGGGCTAGAGAGCGCACAAGGGACAAGGTGCTTGCTTTGTTGCAGCCAACCCAGACTGGATCCTGGCACAGTACACCGTCCCCTAAGCACTTTGAGAACGGATCCCTGAGCACGCTGGATGTGCCCCTCTCTCGGAAAGAATGGTCAATATAAGTGTGATCCCTGGTGAGCATCCTAACCAAGGACCTGGTACCCCTGTCCATCACAATATAGAAACAACAGAGGCAGGAGAGGAAAAGGGAATTTAAACAGCAGCCAGAAAGAATAGGAAAGCACACTCAAAAGCATACTGCTAAAAGTAAAAATTAAACTCATGAAATACCACTTCACACCTGCAAAAAGCTGAAATCAAAATGACAACACCTAGACTAAGTATTTAAACTGAAGATCTACATATATCACTGTATGTATGTGTATGTATGCATATATATGCCTTCGTTTATAATGCTTAACAATCCTAATTTGAAAGTTACCACACATAAGGCTAATTTTATTAAATGTTTCATGGCATCATTGTATTTGCCAACATTACTGTTATTAATGTGTTGCACTAAAATTTATGACATATGAACTTCCTGAAAATTGCCTGACAGTTACAAAAGATTCAAAATCAATCACTGATTTTGACATCAAGGATTTAAGAAATGCAACAAGAAAAGAGGCAACGGCCTCCCACCACTTCTTGTTCTTGGTGTACATGTGCATATGTTTCTTCACAGCAATTCTCTTACAAAGGTAGGTAAGGGTCCTGTGTGATCCTAAAATCACACCAGCCTCATATCCTGCCTGATGTTCCTTACCTGGCACTAGCAATATTGTTAAAATATTTCTTTTGCCCTTGCTTTTGTTGCTGCTCTTGCTTTGGCAACACTTGGGCAAGAAGGAGAAGCCCCAACACTTTTTTGTGCCACCAGGATCACCAGCCAGACAGGTGCACTTCTGAGCTATTTCTGTTTCCAGCAGTAGGAAACTCACAATTCTCCAAACATATCATGCCATTTCTTGCTTCTGTTCCTCAGCAGTCTATGTGTCTATAAATCGTTCTGCCTCTTAACAGATAAACATGCTCACTCCCAGTCCACTGAAAGCAGTTCAAAAGAAATATGATGTGGAGCAAGGAAAGCCTTTTCATCAAGTAGTGCTAGGAAAACTGGGCAGCTACATCAAAAAAAAAAAAAAAACCCTCAGGCCTTGTTCTAATACCGTGCAGAAAATTAAAATTGAAATGGATTAAAGACTTCAATATCAGACCTGAATCCCTAGAGGAAAAATGTAGGCTGAGCTTTCTATGACACTGAAGCTAAAGGCATCTTCAAGATGAAACACCACTGACAAAGCAAGTGGAAGCAAAGATACACAAATGAGATTACACTAAACTAAGAAGCTTCAGCACCTCAAAGGAAACAATGACCAGGATACAGACAGCCCATAGAATGAGAAAAATTATTTATCCAACCCCCATCTGATTAGTGGTTAATATTAAAGATAAATAAGGCACCTGTAGAACTTAACAAGAAAAAAAATCAAACCCCATCAAAGAATGGGGAGAAGAAATAAATAGAAACTTCCTCAAAGAAGAAATTCAAATGGCCAAAAAGCACATAAAAAATACTCTATATCAATAATCATCTGGGAGATGCAAATCAAAACAATGTGACATCATCTCACACCACAGAGACTGGCACACATTAAAAAGTACAAGAACAATCAGTGCTTGCACAGACGCAGGGAGAAAGGGACTCTCATTCATTGCTACTAGGAATGCCAACTGGTCCAAGTTTTTTGGAAAATAATATGGACATTCCTTAGAAAACTAGAAATTGAGCTTCACACGACCTAGCAATAGTACTCCTAGGAAGATACCCCTGGGGCCCCAAAACACAGCGCAGAAAAATCAACTGTACTTCTATACTCATTGCAGTGCTACTCCTAAAAACCAGAATCTGGAAACCCAAGTTCCGTGAACAGATAACTGGAAAAAGAATTTTCAGTATATCTATACAATGGAATACTATGCAGCAGTTAGGAAAAATGAAGTCATGAAATTTTCTTATAAATGGATGGACAAGGACAGTATCAAGCTGAGTGAAATGAGTCAGACATACAACGATTGTACTCACTTGTGGGAAATAAAAAACATAGTATGAGACTACTGACCAACGACAGTAGAAATGAAGGCCAGGAGGACTGGTCTATGTTCGGAAGTATGCGACAAGTTGAGGATTGGGGGTGGGCATGGGACAGAGCGCAGTCAGGACAAAGAAGGGAGCACTATGATAATGACAGTTGGAAATAGACAAGAACTCAGTGCTGAAAGGAGGGAAAGGGATATACATGATAACCTTTCAGTACCTGTATTGCAAACCACAATGTGGGGGCGGGGATGGGAGTGGGGGCAGAGGCAGGACAGAAACTGGAGGTACCGCTGGTAAGAAATATACACTGGTGAAGGGCTCAGTGTTGGAACACTGTTCGGAACCCAATCGAGACCATCTTTGTTAACTGTGTATCTCACATCGACTCAAAAACAAGTGTAGGGGGAAGGGGAAGGATAACAAATCAGTATATTCGCTTAAAGGCAGCTCAAGCATCTTTAAAGGCACCTCTTCCTTCAAAGGGCTCCCCTGACTCCTCCAGACATGTACCACTTAAGATTACACCACAACAATTTACAACAGCTACTGATTTCCTTCTCTATTTTCTTACAAGATCTGAGGGGGGGAAAAACAACAGCTCATTTTTTTAGACTCCCAGTGCTAAGCTCAAGGGTGGCACAAAGGAGGTAGTCAAAATATACTTGCTGACTTAACTAATATCTGAATACAAAAGCCCAGTCCTAAGGCTTTATATTTTAATATTAATATCAAAAAGTTTGATACCATGATTTTCTAGCTTTAGAACTTCAAAATATTGCACCCAAAATAAAACAACTAATTTTTTTTATCAAAACGAATCTGAATAATAACTGTAGGTACTATCAACTGGGAACAGAAATTAACACAATAATAGCCTGGAACTTTAAAAGAAGGAATATGTTGACTAAAACTCATTGGTACTATGCAAACAACCTTGTCAGATGGTAAAGACTTTAAAAATAAAAATGATTCATGACCATAATTAATGTATGACTTCAACTATTTGGCTCTTGCTGCCCCAGACGCTTTCTGATCTTACCTTAGGGGCTTAAAACACACAGACAGAGTCACATTTCCCCCAATCTTCAGTGCTATCCAAATAAGACTCTCCGAACCCCTGCTAGATCAAGACAGGGCTAATAACTCCCCCCTTTCAAGTCCAACAGGAGAAAAGAAGTTTGGAGTGGTTAGCCTTTTAAACATAACCCGGGACATCCTGATTCCTCTAGAGGTAAAGAGGCAAAGGACTAAGAGGAAAGGAACCACCTGACCTCCTAACTGGTTAGCCAGTTTCAAAGGAATGGTTCTTGGTTTTGCAGGCTATGTAAGGGCAACAGAAAGAAAGAAATATATACCATCTGGGTGACCATACACCACAAAATACAACCAGTGTGAAATGAAAAGCATCACCAGTGGGCCAGGGAGGTAGTACAGCGGGTCAGGCACTTGTGTACTTGAGGCTCACCCAGGGTTCCATCCCAGACATCACGTATGATCCCCTGGGTACTGCCAAGGGTGATTCCTGAGCCCAGGGCCAGGGATAACCCCTGAGCACCACTAAGTATGGTCTAAAAGACCAAGCCACACACTCCACCAAAAATTCATTACTAGTGGGAAGTGGAGTAAACCAAGACATTTTCTGATAGGCGTTGTTAGAAAATACAGCTAAAATGATTGAAACCCACAGTAAAATTAAAAATGAGCTAAAACATCCTCTAGGTTAGCTACTACTATGAATGTGAAGATACACCAAATAAAAGGCATTATGACAAAAAATATTAACAAAGACTGAGACCATGCCAAACAGATGCTAACAATAATCTCAGTGAAGTTAGAAAATAACTTTTGCCTATTTGGCACTGATAACGCCAGATCAGAAATGCTTCTTCAATTTTAAGACAAATGACAAAACCAGAACACAGAATGGCAGAGACAAATAATTCCCTATAGCTTGTAGGGAAAGATGAAAACAGAGAAAGAAAAAAAAAAAAAACAAGGCTAACATCTATTCAGAGAATTGGATTATAATTAACAGCTTTGTAATTCCGTAATAAAAAGCAAAGATGGGGAAATCATTTATATATTTTAAGATGTGAAAGAGTGCCAATGCTTTGTATGTTAGAAAAGATCTTTATTCCTACAGTGAAGTGACTGGAATACTGTTTCTCTAGAATACAGAAAAACAAGATGGCAAACAAGAGATTACCGTGAGGTTACTGAAACAGAGTCAGGAAATGTTAAGACATTATCATACTTATCAAAATTGTAACAGGAAGAATAATATGAGATGACAGAAAAGAGATTTAAAAAAAAAAAGTTGCCAGGGGCTCAGAGGTATAGTACAGCACTTAAGAACACAAGCCCGGCAAACTCTCGGCTGTGAAGGCAAATTCCCACTGTCCCCTTGCATGCATGGCTGGCCTCCAAGCCATGGAGTAAAATTCCGGGAAAAGGGAACTCAGATAGAGAAGGGAGCACCAAATAAAGGGTGTTGGGAGGATCCTCCCAGGATGGGAGATGCATGCTGAAAGTAGACTATGGACCGAACATGATTGCCACTCAATGTCTCTTTTGCAAACCACAACACCCAAAAGGAGAGAGAGAACAAAAGGGAATGCCCTGCCACAGAGGCAGGGTGGGATGAGAGGCATGGGGGATGGGAGGGATACTGGGATCCGTGGTGGTGGGAAATGGGCACTGGTGGAGGGATGGGTATTTGATCATTGTATAATTGAAACCCAAGCACAATAATCTGTAAGTCTACAACTGTACCTCATGGTGTCTCACTAATAAAAAAAAAAAATTCCCACTGTCACTCCGGGCACTCAGCAGAGTCCTGGCAGCATGGCTGTGTGCAATTCCTGGCCTCAAAAACAACTTATGCCTGTACATACACTCAGCCAGGTGATATAAGCACCAAGAAGAGCTGTGATCCAATGCAGAAAAGCCACCTGCACTTCTTTTTGTATTTATTTTATTTTTTGTGTGAAACACAGTTACAAAGTTGCTCATAATTGGGTTTCAGTCCTACAATGTTCCAACACCCATCCCTTCACCAGTGCACATTTCCCACCCCCAATGTCCCCAGTTTCCCAACCGCTCCCCACCCTTGCCACTGTCTACCTCTATGACAGGCACTTTGTCTCTCTGTCTCTGTCTCTGTCTCTGTCTCTCTCTATCCCTCTATGACAGGCACTTTGTCTCTCTGTCTCTGTCTCTCTCTATCCCTCCCCCTCCCTCCCTCCTCTTTTCTTTTCACTCCCTCCCTTCTCCCTCTCTCTACCCCCCTTTTTGGGCATTATGGTAACTAAAAGGACAACATTAATTTTACCTAGTTTACCTACTTTCAACTAAGTTCTTGTCAGGAGTGATCATTTCCAACTATCCCTGTGATAGTGGTCCCTTCTCTGTCCTAGCTGCCCTCCACCCTCCACCCCCTCACAAACCTGTAGTAAGCTTCCAACTATGGGTCAGTCCTCCTGGTCCTTGATTCTACTGTCCATGAGTATTAGTCTCATACTATGATTTTTTTTTTTTATATCTCACAAATGAATCCAATCATGCTGTGTCTGTCCTCTCTCTGACTCATTTCACTCAGCATGACACTCTCTGTGTCCATCCTTTTATGGCTGAATTTCATGACTCCATTTTTCCACTGGGCAGATGTGCCACAGTTTCTTTAGCCAGTCATTTGTTCATGGGCTGCCGTCTGCACTTCTAGGTTCATTGCAGCACTATTCACGATAGCTACAATTCAGAAACAAGCCGAGTGCCAGAATCTGGAAACAACAGACGACTGGATAAAGAAACTCTGGTACATCTACACAATAGAATACTACGCAGTTGCTAGGAAAAATGAAGTCATGAAACTTCCTTATATATGGATGGACATGGAGAACATTATGTGGAATGAAATGAGTCAGAGGGGGAGGGACTGATTCATGACTGGAAGCTTCCCACAAATGGGGAGTGGAGGGGAGGGCAGTTAGGACAAAGAGACCACCATGACAAAGACAGTTGGAAATGATCACTCTGAACAAGAACTGAGAGCTGGAAGGAGGTAAAGTAACAATATTACAATATATGTTATAACCACATATTATTATAGTATAACCATAATGTCCGAGAGAGAGAGAGAGAGAGAGAGAGAGAGAGAGAGAGAGAAAGAGGAGAGAGAGGCAAGCTGGTGATGGGAAATGTACACTGGTGAAGGAATAGGTATTGAAAAATTGTATAACTGAAACTCAATCATGAACAACTTAGTAATTTGATTCAATAATTTCCAAAAAAAAAAAAACCCTTTGTAATGGTGATTCAATTAAAAAAAATTGTGTGTGGGGTTACCTCATGAGCACTGCAACTCACAGGAAGTGCGGGCATCACTGCAGCCACAGGCTAGTGGAATTTCTGTGCCTTAACTGGAGGATGACCTATAGAGAGCTCATGCTGCAAACACCGCAATGTAAGAGATGCACAATTTACCCTGGTTTTTTAGATAATCATATTTATCTAATCATGGTGAATTAGTTACAAAGCTATTCGTCACTGAATTTCAGGAGTACAATGTCCCAACACCATTCCCTTCGTCACCTGTGCCCACTTCTCTTCACCAATGCCCATGTCCTCAGTTTCCCTTCCACCCCCAGCCTGCCTCCTTGGCAGGCACATTTTTTAAATTTGGTTCTATAGTTTGCGGGAAGCATGGTAAAGCTGGTTAAAATTTTTGGAGAACAATCTTTAATAGTTGGTTTATCTGAGTGCTCCTGGGTCATGTGTAATCAGACTAGTATGTAAATAAAATTGTGTCCAAACAAAGGCACTATTGAGAAAATGAAAACTTAAGATACTGAGCCACAGAGCTAGTACAGTGGACAGGGCATTGTGTGGCACACAGTGACTGATGGGCTTCTTATCCTTGGCTCCCCATGTGGTTTGACAAGCTTGGCAGGAGTGACGCCTGAGCGAAAAGACAGGAATAAGCTCTGAGCACAGCCCAGTGTGGCCCAAAATCCAAAATTTTATTAAAATCACGGATCACAGTCCTCCCGTTGTTCATCGGTTTGCTCGAGTGGGCCCAGTAACGTCTCTATTATGAGACCTGTTGTTACTGTGTTTGGCATATCGAATACATCACAGGTAGCTTGCCAGGCTCTGCCGTGAGGGCGAGATACTCTCAGTAGCTTGCCGGGCTCTCCGAGTTATACACATATATTTGATTTTAATCAAATTTGATTAAAATCACTGTCACTGTCCTCCCGTTGTTCATCAATTTGTTCAAGCGGGCCCAGTAACATCTCCATTGGAGACTTTGTTGTTACTGTGTCTGGCATATCGAATACATCACGGGGAGCTTGCCAGGCTCTGCCATGTGGGCGAGATACTCTCGGTAGCTTGCTAGGCTCTCTGAGAGGGGTGGAGGAATCGAACTCGGGTCGACCATGTTGGCTGCGTGCAAGGCAAACACCCTACCGCTGTGCTATCGCTCCAGCCCTTGATTAAAACAGTACTTATTTTTGTCAAAGAGCTTATATTCAGAATTTACAAAAGTCCTAAAAATAAACAATTTAAGATCAGCTAGTAAATGAGCAAGCTGTCTCAACAAATACTTTACAAAAGAAGAGAAAAAGAATGGCCATCAGGCACATAAATGGTGCTCAATATCTATCATCAGTCATGTAGCGAACTAAAAAATTTAAGAATCAAAATAATATACTAAAAAAGTCTATTATAATGACTACAATTTACTAAATTGATAGTAAGAAGCAGAGATACTCAAGCTTTCAAACAAATATTTCTAAGGGAACTGTGAAATTGTGGAACTACTTTGGAGAACTGGTAGTTTCTAATAAATTAAATTTATATCTCCCATGTGGAAGTAATTTCATTTTTAGATATAATAAGAGAAATGGAAGCATGTGACCGCAAAGTTTATTCTATAAAGATATTTCTAACAGCTTTTCGTAACTGCCAAAAAGTGAAAACACCTTAAATGTCCATTAACAGGAAAATAGAAACAATTCTGATAGTCATAGAAATAAATGCCACTTAAGTAATAAACTATTGATCTATATACCATCAAAGTTTTTATACTGAAAACAAAATATTAGTCATTATCAATCTTTATACACCCATGATTCACTAAAAATAAAAACATTTGGCAACTACTAAGATAAAAATAAAAGCCATTATTCATTGTGTAAACTCTAAAAAGGACAGCAGCTGTGGCGGCTCTGTCTCTCCTGCCGCCCGCATTTGTCAGTCTCACGCTGGTTCCCCCACCCCAGTGATGGGCAGGCAAAGGAAGGAACGAGGGCCAGGCTGGTTGATGTCAGTTGCAGTTTTTTCCAATCCTCTCTCCATCCACTCCCGTCTCTCTCCTCTGCCTCTCCTGCCCATTCTTACAGTCTCATTATATCCCCCAGCATGAGGGATTGGGGTAACAATTACACATAGGTGTGGTCACGATCAATAGGGGTAGAATTCTTTCCCTCGGGGAAAGCCACTTCTAGGACAGGTTGTCATTATCAGATCAACCCACCCTAGAGCGGAACCCCCTGGGTGTGTTTCTCCTCTCCTTGTCCAACAAACATATAAGCATATATAATATAAATCATTTTGCATGGATACAGTAAGAAATACCTTAAATTTATAGAATTGCTCTCCTAGGGCCATCTCAATCTCAGACTATAGTGCTCTTTCCTATAGTCTTTCCTATCCCTAGCAGGGTCCTGGTCTCATCGTTACTTTTGGATCATGACAGCATTTCTCTATGATCAAGCTCTTAACTTATAGTTAAGAATCGTGGCACTTTGGCCTGGCCCATTTCGATGCCAGAGCAGCTCACCACTTGCCCTGGGTCCATTCAGTCCCTTGTCGGGACCCTACTTTTGGGGTGTTAGGAACTAAGGGCAACTGAGGCTTAAGTCGAGAAAGCAGATGCCCAGGAGTGAACAATATTCAAAGCCAATTAAATCCTAAGTTACAAAAGCATAATATTAACTGTCTTTCTGTATCTATACAAAAAAGACATTGCATTAGAGTAAACTATTCAGAAGACAGAAGGAGAGGAGAAAGGCAATATTTCACTCATACATATAAAATCATAGATTTCTGAGGAATCTAACCTTACCAGTTAACAGAGTCTGATTAAGGGAAAAGCTGATTAACTGGTTGGGGAGGAGAGCATGGGGAAGAGTTTACAGATAAACACAATGGAATGGAAGTGCCTCAGGAGCACTGTGATAAACCTGAGTTCCTTGTGGCATGGGGGGAAGGGCAAATCAATGTTAAGCCTAAAATATTTGGAGCTATATTCCAACAGTTTATAACAGTATTTTGTGTATGAGCTATTAAATCTAACATAAAATAAAAATTCTATAGTTATTAAAATTTTAAAAAAACCCAGGCACACAGGAAATTTCTGCAGTGCAGCCTGTCTATAGATCAGCAGTTGAAAATCACTGCCCTATAAGATTCAATTATAAGAAACTTAAAAAAAAAAAGGAAAATTTAATAAATGAGGAAATAGTAAGAAAAGTGTTTGACTCAATCATAGGTGTGAGTCACAACGCAAAAATGACTCGCAGAGCAGTATGAGGGAACTTTTTGGATAATGAAAATATTCTATACCTTGATGGAATGATAATAGTGTGGGTGTATACATTTGTGTAAATTTGTCAAACTGTGCATTTAAAAGTGCTGTATCTTATTATGTTTATATCATAGAACAAATCATAAAGTTAAGAATGACAGCCAGTATATGGCTTGTGCAACCAGAAAAGTTAGGCCATTCACTGAAGACGATGATCACAGAATGATTAACTGAAGAAGAAAATCCTGGGGCCAGAGTGATAGTACAGTAGGTAGGTCGTTTGCCTTCCATATGGCTGACCTAGGTTCAATCCCTGGCATCCTATATGGCCCCTGAGCACTACCAGGACCAAGTCCTGAGTGCAGAGCAAGAAGCAACCTCTGAGCATTGTCTGGTGTGGCACCCAAAAATAGGAAGGTGGGAGGGAGGGAGGGAAGGAGAGAGGGAGGGAGGGAGGGAGAGAGGGAGGGAGGGAGGGAGGGAGGGAAGGAGGGAGGAAGGAAGGAAGGAAGGAAGGAAGGAAGGAAGGAAGGAAGGAAGGAAGGAAGGAAGGAAGGAAGGGGAGGGAGGAAGGGGAGGGAGGGAGGAAGGAAAGAAGGGGGAAGGAAGGCAGGCATAAAGGAAGGAAGGAAGGAAGGAAGGAAGGAAGGAAGGAAGGAAGGAAGGGTAGAGAGGAAGGAGGGAAGGAAGGAAGGAAGGAAGGAAGGAAGGAAGGAAGGAAGGAAGGAAGGAAGGAAGGAAGGAAGGGTAGAGAGGAAGGAGGGAAGGAAGGAAGGAAGGAAGGAAGGAAGGAAGGAAGGGAGGGAGGGAGGGAGGGAGGGAGGGAGGGAGGGAGGGAGGGAGGAAGGAAGGAAAGAAGGAAGGAAGGAAGGTGGGAGGGAGGGAGGGAGGGAGGGAGGGAGGGAGGGAGGGAAGGAGAGAGGGAGGAAGAAAGGTTGATTAAGTTTGTGGTGCTCTGTGGGATAACTTTGGTTTGTCCTTTCTCCTCCACTGCAAGGAGTTTAGGTTTATCGGGTTATACCTATCACAATGTTCCTGAAGCACTTCTTCAGTATTCATCTTTAACTTCTTCGTGGTTTGTTTCCCCTATCTGTCAATCTCCTATATCCCCAAGTCAGACCCTGTGACTTGTAAGGTCAGATCGTTCTAAAGACTCTGGATTTTGTATTTTAAGTGAAATATTGCTTTTCTCGTTCCCTTATATCCTTTGCATAGTTTACTTTAGCAAACTGTCCTTTTTGTGTAGACACAGGAAGACAGCTAATGCTATGCTTTTGTACCTTGGGAGTTAATTGACTCTGAATAATAACAATAAAGTAATAATAATAATAATACTCCTTAGCATCTGTCATATTTACTCAACTTAAGCCTCAGTTGCTCAGTTCCTAGTACCCCAAAGCAGGGTTCCGATGAAGGGATTGTTGGGCCCAGGGCAAGCTATAAGCTATGTTGGTATCAAAATGGGACAGGCCAAGTGCCATAAAGTGCATGGTCATGGACAAATTCTGTCATGACCCAAGGAGAAGTGACTAGACAAGGACCCTGCTAAGGTTAGGAAGGACTAATCTGGCCTGAGGTCTGTAGTCTGCGATCTACAGCTAGATGGCCCCAAGAAACCCACCCTATAAGCTTAATAGATCTCTTACTGTGTCCATACAAAATGACTAGAAAGATTATTAAGAAGTAAATCTATGGGGCTGGAGAGATAGCACAGCAGGTAGGGCATTTGCCTTGCACGCGGCCAACCCGGGTTCGATTCCCAGCATCCCATATGGTCCCCTGAGCACCGCCAGGGGTAATTCCTGAGTGCAGAGCCAGGAGTAAACCCCTGTGCATTGCCAGGTGTGACCCAAAAAGAAAAAAAAAAAGAAGTAAATCGATGATGATTGTTTATGGACTAAGGAAAGGATAAGTAATGCCCTTAGATGAAATTGTGCCCTTGAGTGGATCTCCTAGCAGGAGGAGGTCTTTGTCTTAGAAGAACTTCTCCAAAAGGAACGGCTTTACATAATGTTGACTGTTTTATCTGACTTATGTGTAGTTGCTACCCCCAACCTTGGAGGTTGGGCTCTAGACTAAGAGTGCGAGACTGGGCACAGGGAGAGTGGCATGGAGGAATGTAGGACACAGAATGAGGGGCAGTATGAGACTGGAATGGGGTGCTCAGTGAGACTGGAAGAGATGCATGGGGAGAATGGAATAGATGGCAGGACAGAGATTGGAATAAACTGATCACCAATCAGCCTGTCCCCCAACCCCCCGTTTTCTCCTTGTTTCGCTATCGGCCATCCGTGGTGGGAAGGTGGCCTGACCATGGAATGCACATGGTGAGAGAGCACTGCATTTATTTTGCTTGGTTGTAAATAAAAATGTAACATCCTTGGTACACAGAATACCAGTAATGTTATAAAAGTAAATGAGATCACTCTGAAGACTGAGAATGAGAGAACAGGGCTGGGGGGATGGGGGGAAGAAGTGTTAGTATTTAAGGCATAAGAATAAAAGCTGAAAAAAATCTGACCTAGAATATCTATAGAAAAGTAACTACTATTATATCTATAATAATAGTCAAAGGGATTGAATATGTCAAGAAAAAAAAATATTTTTATGAAGTCAAGTAACCAAAAACCTGCCATGAGTATCTTTATATATCTTGAGTCTCCTAACTAACTTCCCCACTGCAATTCTTGATCTTCTCATTGCTATTCTCTTCTTGTTATCAAATGAAACACTGTTCATTGCTTCATGAATATTAATTGTAGCTTACCTGCCCAGTCTCCCAAATGCCTTTCTTAAAGAATTATATCCACTATCTGAAAACATATCACAGTGCCCATTGTAACACACCAATAATTTTCTGAGAAAGAAGGAAAATAAACTATAAAAGCTGCCCCAACCAGCAACACCATCCAGTTCTCCTCACTCAGGATAAAGAAAAAAATACCTTCTCAAGTATACAGCAGTAACAAGGGCTTTGAGATATCTGAGGATGAAATTCCTTTTAACACAACTAGAAAGATCACTACAAATTTTGCAACCTAAAATATTAGTATCATCCAATGCATCTACACATTACATTTTGTTCTGATAAGACACCCTTCCTGATAAAAAGAGACTTTAAACATGAGAGGACAGAGTGAACCATGTGGTGAGAAACCGCAGGAGTCTCTGTGACAGGGGGACCCAGAGACCCAGGAGAAAAATAAGGACTTTAGTCTCACAACCACAGGAGATAAATTCTGCTTAAGTGATACTGAATAGCCGAACTCCAGAAAAGAATGCAACACAGCTGACAAGATTTTAGCCAGTGAAACGAGGAGCAGAGAAATCAAGTCAGCTTTGCCCAAACTTCTGCCCTAATTCTTTAGATATAAGAATAATGTATCTAATTATAATATATTATCATAAGATAATAACAAGTACTGTTCTAAGCCTCTAGATGTAATTATCACGTATCAAAAAAACCCTAATACTTTTTAAATCTTCTCTTCATGATTTCCTTTACAGAAAACACCACTTTAACTACCCAACTACCCTTTATAAACCTTTAGTCTAATTTATCCAATAATAGGCATACTTTTAGTTTATTCATTTGTCCTATCTTTACACTGAGCAATTGCCATATTACCAAAACTGAGCCATATGTTGAAAGCCTCTGGAGACAGTCTGTGCTCTCCGAGCGCATAACTTATTTACAAGCTCGTGAAATAAACATTTATTGAATGCCTAACTGTGAGCCTGTGCCGACTTAGGTAATGGAAATAGAGCTCAGATCTACTTCCTATATTCACAATACCCAAACTCTGTGGAGAAACGGGTACATAAATAATTACACTAGTGTGATACAGAAACATATACAATTATAATACCATGATAGAGGTATATACAGAGAAACAGCTGAGTGTAAAAAAAAAGGAATATTTTATTCTAAGGGCAGAGTTGAATGGAAGCAACAGATAAGGAAAAACTACATTGATATTGAAAGGAGGACCTAGAACCAGGTAAAAAGGGAGGAAGATATTCCAGATAAAACGAAAAGAGGAGGGGGGAGGAGAGAGAGAGAGAGAGAGAGATTTTCCAGAACTTCAAGAACCTTATCAAGGTCTGAGCACAGGCTCCTTTGGGTGGCAAGAGATGTGGTCACAAAGATAGGCAGGGGTCAGACTGTGAAGGCTTCCTCTACTAGTACTGGATCAGATATTGGGATATCAGCCATACCAAATAGTAAATAACCATTCCAGGGGTTCCTTTGTCTTTTTTGTTTCCAAAAGGAGTTTCTGAAATTGCTTTGTATGGGATGTTTCCTGTTTTTTATCAGGATGTATCCTGATCTGATCTTCCCTCTAGGGGATCACGGATCACGGATCACAGTCCTCCCATTGTTCATCGATTTGCTCGAGTGGGCCCAGTAACATCTTTATTATGAGACCTGTTGTTACTGTGTTTGGCATATCGAAGGGGGAGTGGATTAAATTTTAAAGATGTTTTAAAGACCTAAGAGCTGAGCAATGGACAGAAGAACAGAAGACACGGCCAACAACAACAGCAACAAATTAAGTGGGAAACCCAGGGAGAAACTGTTTGCCTTGTATGCAATTGACCCAGGTGCAATCTCTGGGACCTGGAGCACCACCACAACTGGTCCCTGAGCACAGAGCCAGGAGTGGCCCCTGAACATGGCTAGGTGTGCCCACTTCCCCCACCCACAAAAATTTACAAAATAATAACGTAGTGGGAAATGTGGTACATATTCTAAGAATTATACTGCAACAGCCAAAGAGAAAATACAGAGCTTAAGATGCTTGCTCGAGCGGGCCCAGTAACGTCTCCATTGGAGACTTTGTTGTTACTGTGTCTGGCATATCGAATACGTCACGAGGAGCTTGCCAGGCTCTGCCGTACGGGCGAGATACTCTCGATAGCTTGCCGGGCTCTCCGAGAGGGGCGGAGGAATCGAACTCAGGTGGGCCATGTTGGCTGCATGCAAGGCAAACGTCCTACCGCTGTGCTTAACGTTGCACAAGGTTGACACTAGTTTGATCCCCAACATGGCATATGGTCCCTCAAACACCATAGGAGTATTCTCTGAGCACAGAGCCAGGAGAAAGCCAGAGTACAATCATATGTGGCACAAAACTCCTATTCTTCCCCCACCCCTTCAAATTAGGCTGCAATGTAAAAAAAAGTAAACAAACAGAAAAACAAACCAGAAAAAAAAAAAGCAAAAAACAGGATATATCCCATATAAGGCAGATTCAGAAACTCCTTTTGGAAACAAAAAAGACAAAGGAACCCCTGGAATGGTTATTTACTATTTGGTATGGCTGGTATCCCAATATCTGATCCCATTCTCTTCTATAGTCCTGGCCACAGGCATAGATCTCTCTAGATCAAAAGATCCCAAGCCAATGAGATTATATGAGTAAACTTCAGAGATGGGAGGAGAAGGCCCACTCCCGTTCTGAGTGGGCTTGGAGATTTCAGTCACACGTCCGCATACCTGCAGGGTTTCTCTGCAGATTCACTCATGGAGGAGGCTAATCTGCCAGGATCCAAAGACTCAGAAATAAAGTTCCCAGAAGAGAGCAACATTGGCCTCACCCATGAGTGAATCTGCTGTATAATCGTTTCTAAATTTTAGAATTCCTGGAGTGCACCGCCGCACTTGGGGCCACACGACCTCTCACAGTCTACACCACTGATGTACTAAGAGTAGCATGCAACATTTGATGGGATTTCACAAACATGCTAGTAATCTCTTATACAAGGGCTTAATGGCTCCAGGATGAAATATAACAATCTTCACACACTTGCCTCTAAGGAAACTCGACTGGCCCATTTTTAGCAGATTATTCATAACAAGCAATACAAAATGAATTGTTTTGGTTCTGCATTGGGGCACAGTTTGGGATTTAGGATGGAATCATTCAAAATATGGTGATGGGAAGGTTCAATGGTGGTGGGATTGGTGTTTAAATATTAAGTGTAATATTTAATATTTAAAACTGTAATATTATTGGCAGTGCACTCCAGGACATTATTGTGAACAGCTTCATAAAAATAAAACGAAACAAACAAACAAACAAAAAAACAGGAAAAAAAGAACAAACAAAAAAATGCCAAACCTGTTTTCCCTTCCTCACCCTTTTTTGAAAAAGTTACTCAGCTTTCTTGTAAACCTGCCTTTCTTAAGGAAACAGTGTCCTACAAACGCATCTGAAGCTACCACAGGTCTGGACCCAGCATCCATCCCCTCCCCAGCAGGCAGTGTCACCCACACTGGGAAACACTGCTTAGACAAACCAATGATTCATTTTTCATTCCTTTATTCAGCTCTGGATTACATAATCCTTAAAACTTAAACCTGCATCTTTTCTTTTCTCCCTGGAGGTGGAGGTGGGGGGAAGCAGGGATAGAAGGGTGGGGATGGGGCCATGAAGGACGGAAGCTGGCACTCTAGTGGAGAGGGTGCTTCATGTGCTGTGCGATAAACACTGCTACTATCAATACTGTAAATCACGGTGCCTAAAATAACATATTTTTGTTAATGCAAAGGAGAAAAATAGCCGTGAGGGCATTGGGAATAGCTTTTCAAGGTCATTAAAAAAGCAGAGTGCCTTTTATGTTCAGAGCAGAAGCTGGGGATGTGCTGAAGGGTGCATGAGAGCAATGTCCTAAGAAAGAGTCTGGGCAGATTCATCTGAGCTAAACTGTTGTGGACTTTCCATGCTTGAGAGGTCAAGTGCGTCTCCATAGCACCTACAGCAGTCTTGGACACATGGGGATCACTCAAAATATGTGTTGATGGCTTTATTAAATATGATAGTCTCCCGCAAGACCAGAAGTCTACCCTGAAGTCGGCTTCTACATTCCTCTGTCTAGACCATACATAGTTGAGTCTCATGATAATGACATCAAGTAGGACAGAACACTATTGCTACTTAGGAAATTAACATAACCTAAAGGAAAAGTAAATGGTAGCATGGTGGGTGGGTATATTATTTTGGAGTGACGGTAAGAGATGTGAAAGCATGTGATAATTAGTGTGTCAGTTCTAACCAAGATGAGCTCTCAAAACTAACAGCACCGATGAAGCAACAACAATCAACTTTTCAGATTTCCAGTTTACATCTCAAATAATTCATTTTAGGCAAGAAGAACCACACTTGGCATAAGAGTGAGCGAAAATCATTCCCAGATATTTTCATAATTTCATCCATGTGTTAAAATGTAAGTTTAATTTAAAATAAATTCATTGTACAATCAACATACTGAAGTACACAGCAAAACACCTCAAACTTAGAAACTACAACAACAAAAAAATGAAAGAAACTGCAATGGGGGGGTTATTAAATTAAAAACTATATATAGCTTTAGGTCCATATACTAAGAATCCAGGAAAAGTAAATTATTTTCTAAAAAAATTATAGACTTCCAAGTTGCCTCAACAAAAAGTTAAAAACCTGAATAGGTCCATAAATTCAGGAAAACTGGGGAGGTAACCAAGTATTAATATGGAGGGGACATGATGGGGCAGTGGCTTCAGGCCCTGACAGTCTTATAGGTGAGGTGTACTGTTTGGTCTTTAATCTTCAAAACATTCACTAAGGGGGAAACGAGCCTCCAGGAAGAAATTCAACTGACCATGTGCAAGGAAGCCCAACCTGGCAGTGTGAAGAGCTCCTAAGGAAAAAGGAGAATGATGTCTAGCCAATCTCCACAACTCTAGGAAGCCCAGCTAAGGTCCCAAACACTTCAGAGATGAAACACACACATATGTCCAACCCTGATGAATGTGTGGATGACTCTGTAGTTGCCACCTGATTGCAACTACTTGAAAGAGTACAAAGGAGGACTGGAGAGATAATATAGCAGCATACCAGATAGCTTTTCAGCCTTTTGTCTAAGATCAAGTGTGGGTACTTGCAGGTAGGGTGTTTGTCTTGCACACTAGAGCTGAGTTCAATCCCCAGCCCCACCAGGAGTAATCTCTGAACACAGGGCCAGAAGGAAACCCTGAGCAATTGCCAGTGATAGCCCCCAAACAAAAACAAACATAAAAGGAAACAAAGAAAAACTTGCAGGTAAAGCTCCAGCATTCTACAGTAAAATTCTAAATGAAGTAACTAAATTCTGTTGCAATTTGATGTGTAAAACTGTTTGCATGCAACTTATACTTATAAATGTCCTTTTACTGGCGTGAGAAAGTTCAAAAGCTGCTCTCAGAAATTGAACTGTTTTGATGGAATCCCTACTTGCCAATACATGTGATTGTCTCTACTCTTTTAGTCTGGGGTATAATGTTTCAGGATTGGCTTAACAAATTTCTCCATTTGGCCTACAATCTGAAGAAAATGAGCAAATTCCTTCTAGATTGGCAGTTTTGTTACAGTTTTAATTGGACACAAATCAAAATTACTGTAGCGTCTCCAAACACATGTTCTTACCAACATACTACTGCTTACAACTCTTGAAGTTGGTTCCAAAAAAATAAACCAACATAACTTTCCTTCTTCCTCCCTTTTCATCCCTTGAACCTGCAGTTTATGTGTAGTCACACATACTCAAAAATGCCTCACAAATCTTTTAGCAAGTCATTTTGTTGATAAACAAAAAATAATTTGAAAAGGGTGAGACCTGGATATTCCTATAGTCTTTAAATTATGTACCTAGGAGGCTACTTATTTCTCCAGGGTACAAACACATGCTTATGTATATAGAATATATTAAGTTTTCAAGTCTATACATATATTTGTAGGTAGTTATGGAAAGACTTTTTTTTTTTTATCCTTTTTGGGTCACACCCAGCGATGCTCACAGGTTACTCCTGGCTCACGCACACAGGAATTACTCCTGGCATTGCTCAGGGGACCATATGGGATGCTGGGGATCGAACCCAGGTCAGCCACGTGCAAGGCAAATGCCCTGCCCTCTGTGCTATCACTCCGGCCCCCTGGAAAGACTTTTAAAAATAGTCTTTGAAACTATACAGCTGAAAAAAATTAGAAGCTAAAAGATCTGGTTCCAACTCAGTTATAACATTTTAAGAGCTAATGATTTAGAGATCATTGTATCATCTCTCTAAAACATATCTAAACTGAGTTCTCTTTGAGTTCTGATGAACTCAGCATTATTTCTGAATCAAAGTTTAAGTCTAATTATAAAGGTTTTTTCTCACAGCAATGTTTAACTTTATTTTAAATTATATGCACGATGTAGAATTTCAAGCATTTACATTATAAATATGATGTATTTGCAACATACTAATCATATAATTTTAAGGAGTTTTGTTCTTTGGCTTTTGGGCCACCTCCAGCTATGCTCATGGCTCTGCACTCAGGAATTACTCCTAGATGCTCTCAGAGGACCAAACGTATTCCGGAGTTTGAACTTTGGTTGGACAAGCGCGAGGCAAGCGCACTACCTGCTGTGTCTTCAGCTCAAAGGAGTAACTTTAGAACTGGAATCAAGTCCTATACTGAGAAGATATAATCTGATATGCAGATGATCACATTTTTTATGTAAATAGATATAATAAAAATGGAAACTTTGTGCATTAAAAAAATAACTGCGTTCTCTATGGAAACAGATAAGATCATAAATGAATCTTTCAAACTCCATTCTACTGTGCCTGACCCAGTCATGTTTCTATAAATTTGGCTCAGACCAAACTGGAATAGGAACAAAGGGAGGCCATGAAAATGACACAGAGGTAGCAAAGCAAAGTATTTATCTTTCACCAAAATGGTGTAAAAAGACCTTTTTTTTTTTTACCCTAAAGTTAATAAGATAATCCTTAGTACATATCTTTAGGATCATTCTAATTATTTCATTTCTGGCCAAGGTAGGGAAAGAGACACTGTAAAACAACTGTGAAAGCTAAGAAAACATGGGAAACAATGGTTCTCCAGACCTTGGCCATAACAAAGAACAGGAATGCTTGAAATTGAAAACACATGAGGTGAACCCTACACTTGCCTTAGTTTACTGCCTAGAGAAAGTTTCCAGGCTGAGATACGGAGAAAACAATCCTGTCGTAGCAAAAAGGTGTACCGAATTGAGAGGAAAGTTGTGAGTCCAAGGAAACCACACACGCTACAGATTTCAGCAGATATTACTGGGAGAAAGAGCCGCACATAGAAAACACCAGAGTTCTGCAAAGGGTCATACATGAGTACTCCGTGCTATACTGATGAGACAGCCATCTGTAGAAACTTGACCCAGCCCAGGAAAAGAAACTCATAAAAAGAGTAGAGAGAGGAAGAAAAAGGAAAATACTGAATAGTGTCAGGATAGTGCCGAACTGCCACGAAGAGTATGGTACAGAACCCATGGCCCATATATAAATGACTGAGAAAAGGATGGTTTCTGAATAAAATTAACTATAGGTTAAATACTGTTCTTATCAACCTTTACAAAGGTTATCTTATTCTGGTTACTTTTGAGGGGTCAAGCCCAGCAGTGCTTGGCGAGTACTCCTGGGTCTATGCTCAGGGGTGCTCACAGTGGTTCAGTGTAGTGCCAGGAATGAAACGGAGGACCCAGGCTGGAGTGATGGTACAGCGAGTAGAGCAGGTTCGATCCTCAGCATGCCATATGGTCCCCCAAGCAACACCCGTGCCCCCCAAAAGAAACAGAGACCCACTGCATGCAAGGCAAGCACCTCCACCCTCAGACTAAAAGCAAGACCTGAAAGAATCAAATCTTCCCAAGTGACATAACTGTAACTCGGAATAAATCTGAAGAGCACTCATGGAACTACAAGAATGCTACCCACACACTGGAGCAAAATTTACAATATGTGGCATCCAGTAAAAAAATCTGACCACACACAAAGAAGGAAACAAAATAAATCCGAAAGGAGTAGCAAAATCAATCAACTGACCCCAAATTGCAGATTACACAATACACATGGGGCCATTAAAACAAGTTGTTAATGGGGGGTGGGGAGGTTAACACAGGGCTTAGTGGCTCATGCCTTGCAAGCACAGACCCAAGAGCAATACCTGGCAATACCACATTCCCCAACCCTGCCAAGCACCAACGGGTGTAGTCCTATGGCCCACGAGAACCAGTGGGTGATCTCAGTAGTCCCCAGAACTGCAGAGCCCATATATTCTTGGGCCTCTAACTAAGCACGTGGTCCACTTGGCCAAGAATCTCTGAGAAGAACCTCTAGATGCTCTGAACACTGCTTATGAACCTGCTCCTTTAAAATAGTTATGACACAACATACAGCATAATTTAAATGTTCAAAGGCCATAAATGATATGTTAAAGAGAAAAATTAAAAAATGTTAGACACATACTGAATGGATTTTTATTTATTTATTATTTTGCTTTTTGGGTCGCACCGGCGATGCTCAGGGCTGACTCTTGGCTCTGCACTCAGGAATCACTCCTGGTAATGCTCAGGGGACCATATGGGATGCTGGGAATCGAACCCGGATCTGCAACGTGCAAGGCAAACGCCCCACCCACTGTGCTATCTCTCCAGCCCCGTGAATAAATTTTTAGAGATGAAGACTACATTAAAAAATTTAAACATCAAATATTAAGAAGAAATAAGAATGTATAGATAGAAATTTTTCAAAATAAGATAGAAATGAGACAAAACAAACCACCAGTGAGCTGTGAATCCATTTCACAAAGCCATAGAGATCTAAATGGAGTTTAGATCTAAATGGAGTTTAGAAGAAAACAGCAGAGGAAGTCATAACACTTTTGCAAAGCTAATTACTAAAATTTTCCAAGTTTGGTCAAATATTATAAATCTACAGAACAAACAACCCCAATAAATCCCAGGGATAAGAAACATGAAGACTGGGCTGTGAGTGACAGTACAGCAGGTAGGGGCACTTGTCTTGCACGCAGCTGACCCAGGCTGAATTCCCAGCACCACATTTGCTCCCCAAGTCCTGCCAGGAGTGATCCCTGAACACTGCCAGAAGTGGTCCCAAAAGTCAAAAAAAGGAAAAAAGAAAAAAAAAAAAGAAGAAAAAAGACAGGCCAGGAGATAACACATAGCACAGTCGTCAGGATGCTTATCTTGCATGCCCCATGCTCCCAACCCATATTTGGTTCCCAGAACCACCTGATTCCCCCGAGCACCATCAGGTACCACCTAAAAGTCTCCACGAACAAGCAGGTGTGGACCTGAAAGCTTCCCGAAGTGCTGGAGTTACCCAGCACCACAGAGTTGGTGCAGCATCACATTCTCAGGCCCCTGCATCGAAATGACGGTTCAACAGGCTGAGAATTGCCTGCAAGCAGCTTCCCTACCCTCCCAAGTCTGCCCCCCCCCAAAAGAAAAACTACGTCACGACACATCATAAACAAAGCACTTGCAAGAGTAAGAGGATACCACAACAGAAAGAGGAAATCTGAAAAGCAGCTTGAGAAAATGACATATTACACAAAGGGAAACACATATACTAAAGGAAGATCAGAAACAACACAGCAGCATCTTTAAAGAATTAGGAGACAAACTTAACCTAGATAGATGTCCATACTCAGTAAAACTCATGTTGAAAGTTAAGATTTTCTTCTAAGATTTTTCACACATTTTCACACATACAAAAAGTGAAACTGTCCAACCAGCAGAAATAGACAAGAAATGCAAAAGGGAGCATGGGAAGATGTTTTCTGACAGAGGTAGATAGTAAAACAGATGTGCATATGTGTGTGTAAATATGTATGTATGTATACACATATATTTCTAGCTCCTTCTGCTAAGGACCTGAAAGAGTCCAAGATCTTAGTCTAAAAAAAAAAAAATTTACTAAGAAAAACCAAGATTCCTTGGAGAAATGACTGACTTTATAGACGAGGTGTGTGGGGTGTGGGCTGCAGTGGGAGGAGGAAGGAGAAACATAAGCCTGGAACACATTGTGCCAAAAAATAAGAATGCATTCAAAAAGTGATGGGAACGTGTCATGAAAACAACAAAGTCAGGGCTAAAACATTCCCATGGCCAAACTTGGAGTAATGTGAGTATCAAAAGAAGTAATATAATAACAAATTATAAGCCCATTGGTTAAACAAGCAACCCACAAATGCATACTGATGTAAATAAATAAAAGAGCTTTTTCTTGCAGTAGAATGTTCACTAACTGATACAGAGATGATTAAAAATAGAAAACAACCATTTGGGACCTATCATTTTAATAATTAACTAAGCCAAGAAATGTCAATGTGTATTAAACTAATGGGTGAAAATTTGATAAGTGAAATATTTACATCATCTAAAAACACCTTCCTACAAAATTCGAGTAGATTGCAGTCAAAAGGGTAACTTCACGGAGGAGAAACTTGGCAGCCATTACTTTAATCAAGTGTTCACAGTTAATATCACTAGTAATGGGGCACATCGAAGGACTCCTTCCAAAAATAAATAACTTGAATCTCTTTATGAGAAAACAGCAAACTAAAATTGAAGAACATTACAAAATAAATAGTCTAAAATCTTTTCTAAAACAAGGGCATGAAAGTCAAGGAAAGATTTAACTGCCAGAAGAAAGAGAGCACTTAAAATGCCGTGTATGATCCTGGCTGAGATCCTTGTTAGGAGACATTGACAGAGCTGAAGAACCTTATATGTTAATTAGATGGCACTAATGTGCCCATGTTAACTTGCTTGTTTTTAAGGGTTGTACTATTATTCTAAGGCAAATGCTCTTATTTTAGAAAATACACATCAATTTACTTTGGAAAAATAAGGATCTCTTTCCAACTTATTCTCAAACGGTATGGTGGGAAGCAACTCTGCAATTTCTGTTGTTTAAGAATATTTCTAATGAAAAAGACTACATTCTTTAAAAATGAATTTAAGCAGGACTTATTGTGGCTATAAATGTTATTCCAGTAACATCAAGTGTTTAGACCATATATTCATGACAAAACAAACAAAAACACCAGTCCTTTGTACCAACTAACTTATTTCACGAGGCC
This sequence comes from Sorex fumeus, assembly GCF_029834395.1. Classification (NCBI taxonomy): domain Eukaryota; kingdom Metazoa; phylum Chordata; class Mammalia; order Eulipotyphla; family Soricidae; genus Sorex; species Sorex fumeus. The sequence continues at coordinate 20,074,382 of NW_026606087.1, read as the reverse complement.
AATAGCAACCTTATTGTAATAATTATAATCTATATTATAGTTATTTGCTGAGACTGAGCTTTCAGTAATGAACAAAGGATTGACACTGTCATTACAAACATTCTATAGAGAATGACTAGAATCTTCCTGATATCAGAGAAGACTTCTCATGCAGGTTTCCAAATGTCTGTTTTTAATGTTTAACTTTAACTTTAACCATTTTAGACAAGACTCTATCCTCATTTCCATGTTTTCTGACAATGTGTACAATGGGGGGGGGGGAGGGGGGAGAAGGGAAATGGATATTTTCTTAAAGATTGAAGATCATTAAAAACATGAGCAAGTTGCTGAGGTCTGGGCCAGAGAGACAGCTCTGGGGATTGGAGCTTGTTGCACAAAGTTGGGTTCAATCCCCAGTCATGCATGATCCCCTGAGCACTGTCAGGGCAACGCCCTAGGACCCAAGAGCGGCCCACAAGCACTGCTGGGTGTGGCCCCCGCCAAAATATCAAAACAGAGTATGCCCAAGAGCTATATCATACTACTTTTGAAATGTTTTATAGTATATTTGGGGCTGTCGGGCTACTTTGGCCCCACAGCCAGCGATGCTCAGGGGCTCCACTTAGCTCTGTGTTGTTGGTTTGGGAGACACTGCTCGGGGCAGTGCGGAGAGAACCATGCGGTACCACGGTGCAAGCCGAGCCCTTCCAGCATGCAACGCATGGACTCAGTCTCGGCTACTTCTTTAGTTCCATAATATTTTCACTGCATCACCTTTTCATGTTTTTTCTTCTTTCTACAAGGATCTCACGTGACATTTCTTGGGGTTTTCAATGTACCTGCAAGTAGCACCACTACATTGTAATATATAATCAGGAAGCTAGAGCATCATGGTTTATAGACCAGAACCCAAAATAAAGTTAGTAAATGAGGCCGAGGAATTTTTCCCATGCTTAGAATGTAAAATGTTGACCTGAGGTGTAATTTAATAAGATTTCTCTACAAACTTTTAGATGAATGCTTGTTATTAACTGTTTTGATAAGGAAATGTCAGAGTAAACCAATGTTTGTGTTAGGAAGAAATTTTGTGTGCATCTGTGTGTGTGTGTGTGTGTGTGTGTGCGCGCGCGTGCACACGTGTGCTAAAACTAAATGTAATAGGCTAGGAGAGAGTATAAGGGTTAGTCTACAAACCCAGCATGTGTCCAACTCTCCCCACCACAAGACAATCCGGGCATTGTCAGGTGTGGCCGCAGAGTCACAGACACGATGCCAGGTGATCCCAGCCTGGCATCATTTGGCCCAAGCAGCACTATATCCCTGGCTCAAGGATCGAAATGCCAGCCACATATACTTATGGTCCCCAGCTCACTGCAGGGAGTGATCCCTGAATACTGAATTAGGATTAAGCTCTGAACACAACCAAGGATGGCCAAAACCAAAAAATAAATGAATAAAATAATAAAAAGTTTTCTAAAAACCTCAATAGGAGCTCTGAACAGCAGAATAACAGCAGCTTTGGGGCTGGAGGGATTACATTTGCCTTGCAAGCAGCTAACTCAGGTTCTATCTCCATCATCCCATATGGCCCCCAGGAGTGATTCCTGAGTGCAGAGCCTGCAGTAAGCCCTGAGCAACACCAGATGTGGCCCCAAAACAAAACAAAAAAGGATAACAGCAGCTGAGCAAAAGATAAAGGAGCTTCCTGGCTGGAGCAATAGCACAGCAGGTAGGGCATTTGCCTTGCAACGCAGCCAACCCGGGTTCGATTCTCAGCATCCCATATGGTCCCCTGAGCACCACCAGGGTTAACTCCTGAGTGCAGAGCCAGGAGTAACCCCTGTGCATCGCCAGGTGTGACCCAAAAGAAAAAAAAAAGATAAAGGAGCTTCAAGATGATAAGGAGGAAACTGCTCTTGAAATAGCGGAGGAGGTAGAAAACAGTATGAAAAGAAATGAACAGCAGCGGGGAGGGGGGCAATTGTTAATGAAATCATCAGTAAGAATTTCCCATGAGTGAGGAATACAGGAGATCCATGAGGCCCAGAGAAAACAAACTCAATTAGTAAAACTCCAAGACACACTGTAACAAAAAATGACAAAATACAAAGAGCGAGATAAGATAATGAAAGCTATAACACCAAAAAAAAAAAAAAAGAAATTGTGTACAAAGGCGACACTGTAAGATGTACAGCAGATCTATCAAATGAGACTCTACAAGTCAGGAGCGTATGGAAGGATCCAGTACAAAAACAATGAATACTCTATCCAGGTACATTAACATGCATATTTGATACACAGCTTCATGGACAGCAATGCTTAGGGAAGTCATAGCCTTGAAATCAGTTTTGCAAGAAGCAGTTAAAGAGCTTCTTTTAAGAGCAGGACAAACTTCCCAGCATATGGCACTGAGTATGACACTCACTAATGGTGCAAACTGTTGCCCTCGACCAGGCTAAGAAAGGCCTGTTTACTCCTAGCTTGCTAAGGAGTTTATGTATTTTCAATAATGAATCGACGTCTCATTTATATTGATTGTTCTGATCAATTTTTTTTAACAACTGGGGATTTGTCTATTGCAATCTTCACTTATTCAATGCAGAAACTTAAGCCGTATCTATGATATTTTCTGATATAGAAACTATATTCCCTTTCTTAGGATAAAGTACCTTGCACTATTTTAGGCCTATTCAAATTGTCCATTTAAAGTTTCTAAATTCTCTTCACTCTTATTAAATTTCCCATTTGTATGTTTTGCCTATTTCATGGAAGCTCTAAAACATAGTAGCACAGAATTAAAAATCGAAAAACTTATTTATAACAGGGAAGACCTAATAATTACCACAATAAGATTGAAGTATAAAAGTTAATGCGATATATTGTAGATGCTAGCGTTGAAAACTTAATTATGTAAATGAGAACAGGCAGTACACTACTTGTATTAAATGAAATGCATTTCTTTATTAACATAGGTTAAAATCACTTAATAAACACTGTCCTCCCATTGTTCATTGATTTGCTCGAGCGGGCCCAGTAACGTCTCCATTTTCTGAGACTTGCTACTGTGTTTGGCATAGTGAATACTCTCGGTAGCTTGCCAGGCTCTCCGAGAGGGGCGGAGGAATCAAACCTGGCTCGGCCAGGCTGGCTGCGCGCAAGGCAAACGCCCTACCGCTGTGCTATTGCTCCAATTTTATTCATTTACTTTCTTATAATTCCATTTTCCATTCCTTTAAGTTTTGTTGAAGCAAGTCATATAAAATATATTTGTAACATGCCTACTAAGGGAATAGGCTTGGGGGTGGGAGGGAACCTGAGGTTATTAGTGGAGGGAAAGAAACACTGGTAGTTGGGATGGTGTTAGAGTACTATGCCTGAAACAACTCTATTATAAACAACTTTATATATCGCAAGGACTTATTAGAAAATTAAAGAAAAAAAAGGAAGACAACCCCCCAAAAGGTCATACATCAACATGTGCAGTTGCGTCATACTAAATATATCTCACACACAAATAATAGTAATAATAGTAACTTTTGAAAAGAATCTTCTCATGAACTCCCAGGAAAAAATGAAAGGAAATTTAAAACTAAGGGGGAAATAAAAGCCAACACCTTCCTTTTCCCATTTGCTTTCTATGAGGTCCTTTCACCACCTCCTAGAAGCAGTCTAAACTCAATACCAAATATGGGCTGACTTACAGATGGCGGCACATACTGCGCTGTTCAGAATCTTTTTCAGAGGGGTGAATTTATTTATGTATAAACAGTGTTTCGGGTCTATTCAAGTGACTCCACAGAGTAATTCCATATGACAACTTTTTCTACCAACTAAATCTACTAACATTCAAAAGAAAACCAAGTTTAAAAACTAGCACTGAGAAGTTGTATTTTCTAAGACTATATATAGCGGAACAGCTGAATGTTGAAATATCAAAACTGGAATCCCTAGAACACCCTGAATAAGCGTATCTTTTTTGGAGCAATTATTAAACTTTCTTATGTCTACCAGATGTCAAAAGTTCACAAAAACAATTTGTCATATAAGAAATTAATAATTAGATATTCATTCCTAATATTCAGCAGTTTCTCTGTTCAGCTACAAAGTTTGGAGAAGTGTTAAGATTATGCCACCCTCTGATTAAATTTTTAAAAATAAAATTCAAAGGGGTCAGGGAGATAGTGCAGTGGGTAGGACACTTACTTGCCTTGCACATGGGGATATGGGTTCAATACATGGCACCATGGAAGATCCCCTAAATCCTGCCAAGAATGATAACTGAGCACAGATCTAGGAGTAAGCCCAAAAACCAAACAAAATAAAGTAACATAAAATTCACAACAGAGGGAAAAAACACAACACTGAAAAAGCAGAATGGGGGCTAGAGCAATAGCACAGCGGGTAGAGCGTTTGCCTTGCATGTGCCTGACCCGGGTTCGATTCCCAGTATCTCATATGGTCCCCTGAGCACCGCCAAGAGTAAATCCTGAGTTCAGGGCCAGGAGTAACCCCTGTGCATTGCCGGGTGTGACCCAAAAAGCCAAAAAAAAAAAAAAAAAAAAAAAAAAAGCAGAATGGCTGGGACCAGGCAGATAATACAGGAGTGAGGGTGCCCAACCTGAATTTGATCCCTGTCACTACATGGTCTCCAGAGCACTGTCAGGTGGAGCCCTGGAGGTCCCCAAACATCACCAGGTGTGGCGGGAGGACCCTGAGACCAGAGTAGTACAGATAATCCCTGACCCAGCAACGTCTGAGCAGCACCGAATCCACAGGCCACAACTGACAGGCTGGGGCATATTCCTCGGGTCTCCTGATCATCTCTTGGGAGGCCCCCAAAACAAAAGCAAAACAGGAAAAAGAACACCAGAACAGAAATTGTGGTAAGGCCTAAAACGCTCGAAAGACCTGCCTTTGGCCAGTCAAAGACTTGAAAGTATTTTCTTTTCAAAGCAACAAGAATCAGTGAAAGAGGTTTCACGCTTTCAGAAGATGCTGAGAAAATGCTGCACTTCGTAAGGCAGGTTATTAAACCTTCCTATGCCTCCATTTCCTCATATGCCTCTCATGCAAGGCTGGTGAAAGGATAAGGATAATATTATGCGAAGGGGGAGAAAAAGAGAATAATAAATTATACGTGATGGCTAGCACAATATTTGTAGCCCAATAACAGGGGATCCAAAAAAATGAGGAAATTAAGGAGGCATCAAGATAAAAAATATAGCAATGCAAAGTCAATAAAGGCAAGTGTCCAGGGCACAAAATGCTTGTTACATACAATAAAGGTACAGGAAATGAAATGGGATCCAAGAAGGCTCCTTCTAGCAGAGGAATGTGATCAAACATCTGGAAAAATTTATTTAACATGTCAGACAACTATTCCCTATCTTTCTACATGCTGTTGCCCGGTATAATCTTCTTTTCCTGGTATTGCCTGACCAACTCCAGAGATTCTTTATTAACACCTACCAAGGATTTGGGAAAAGGGTTTTCATGTGAGTAAGATATAATGTCTCTACAGAGGGTCCGATCTGATGTAAGAAAGACTAAACAAGGCAACTCTATCGTAAGGTAAAGTCTAGCTATGGAAGACAGTGCATGTTTCAAAGCCCCATCCACCCACACATGTCCCATAATGAAGACATGACTGAGAATGAGACTGTTAGGCAAAAAATTAGGTTGCAGGTACACTAGGAAGTTCTTTTGGGCCTAAACTACCTGTTTCAGCAGAGCCCCTCTCCCAGTGAGTCGCACTTTTTCTTTGATCAGCTCCTCATAGAGCAGCGTGCTGGTTTCCACTCTGCTACTGTTTGTTTTTCTAGTACATTTTATTTCAAATGACTGGCCAGTATTCTATTGGGGATCACGGAGGGTCACACCCAGTGGTGTTCAGGGTTTACTCGTGGCTCCAAACGCTGGGATCACTCCTGGAGATGTTCAGGGACAAGCTGGGGCCAGGGATCAAACCAGAGCTGGCTGCACTCTACCCATTGTACTATCTCTCCAGCCCCTCGGGTAACTAACCGCCTTCTACTTTAAATAATACTGGATTGTTTATCACTATCCTGCAGTGACAAGGTCACCTGGTGCATTTGGGACCAAAGGACAATCCTGGCTGATAGGTGAGGAAGGGGTTGCAGAGGGTTGCAGACAGAACCCTGGCAATAATCAACAACCTTTACTCCTAATTAAACAGACTTCCTAGGCAGAGAAGAACCGCTTGAGAATGGGGCCACAGTGACAGCAAGGGAAACAATACAGGGGAGCTGTAGCACAAAAGAGAAGTTCAACACAAGCGCAGGGGATTGTGAGTATCCCTGGGGAGTCACAGGACTTCCACAAGAAGCACTGCAAAGGGTGAAAGAAAAGATAGCAGGTAACTCAATTAACATAACCTCCTAGCAAAGAAAATTGGGCCTATTGGCAAGCCAAAATGCTCACAGGTAGAGGAGCAATGATTACAAACTCTGGAGAGTTTGTAAAACTCTCTTTGGTTCCGCCCACCTCTTTGGATCAGTCCTTTGCCATTTCTGGGGTGATGCCTCTGCAGCACTCTCACCTCAAGGAGAGTCCCAGGATGTTTAATCAGCAGGGTGGTATCACCCAGACAGCTCGGAAGCAGTGCCAGTGGGCATCCAACACTGAATTACTAAATTCTGTACCTAACTGACCTTAAAATTCTCAAATGCAAAGCATAATGCACAGCATTCTTCATTTATATGGGTAATATACAGGAGATTCTGTTAGCAGGACGTTAATGCTTCTTTACACATGCTCATAAACATAGCTGTTTAATCAAAAAAAATGTTAGAAAACCCAGAAACCTAATCTCCAAATTAACAACCACCAGATATGTCAGTTGAGGGTCACCCTACCAAACACCTGACCAGTAATCCACAGAACCAAGAACCACCAAGGTCACGTACAGCAACAAAGGTGTGAGAAACTGTGAGAGCCAAGTGGAATCTCAGGATACAGGGTGGCTAAATGAAATGTGACACACAGAATCAGACCTTGAGAAAGGAAAGCAAACTTGTAATTGATCACAATGTACCACTACTGATTCATGAATTATAACAAAAGTACCACCATGAGATAACCGAAAGTATACAGAGTGGTTTCTGCCCAGACTCCCAGTTCAGGAATTTCCACTCTTTTGTAAAAGACAGGAACACTGGGGATAGCTTTTGATCTAATATTTAGTCTTATTTAGCTTTTGGAAATACAACAAAAAAATCTCCCCAGCCCAAGGCACTGGATCCAATCTCTGTACCACATGCCCTTAACTCACCCCAACATCACCAGCATACCCCACAATGGCAATGAGAGACAAAAGCAAAAATCCACGTTATGAAAGAGGCATAAACTCTCCCTTCAGAATATAAAATTAGCTCGACTAATACTTAAGGCAAGCAGAAAACTTAATTATTTGTGAACCAGGTGCATTCAGGGTTGTACGGAGAACAATTATTTGAAAAGCAATCTTTATTTTTGATTAATTGACTGCTCCCATTGACCATTTCAATTCTTTTTCTTGCATTTTTAGTCTGCTTAAGCTATGGTCATAATTACAATAATTCATGATTTTATCCTAGTAAAGGATGATTTCTGAAAAAAGAAAAATTAAAATAAAGCTTGTTTTTATTAAACAGAATATTTATGAGATAATTATTAAAATCAGTATCTAAAATATTAACAAACAGCCTAGAAAAATTGAATGGCCCTTTTTATTTAAACAAGAACTACATGTTCTAATAAAAATTCTGCCAGATTGTAATCAAGCCCAACAAAAACATGATATCTTGCAAGAGCAATAATTCTTGTATTTTTGTCACTGAGTCCTTTTCCAAGGGATTTACTTGACAAGATGCTCTTTTAAAAAATATTAACCTAATCCTCCACCACACACTTTTAAAGTGATATCACAGTTCATTTGAAGATCTTAAAAACTGAGCAGTATGGAGTGTCTCAAATTTTAACATGGGGGCGGGGTGGGGGGGCTGCAAAACAGAACATTTGGAAAGGTGTTTTCTGCCAAAGACAAAAGAGAATAGGTTGTGGAATGGAATCCAGGTGAGATTTTCCTCCTCAGATCATCTTTACACCTTTGGAGAGAACGTGCTGAACTGATCACCACTTTGTGTGCTCAGTTAACCATTCATACCACGTTCGGGTGTTATCTACATAGCAACAGTTCCAGTAAAGAACAAACTGCCTCACTACTTTGGACCCAAAACCTCACATGTGAAATTCTATAGAATGATAGCTTAGTAAAATAGAAATATTAAGCATTCCACTCATCTACCAAAAGTTTCATGCCTGTACTTATTCCTTCTCTTTCTCTTACAGTCTCAAGTTCTTCTTCAGCAACTGGATATGCGAAATTTCCTTAATGCAAAACAAAAATCCCTTTCCCTGATACCTCAATTCCCTCTAGCATATCACTTCCCTCCTACCCGGGAAGAAAGACGTCAGGAGAGCAGTCTACACTTACTGTCTTCATTTCCTTACCCTCATTTTCATCTCCCCAGCAGTAGACCAGTTCTGATTGTGGGAACAATCAAAAACATTCTCACAAATGTCATCAGGGAGATCCAATTTGCTAAGTTTAACATTCCACTCTCAGTCTTCACCCTACTCCACTAATCAACAGCTGTGATGCAGGTGATCATTCCTTGATTTACTTTTGATTCTGGCATACCACTTTTCCTAAATTTTCCCCACCTCCCTAGTTGCCCCTTTTCTTCCTCCTGTAGCCTCCTTTTTCTGAGTGTTGGAAACCCTTGAGCAAAACCCGAAAGGTGAAAACACGGCAGTAACCTGGCATGGCATGCATGAAAGCATGGCATGAAAGCATATGGCCTCCACTGAGCATGCTGACAGCGGCCAGTTTCCTGGTTCAGTGTGTGGTAGATGGGACGTGCCAATTTCACCTGCGTGGGTACTGTGATCACCAGATCCCAGCAGGTGTGGGTGGGCTTGCAGTCTGAGGCAGTGTGTCCCTAAAGCCTAGCAGGAGACTTCTGACGTCTAGTCTTTGAGCTACATAGTGAGACTATAAATATCCAATTCTTTATATTCATTTTATTTTGAGAGTTTTGGGGAGGCACACAATCCACATCCAGCAGTTCTCAGGTGTTGCTCCTAGTTCTGTGCTCAGGAATGACTGCTGGCAATGCTTGGGAGACTATATATGGTGCAGATTCAAAGTTGAGTCAGCTCACATGCTAGGCAAGAGCCTTACTTCCTGTATCATCTCTCCTGCTCTAGTCATTCTCTTTCTAGTGAAACTAGTTGTCTTGGGGGCTTGGGGGGGGGAGATGTTTTCTGGGGGGAGGTATAGGGGTGCATACCCAATAGTGATTAGGGCTTACTCCTGGCTCTGTATTCAGGGATCACTCCTGGAAGAGCTCAGAGGGAACCATATGGAATGTCAGGGATTGAATCTGAGTTGACTGCATGTAAGGCAGATACCTTACTGCTATACTATCCTCTAACCCCAAAGATAGTTCTTTTTTTTTTTTTTAATTTTTATTGAATCACCATAAATCACAACGTCACAAAGATATTTATGACTGAGTTTCAGGCATTTACTGTTCCAGCCCCAATCCCCTTCACCAGTCTGTGCCCATCACCCTCCGTCAATGTCTCCAGTTTCCCTCCCCACGCAAATGTCCCACCCTTCACTCCCACCTACTGTCCTAGCATTCCCTTCCCTAACATCCCCCATACCCCTGCCCTAGCACCCTGCTTCCTACTGAAGACCATTTCTCCTTCTCGTTGTTTCAATTGCCATTGGGTACTTGATATTTCCCTAGAAGGCTTCTTTCTCTCTCCCACAGATGAGAGATCATTAAGGGGTTGTTCTCTCCCTCTGGCCGATTTCATATAACACGATCCATCCAGGTTGCAGCAAGTTATAGAACTTTTATCTTCTCTCAAAGTTGAGTAGCATTCCATTGTGTACATAGTTTCTTTACCGGTCATCTGTCCCATAGATAGTTTTTAAAACAGGGTTCATAACTGAGGAGGAGGTGGGGGTTGCATGTAGCAAAGAAACCAAACAGAGCCTGGAACATATTAGACATGCCCTCTACCACTCTCACCCTGGCCACTCGAGAATTGTTTTATATTTGCTACACTGAACCTGGGTTGATAATTCAAAACCGTATACCCATGTGGAAACCTCTTCATCACTGATACTATCTCAAATCTAAAATGTCCCAAATATATTCATTACCCATTACCTGCTTCTCCATTCTCCTCAGGAATCTCACACCGTTTATTTCCAGACATATACCACAATTCACCAAATTTGTAGCACTGTAGCACTGTCCTCCCATTGTTCATCGATTTGCTCGAGCGGGCACCAGTAAGGTCTCCACTGCAAGACTTGTTACTGTTTTTGGCATATCGGATATGCCACGGGGGGCTTGCCAGGCTCTGTCATGTGGGTGGGACAAGATACTCTCGGTAGCTTGCCGGGCTCTCTAAGAGGGACAGAGGAATCGAACCCAGGTCGGTCGCATGCAAGGCAAATGCCCTACCCGCTGTGCTATAGCTCTAGCCCAATTCACCAAATTACTCAAATTAAATATCTAGGAGTTAAACCTGAAGTTCAATTGGTCTCACAAACATCTAATCCATTAGCAAGTCTGGTTGTATCTGCAAAATATGTCAAGAATTTGACCTTCTCTCTTCATTTACCTGACTACTACCACACCAGTCTCAGTTCCTCTCATCCCTTGCCTGGGTGCGAAATAGTCTCTTAATAACTCTCCCTCACCCAACTTCTGGTTTATCCTCCAGTCCAGAGACATTTTCTATAAATACTCTTCTTTAAAACCGCCAACAGCTTTCAATTATACTCACAAAAAAATCTAAAACTTGACACATACAGTCTGGCTTCTGACATCTCTGCCCATTATTCTGAAACCAAGACTGCTTTGCTGTTTTAACAACAAACCAAGTTCATTCCCAACCTAGGGATTTTATACTATTTCTGCTCTCTGGAGTGTTCTTCTTCCAGATACACTTGCTGTCTTATCTTCATCTTTATTCACATATTTACTTTTCAGTGAGGTATTCCTTGACCATTCTTTCTAGAAAGAACTCATCCTAACATCTTGAGGACTCTTGGTATCTCCTCAGCACCATCATTAACCCCATCCTCAGAAACAATATAACTACAATTTTTTTCTCCTCCAATTTTATCCCTTCTTTCAGAAAGACCCCAAATTCTATAGAATTATGGAGGGGGGAGGGAATAAAGGGAGAGATAGACTCAGAAAATCTGAGTTCTGGCTCTGTCACAATGATCTGGATGGACTCAGTTTCCTCATTCACAAAACAGGAATAAAGAATGATATCACTTTTAAAGCTACTAACCCAGGGTTGGAGCGATAGCACAGCAGGTAGGGTGTTTGCCTTGCACGCGGCCAACCCGGGTTGATTCCCAACATCCCATATGGTCCCGCAAGCACCACCAGGAGTAATTCCTGAGTGCATGAGCCAGGAGTAACCCCTGTGGAATGCTGGGTGTGACCCAAAAATAAATAAATAAATAAACAAACAAACAAATAAATAAAGCTACTAACTCAAATCCCATCCAGGATCACAGTCTTTCCTGCTATGTATAATAATTTGTTCTCAAATAATAAATTATTAGTTATAAAAAAAGAATGACATCACTCTCATATGTGTTCTTGAAGATCAAAAGATTAGGTGTGTAAAGGATTTACCTGATAGATAGTATAGATTCAATAAGTGTGTCTGTTACTATTACCCAATAATTGTTTGGGGGAGAGAAGGAGAGGGGATAATCAAAGCGTTCTTGAAGCCAAATACCCTCCATTCCCAGCTAGATTTCAAATAACTGTTTAAAAACCTTCACTGTCCTTGTCCATCTTTCCTCTCTCTGTCTCAAACTGGAATTCAAAAGAATATTCCCAACAGAGTGTACCTAATGAATTCTAGAAAAGCTATTATTGCCCTCGATCTGGACTCCTCTGCAGTGTGTGTGTGTGTGTGTGTGTGTGTGTGTGTGTGTGTGTGTGTGTGTTTGGAGTGGGGGGGTTGTCTCCCAGTGGTTCTAGGGGGTACAGGGGGCAGTCCCAGTGACTCTCAGCCAGCAAGGACAGAAAGAGAGCTCTGCAGGGCTGAAACCACCAGTGCTACTCCAGTGGTGTTCAGAGGGAACTTTGGCGACATGTTGGTTCTCTGTAGTCAGGTCGTGCCAGGGATTGAACCCAGGTCTGATGTATGCAAGGCGTGCATCCTAACCCCTGTGCTAGCTTTCTAATCTCTGGATACTCTATTTTAATTAAGACAACATAACATAACCCCAGCTCCTTTGAAATCTGTGGCATCAGTTTCTGGGATGACACTGTCCTAGAATCAAAGACATTCAGAAAACTCAGTGCGGGTGAAGATAAGTCATTTCTACAACCACAATGTGCTTCCCGCATCTAAGAGGTGGGTGTTTGAAAATAGAAAGTATGCGTAATCCATAATCCATTGTGATTCGATTAAAAATAAATTAAAAAAAAAACTCTAAGGAAACAATCAACAGAAGATTAATGGCCTGAATAACTAGTAAGCAAAGAAAAAAAAGAAAACAGAAAGGGATGTCAACAATGGAACAGTCACTGTGCCCAATCACTACACACTCAGTCTACTGAGGGAAAAGAAGGGAAAGAATCCGTGGCCATAGACTGGAGCAATAGCACAATGGGAGGACGTTTGCCTTGCAAGCGGCCAACGTGGCCGACCCGAGTTCGATTCCTCTGCCCCTCTCCGAGAGTCCGGCAAGCTACCGAGAGTATCTCGCCCCCACGGCAAAAGCCTGGCAAGCTCCCCGTGACCGTATTCGCTATGCTATGCCAAACACAGTAACAATTGCCACAATGGAGACGTGACTGGGCCCGCTCGAGCAAATCGATGAACAACGGGAGGACAGTGACAGTGACAACTGTTTTTATTAAAATACCGTGACTTATTCATAGTTGACTTTTAGACATTCATACAACATTGCAGCACCGACCCCACCTCCAGTGTCAACTTCCCTCCGCCAATGTTCTCAGGTTCCCTCCTGTATGCCCCGCCTTCAATTTTTCCTCTTGACAGACACCTACATCTGAGTGTTAAAGTGTGGGTCTCTTGATCTCAGTGTTGCTGACTCTGAGGTTTGGGTATTTGGCGCTATCATTCCTTAATACCACCTTTGTACTGAACCACCTCTGTCTCTTCTCTCCACAATATTCTCTAATCAAGACTACCGGCTTTAGACAACACCTCCAGGACGGAAAAGTATAGAGACAAGGAGTGTGTTAAATATATTTAAGACAGTTCTAGAGAGTATGGCTCGAACTCCTTAATTTTACAGGTGTCACAAAACTCTGAGAAAAGCTTGGTACATTCATTTTATACTCAGGTGTATCATCAAAGCCATTTTATTGGAAGGAATATGGACGCTATTAGACAGTCTCAAGGAGAGAAAGGACTGCTGCAGGCAATTCTTCCACATGTGATGGAGAGAGACAGGAAGACGCTGCCCGCAGATATATATGGACTCTGAGTAACATGACTTTCCACTTTCCCAAGCACAGTTTACTTACTAGTGAAACAGAATTGTAATACTAGTACAGTTACTATGAATATTATAAATATTTTAGCATCATTTTTAGCATTTAAGTGTCTTTCATACTTTTGATACTCAAATATTAGCATTCTTCACTATCACCTGTACTGAAAGAAAAGGCTGGAATTCTGACATTCCAATGATACACATGTGTGTGTGTGTGTGTGTGTATACATATATATGTATGTGTGTGTGTATATATATATATGTTACCATTATTAACTTTTTTTGTGTGTGCTTTTTGGGTCACACCCGGCGATGCTCAGGGGTTACTCCTGGCTCATGCACTCAGGAATTGCTCCTGGCGGTGCTCGGGGGACCATATGGGATGCTGGGAATCGAACCTGTGTCGGCCATGTTGGCTGCGTGCAAGGAAAACGCCTTATCTGCTGTGCTATTGCTCCAGCCCCACCATTATTAACTTTTCAAAGAAAGTAAAACCTTTGCTTGTTTAATCTGTTAATTGGTCTTATTAGAATTTAAGTCCTCAAAGCAAAAATCTGCCTTTTCATGTTAATTCAGTACTTCCAGGCATAAAGAATTAAGTATAGAATCAGATAACTGACGCTGGGATCATTGGAGGTGGGAAATGGGCACTGGTGGAGGGTGGGTACTTGATCATTGTATAACTGAAACCCAAGCACAAAAATCTGTAAGTCTACAATTGTACCTCATGGTGTTTCACTAATAAAAATTTTAAAAAATATATTTAAAATATTTAAAATGCTGAAGCTATAAAAACAAAAAGAGAGAGAATTAAGTATAGAAATAAGGCTATTATAATGTCCATGCTCCTCAAGAGATAAACATGTCAGTTCCAGATTCTCTTCAGAGATAAACCATCACATTTCCAAGACAAGATTATTTCAAAGGTCAGGTGATATCCTATGAGCAGAATGTATTAGCTTTCCTACAATCTCTGATAAGTTCTTTCAATAAAACAACATGTAAAAATCAAAATGGGTGGGGTAGGTATTTAATGGTAACTGGTTATTTTTATTGGCAGCGACAGGAGGATGAAATCACAAGACCTTGGAAAGCTGCCTTGGAACATGCCTGGCACCAGCGGGAACGTAGAAGTTAGAAGGCAGCTATACAGAGTGTGATGGTAAAGTCTTAATTTGCAGTGACATCTTAAACAAAGCAGTCTCAGTAAAGTAACCCTGTGAATTTAAGCCAGAACCAGAGAACGGAGAACATCTCTTGGGCAGGAGAGTCCTCGTGTATTTAAGTGTCCTCAAAGGCAGCTCCTTATCTTTACTTTGATCCCATATACTTCTTTGCCAACGCAACATTTGAAAAATGATTACTGAATTCCAAACACTATTTTGGAGAGGGCTCCTAGAGTTTAACGACTGTGTTCCTACTCCCTGTTGAACATTCAGTAATTACCAAACTGGGCCTCGGCACCATGAAGAGTCAACAAAAGGCTTAAGTAAGACCATGAGACCTTATCAGTAAATCGTGGTTTCATGTGGAATTAATTTATGACACAGCACCTTCACTAACTTTCATTAGTAAACATATTTTTCAAAAATTAAGCACTTGCGTATTTTACTTTTAAAAAATACTAAAACTGTAGCAAAATATATCCAAGTTTATACTATGAAGAAGTAGTTATTAAAAATCTGCTATTTAAAAATTCCTATAAAAATACCTGTGATCAGGGTATGGTGCCGCCAGCAGGTCAATCTGTACCTGTGAGGCGAGTGCATCAGCAGCCTGATGGCGCCTTCAGACTTCCAGATACCCCAAAATTGCTGCTGTGCCTTTGGCCAGACCCCAAAAGCTTGGGGCAAAGTTTACAAAGAAAGTAAACAGACAAAAGTTAGGTATGTGGGAGACACACCCACAAACCACCTCCGGCTCAGCTATATAATTGGACGCATGACCTCTCTGGTTCCTGATTGAACTGCTTAATGGCCATGATCCCAGAGACTCAGAAACAAATCTTGGAACCCAAAGGCTTTTGGCAGAAATGTGTCCTGTTCCTGCAGTAGGTTACTGGGGCTGGGCCACTTCAGGTAGGAATAGGTTTCGTGCCTTAGTCTGTTCCCCCTGGAGGCCCAGTGGCCACCATCCTCCAGAGGCCACTGGACAATCAGGTTTGGGCCCACAGTGATGAGACATGCAGGGCCTCACAGGATAAAGGTGGAGCTGGTCCTGTCCTCCCCACCCCAACGAGACCCCAAGTCATCGCCCACAAACGGCCTCTCTGGCTCCTGATCAAGCTGCTTAATGGCCATGATCCCAGAGACTCAGAAACAAATCTCAAAACCCAGCAGCTTTTGGCAGAAATGCGTCCGGACCCCGCAGTAGGTTACTGTCGCTGGGCCACCCCAGGAGGGAAAGGGTGTTGTCCCTCCGCCTGCTTCCCCCTGGTGGCTCAGTGGCCGTCATCCTTCAGAAGCTATAGGACAATCAGATTTGGGCCGGCATTGACGAGACACGCAGGGCCTCATAAGATGGGGGTGGAGCCAGTCCTGTCCTCCCCACCCCAATGAGACCCCAGGTCATCGCCCACGAACAGCCTCTCTGGTTCCTGATCAAGCTGCTTAATGGCCACGATCCCAGAGACTCAGAAACAAATCTCAAAATCCAGTGGCTTTTGGAAGAAATGTGTCTGGACCCCGCAGTAGGTTACTGTCGCTGGGCCGCTCCAAGGGGGAAATGGTACTGTCCCTCCGCCTGCTTCCCCTTGGTGGCTTGGTGGGTGCCATCCTCCCGAGGCCATTGGACAGTCAGATTTGGACCCGCAGTGACGAAACTTGCTGGGCCTCACGGGATGGGGGTGGAGCCAGTTCTGTCCTCCCTGTCCCAATGAGACCCCAAGTCATCGTCCACGAACGGCCTCTCTAGCTCCTAATCAAGCTGCTTAACGGTCATGATCCCAGAGACTCAGAAACAAATCTCGAAACCCAGCGGCTTTTGGCAGAAATGCGTCGAACCCCATAGTAGGTTACTGTTGCCGGGCCACCCCAGGGGGAAAAGGGTGTTGTCCTTCGGCATGCTTCCCCCTGGCGGCTCGGTGGCTGTCATCCTTCAGAGGTCATTGGACAGTCAGGTTTGGGCTCACAGTGACGAGACATTTTGGGCCTCACGGGTTGGGGGTGGAGCCGGTCTGTCCTCCCCACCCCAATGAGACCCCAAGTCATCACTCACAAACGGCCTTTCTGGCTCCTGATCAAGCTGCTTAACTGCCATGATCCCAGAGACTCAGGAGCAAACCTTGGAATCCAGCAGGTTTGGGCAGAAATCCCTCCAGATTTAAGTGTTAAAATTTTGGAATTTCAAAATCGCGCGGCCACTACTGCAGCCACACGACATCATATGTTATTCATAACCAGCAATAGAACACAAATTGTCTATTGCTGCCTTTTCAGCATATCTGAGTGTTGGGGTAAAATCTCAAATAATAATGGTGGGTCTGGTGTCAAAATATTGAATGTGATCAAAGTAGAGAGAGAGAGAGTAATGTGGAGATCATCTGCCCCACAGGCAGGGGGAGGGTGTGGGATGGGGGTATACTGGGGTTGTTGGGGGTGAAGAATGGGCACTGGTGAAGGTATGGGTGTTTCATTGTATGACCGAGACTTAGACCCGAAAGCTTTGTAACTCCTCTCACGGTGATTCAATAAATAAAATTATAAAAAAATTTTTAAAAAGTAAGGTGGAGTTCATGTGCAATTCAATCAGCTAACAAGTGGCTGAATAAATAGCAGTACTCCTACATAAAAAAAAATACCTGTGATTCAGTTATCATCCACACTGAATTTCACCCATTTTTCATTCATTCATTTATCATTTACCCAATATTTTCTCCAAACCAGGTTTGTGCTATACGTAAAACTGTGTCCTAGAGATACAAATCCCCTAAAATTATGTGGTTTATGTTCTCTATTCTCATTCTAAGAAACATTTTGAAGGTAAAAAGATTCTTAAATAATGTCTGTTAGTGCACAAAGAAAAAGTACGATGGGCCCACTCACCTGGGTCCCAGTAGCCTCCGTCTCTGGCATCTCTGGTATCTCTGCACGTCCACTTGTAAAAACCCTCTGGTCTCTCCATTCGCCAGTCCTGTCCACCTCCCTCATAGAAAACCCTCCCACCAAAGCACTGGTGGTGGCAGAAGCCAGACACCCTCCATCAAAGCCAGAGAAAAGATAAGGCCTAGGTGGCATTGACAAAAGCCCTGTAATCCACAGCGGGTGTCAAAATCACAAACCACAGTAAGCAAAAAGGGAAGGAAAAGAGGAACATTCAACCTGCTCCTTCAAAGAGCTCACGTAAGGGCAGATGCAAAGACTCACCCTCTGTGCACAGCAGACACAATATGGGAGCCACACGAGCAAGAGTTAAGGCAATATCACAGCAGACTCCCAGTAACTTGTTCGGTAACCTCTCAGATGATGACTACAGAGATGCCATGAGGAGGTTTAACGGGCTCAAAGAAACAAAGGTACTGAGAGTCAATAAAGTAGAAGAGTGGAAATGAGAAAACTACAATAAGAAGTGACAATACTTAAGAGTATGGTAGGGGTAATTAAAAAAAAAACTCAACAGAGGGGCAGGAACAATCATACAGGTTGCCTTGCACCAGCATTCCATATGGTCCCCTAAGCCCATCAGGAGTGATCGCTGAGTACACAGCCAGAAGTAAAACCTGAGTACCACATCTGCCAAAAAAAAAAAAAAAAAGGCAATGAAGGGGCCAGAAAGATAGTATAGCAGGTAAGGTGCATGCAGCAAACCTGAATTTGATTCCTGGATACCACATATGACCCGCTAAACCCCTACCACACACCTCATCAGGAGGCGCCCCTGAGTGCAGAGCAATGAGCTCAGCAAAAGTAAGTCCCGAGCATTGCCAGATCTGACCCCACATCAAAACAAAAACCTCAATAAAAGGGCTGGAGCGATAGCACAGCGGTAGGGCATTTGCCTTGCACGCAGCCAACTTGGCCGACCTGCGTTCAATTCCTCCGCCCCTCTCAGAGAGCTCCACAAGCTACCGAGAGTATCTCGCCTGCACGGCAAAGCCTGGCAAGCTACCCGTGACATATTCAATATGCCAAACACAGTAACAACAAGTCTCACAATGGAGACGTTACTGGGCCCACTTGAGCAAAAGGCCTTAGCAGCAGAGTAACAGCAATGGGGAAAAACGTGGTGAGATGTACGATGGGCATAGTACAACTGATGGAACACCATATGACTGAAACTCAATCATGGACAACTTTAGAACTGTGTATCTCAGGGATATTCAGTAATAAAAAAAAAGAAAAGAAAAGAAAAAAACTCCAAAGTATACAGTAATCAGAATGATAATAGTTAAAGACAGACAGAACACTGAAAGCAGCAAGAATCAAAAAATAAACTTACATACAAAGGAACTTCCAAAACATTCACAGCAGATCTATCAAATGAGTCTACAGGCCAGAAGAGAATAGCGAGATATAGTTTAAAAAAAAAAAATCAATGAAATGAACACCTCACCAAGAATACTTTATCCAGCTACATTATCATTCAGATTTGAAGGAATGATACTACAAAGCTTCCTTGACAAACAACAGCTTAGGAAATTTATAGTCTTGAAACCAGTTTTGTAAGAAGTATTAAAGGAGCTTCTTCAAAAGACAAGAAAACTACAGCAGCTGCCATGAAAACAATGGCCCAGCTTCACAGCTTCATGATTAATCTCTGAAGCGATGCCAAGGTAAGTCTCTGAAAGTCCTGGGTGCGCGAGTCTTCAGGCTGAAAACCCTTCGAGGGAGGCAGGCTGAAAATCATGGAGTTCCTGGAGCCCATCGCTGTGTATCACCTCCAGATTCCACAACACTGACACCAAATTACAGGAGAAAGTAGCACAGACGCAAACTAATCTCAATAAACAAAAACAATAACACAGAAGGCTAGCAACTAGCAACAAAGAGCTCCGTAAGCCCCCACACAATGACTTTTATGACTCTGTTATGAAATATAACAACTTTCACAAATTTTCTTTTACGGAACTATTGTTTTTATAATTCCACTTGCCATTTTGTTGTAACAAGCAATATAAAATAAATCATTCTGTACCTGCTAAGGGAGCAGACTGAGAAGTTGGTGGGAATCTAGGGACAATGGTGGAGGGAAGGTCATGCTGGTGGTGGGATTAGAGTTGGAACACTGAACGCCCAAAATAACTGTTATAAAAAAAATTGTAAAACACTATTTAAATAATTCACATACTGCCAAGAGTGACCCTTAAGCACAGAGTCAGGAGAAGTACCTGAACACTTATAGATGTGGCTTTGAAACCCAAAACTAAAACAAAAAAATATTATTCAGTTTAAGCAATAAATTTAGAAATCTGGAGGAAATGGTTTCCTAGCAAAAACTAACCTGCAATAAGAAACCACAGAGAAGTATAAAAAAATTAATAGCAAATACTATTAAAGGTCATTAGATTAAGATTTATTATAAAAGGCAACTGAATGTGTTAAGTATTAACATAACAGCAAGTAGTAACATAACAGCTAAAGTCAAACCTTTTTTAATAAGTACAAAGCCTGGGGTGTTGCTAAGGCCCTGCGATTTGATCCTCGTCAGGACAAAAAATATCTTTTAGGAACTGAAAATTCCCCCAAGTTAGTTAATAAGTTAGAACTAATCATACTATTAGCTATCACATACATTGCAAATTATATTTAGGCACTGTAAAAATCACTTCATATTAATTCATTTCGTCTACAACAAACACAGCAAGGTAAAATCTATTATTACCATTTTACAGGTTAAAAGAAAGAAAAAGAAGAAAAACTTCCCAAGTCAATTTTAATCTTAGGAAAGACTGCTTCCTCCTCTACCTCCACCCCTATCCATACCCATACATGCAAAACCCAACAACCTCCATAATATTTATTGTACTCCAATCTCATAATAAAGCTCAAAGGAATAATCTAGATAATCAGTAAAAGAATATTTAAAAAATCTATAAACATAACTGAACTATAAACTATGAAATAAGATATATACATTAATATGGAAACGTTTCAAACAATTCAGCATCCATTTCTAATAAAAATGCTAAATAAATAGGAAGAACTATATAAAATTTTCCAAAATTAGAAAATATTCTAGGGGCAGGAGCGATAGCACAGCGGGTAGGGCGTTTGCCTTGCACGTGGCTGACCCGGTTCGATTCCCAACATCCCATATGATCCCCTGAGCACTGCCAGGAGTAATTCCTGAGTACAGAGCCAGGAGCAATCCCTGAGCATCGCTGAGTGTCACCCAAAAAGAAAAAAAAAGAAGAAAATATTCTAAACAGCAAAATATTGGACACTTTCAATTAAATTTAGTTATGAATCCATATATATAAGCTTTTAATATGTAACAAAGGAGAAATTTTAATTCAGTATAGCTAAATATTCTTTGCAAAGAAAATTAATCTCTACATCACAATATATACAATATAAATACACTTAAGAATAATTGGAATTTGCATGAAAGATCATCTTAAAAGGTAAAATATATATCTCAAAAGGAACCCAGCAAATACACGGAGAATCAGGTAAAAGAGAAACCTCTTGGGGCTGGAGCAATAGCACAGCAGGTAGGGCGTTTGCCTTGCATATGGCCGACCCGGTTCAATTCCCAGCATCCCATATGTTCCCCCAAGCACCGCCAGGAGTAATTCCCGAGTGCATGAACCAGGAGTAACCCCTGTGCATTGCCGAGTATAAAGAGAAAAAAAAGAGAGAAACCTCTTAAACTAAGTGCTAAGAATATATATATGTACATATACATATGTCTAATGTAATTATGCTATAAAAATCTTCTAAGTATAACTGTATAGAGTATAATGAACATTTTTTTTTTTTTTGCTTTTTGGGTCACACCTGGCAATGCACAGGGGTCACCACTGGTTCTGCACTCAGGAGTTACTCCTGGCGGTGCTCAGGGGACCATATAGGATGCTGGGAATCGAACCCAGGTCGGCCGCGTGCAAGGCAAACGTCCTACCCGCTGTGCTATCTCTCCAGCCCCCAACATTTCCTTTTAAGATATAAACCTTAACCTGATTCTCATATGAGTATGAAATAAACGATGCGACTAGATTTTTTGAAAGGTAAATATAAAAACAGGTACACTCAGAAGAAATGGCTAGCAAACTCAAGAAAAGATTTCACTATACCCTATAATTCAAGTCCTATAATTTAGGACTTGTACTGAAGCTATTGAAAATTAAACTAATACTGAAGTGTTAAACTCATCAAATTAAGTTTTTAAAAATCACCCTAAAAGTGATTTACTTTTTCTAAAAATGTTATTATCTATTATAATTGGGGATTCTAGTAGAGATTTGTGCCCTTTGGGGTAACAATATGACATCTCTTAAAATTAAAGTTATTCATGTCCTTTGGCTCCCCAAGTCCTGTTCCAATAACTTGATCCACAAAAATATAAGCATCATAAATAAAAGAATATATACATATATATTTACTCCAATACGGCAAACAACAACCAAGTAACCAGCCAGGATAAATACTATATACCTATTAACAAGATAATGGTTGAGAACATGTTTCAATCGGAGAGCCCGGCAAGCTACCGAGAGTATTCGATATGCCAGACACAGTAACAACAAAGTCTCCAATGGAGACGCTACTGGGCCCGCTCGAGCAAATCGACGATCAACGGGAGGGCCTTTACCTTTACCTTACCTTTACAGAAGAGTATGAAACCACTGAAAGAGTAGATTGAGATTTGCACATGGGACATTGAATTAAAAAAAAACAAGATGTAGCTATGTGTCTAATATCCACTTCAATTTGTAAAAAAATCAAAGTTTTTTACATGTACATAGATATCATATGTACATGCTATCATACAAAAAGAAGGAAAAATACAGAAGGATAAACATCAGATTGTTAACACATCTAAGTGATGTGTTAAGGTTACACATCAGAGTGAATGGGCAATTAGGGGTGATATGAAACTATGTTCTGTATTTGAGAGGGATCTTAGTGGAGAACACCCTAAAAAACTACCACAAACTGAGTGACTTATAGCAATAGGACTATATTTCTCATACGCCTGGAAGCTACAAAGTCCAACACCAAAGGTGGTGGCGCTTGTCTCCCTGCTGTCAGTGTTATCCACCTTAATTTAAATCCTCCTTCTGTCTCCTTCTAATCTATTAAAGTACCCAAACTCAGGAGAATAGTAAAGTCTCTTGCAGCTGGAGCAACTGTATGTGGGTAGGAAGTTTGCTTTGTACACAAAAGATTCAGGATGGATCCCCAGCACCCCATAAGGTCCCCTGAGTCCCACAAGGAGTGACCCTCAGGCACAGAGCTAGGAATAAGTCCTGAGCAAGTACTCAATGTGTGCCCCCCACCCCAGTTTTATTTTAAACCTAGTCTCTGTAATAAAGGAGTGTATTCAAGACTAGATAGACAGTACATACAAGTGGGCAGGATACTTGCCTGCCTTACACGTGTCAACCTGGGTTCAATTCCCAGCACCCCATTTGGTTCCCGGGGACAGACCAAGACTGATCCCTGAGTGCAGAGCCAGAAGTATGCCATGAGCACCGCTGGGTGTGGTTCCAAACCTACCCCACCAAAGATAGAAGCATGATTTCGTTTTCTTATCTAAATTTGGTAACAACTCATGCTTCCAGTTTGATTCTTTGCTGCATTCTGGACACTTGCAATCCCTCAGGGAGAAATGACTGAGTGAAGAGAAGAAAAAGCTCCTTCCCTACAGCCCCAAAGTTGGCCATTATCACACCAACAGCGGGTAGGGATTTGCTTGCACTATACTATGCTCTTACACGTCTCAACCCATCTGTTGTCTAAATATTACCAAAGAATTTATTTGATGGGGCCAGAGCAATAGTACAGTGGGTAAGACCCTTGCTTACATGTGGCTGACCCAGGCTCAATCCCTGGCATGTCACATGGTCCCCCGAGCACCACCAAGGGTTATCCCTGAATGCAGGCCAGGAGTGAGTCCTAAACATTGTCAGGTGTGGCCCAAAGAACAATTGCAACAACAATAAATAAAATGTACGGGGCTGAAGAGATAGTACAGTGGGTAAAGCACTTGGCTTTGCACACAGCCGACCCTGGCTCAATCTTCAGCATCCCATATCGTCCCCTAAATACTGCCAGGAGTAATTCCTGAGTGCAGAGCCAGGAATTACCAGGGCTGGAGTGACAGTACTGAGAGTAGGGTGTTCGCTTTGCATGCAGCAAAGCTTCATTCGATCCCCCAGCATCCCATGTAGTCTCTGAAGCCCACCAGGAGTAATCCCTGAGTGCAGAGTGAGGAGTAACCCCTGAGCTAAGCACTGCTGGGTGTGCCACTGCCCTCTCTCCCACAAAAAAAAAATAAGTAAAGCAGGTTGAGTATTACACGTTTGATTCTCAGCATCCCATATGGTCCCCTGGGGGGGGGGGGGCGGGGGGATCACTGATCTGATTCATTTTCAACACTTTTAAATTAAGGACCCATTAATGCTTACAACTCTCATTCTGTCAGTTGCAACCCAACAATAATTCTAAACCTCTGTAAGCCAAGTAATAGTTCAATTTGGGGCTCAGAAAGTTGGTTCAATGGACGGATTGTTAGTGGACCAGGCTTTGCTGGTTCGGTCCCCAGCATGACACCATCCACTGCAGACGGAGAGGGAGGAGCTCCTGAGCACTGCCACCACCTCAATACATAAAAAGAAATGTTCCGATCTCATCAACCAAAACTGTAGTTATTGCAGGGTAATCCATGTAATATGCATTGTGATGGGCTAATAGATCAATTAAACAAAGACTTTTACCTATCAGAGCATTCAGATTGGGATGTTAAGAGCAGCAGAAATCAGACCATGAAGAACTAATTACCATACAGTAATTTATTATTTGATAACTGTCAGAGATTAGGTGGCAAAGGCAGCCGGAAAAGAACTTGAAAAAAGAACACTAGTCCCTTTGTGGTGTTTAAAACAATTCTCTCTGAATACATGACGCATAGGCTTTGTCCTGTGTGTGATGGTTCAAAGACTTAATGAGTAACAAATCTGATGAAGCTCTTTATCATTAATGTGGCAGGTGAATTACACTGCAGCACTGTAAAAGGCAATAAAGCAGTAACACACAGGTGTCTTAGAACATGGGCTAACAGTCGTGTGCATTGGAACACAGGCTAACCCTAACTAGCTGTGTGACTTCGGAGAAGATATTTAACTACTTTGTGCCTTAACCACCTCCTCTAGAAAACAGGTCTCGATCTTACCTCAGAAAGCTGAAATTGACTAAATGTTAAACACTCAGAATACTTCCTGGCATGAAGTGACTATGCAATAAAGTGAAAAGCCACAGGAAGGGGAAACAATTAGAGGGCCTAGCCAGAAGGTCAGGAAGAGTTGAGGACTAAGAGTGGTAAACGACCTGGCATGCCTGGGATGACTGATGGTAATGCTCGAGCGGGCCCAGTAACGTCTCCATTGGAGACTTTGTTGTTACTGTGTCTGGCATATCGAATACTCTCGGTAGCTTGCCGGGCTCTCCGAGAGGGGCGGAGGAATCGAACTCGGGTCGGCCATGTTGGCCGCTTGTAAGGCGAACACCCTACCTGCTGTGCTATCGCTCCAGCAGACTGATGGTAATATTAGTAGACAAAGCAGGACAAAGAGAAGAGGAGGATTAAATTGCCAGTACAGGAACTGGAGAGAGAGTAGAGCGAGCAGGGCATAGAGCTAATCCTGGTTGATGCCCAGTGCTCCATACATCCCAGATTCCTGCCAGGACTGATCCCTGAGTGCAGAGCCAGGAGTGAGTCCTTAGCATCAGTAGGTATATCCAGGAAATAATCAATCAACTAATTAATTAGCTCAGATCTGCACATTTTAAAATTGAGATTCATACAAAATACAAAAGCGGAGGCCAGAGCGATAGTACAGTGGACAGGGCACTGACTTGCACAGGGCCCACCCAGGCTCACACCCTGGTATCCCGAGGGCACATTCCTGAGCACATCAGGAATAATCTCCAAGTGCAGAGCCAGGAGTAACCCCTGAGCACCACAGGTGTGGCCCCAAAACAACAAACAAATACAAAAGTATAACTAATGGTCGCTGAGAGACAGAGAACAGAAATCTAGAAGACCAAAAAAAGGAGAGACAGATACAAGAGTTCGTAACGTGATGTTTTGGTCAGAACTGTGGTAACAACGGGAAAGAGTGAAGAGGGCAAAGAGGGATGCAGAAGAGTCCCAGGGTGCTCGGGACCCAAGGACTCTAGGGTCACAACCAGATCCACAAGAGCTTCACACAGTTCTAGAATTCCAACAGGCCACACGGGAACTGCAGCATAACTGAGACTTGGAGATATCTAGATAGAAAGGAGAAAATGCAGCCATATTAACTGATTCCTCCCTTCAAGAAGTTTACAGTGCCATTAGCCAGGAAAGAAAAGTCTATGTTATTTTGTACCAAATTGTTTTAGTAGTAATCAAAGTAACTCTAAAAGCAGAGGTGGCAAACTAGAATGACAGAGGAAGGAAGGAAAGGAGAGAAAGAGGGAAGGAGGGAGAGAAAGAAAGGCAAATGTGCTGTGAACCGTATATTAACAATGAAAAGGGGCATGGGTAGAGAGATGGACAGACAGAGATCATGAGACAAAAGAGAGAGCAGAGGGGCTGATTCTTATCTTGCACGTGGCCAAACCTGGCTGCATGAGTGGCACCACAAAAGCATTCCCAGGAGCACAGAGCCAGGAGTAATCACTCCGCACCATCCAGTGCTCAGAAAACAAAGGGGAAAAATAAGAAAGAAAATAGCACTGCATTGTCACTGTAGCACTGTCCTCCCATTGTTCATATATTTGCTCCAGGGCCTAGTAACATCTCCATTGTGAGACTTGTTACTGTGTTTGGCATATCAAATACATCACGGAGAGCTTGCCAGGCTTTGCTGTGCAGGCAAGATACTGTCAGTAGCTTGCCGGGCTCTCCAAGAGGGACAGAGGAATCGAACCTGGGTTGGCCGGGTCGGCCGCATGCAAGGCAAACACCCTACTGCTGTGCTATTGCTCCAGCCCAGAAGAAAAAAAAAAATTCCAAAAGAGGAAAACTAAAAGGAGAAATTAAAACTATTACTTATTGAATAAGTCGCTGGAGCGATAGCACAGCGGTAGGGCATTTGCCTTGCATGCAGCCAACATGGCAGACCCGAATTCAATTCCTCCTCCCCTCTCGGAGAGTCCGGCAAGCTACCGAGAGTATCTCGCCCACATGGCAGAGCCTGGCAAGCTACCTGTGATGTGTTCGATATGCCAAACACAGTAACAACAAGTCTCACCATGGAGACGTTACTGGGCCTGCTTGAGCAAATCGATGAACAACAGGAGGACCGTGGACTGTGACTTATTGAATATTTACTATAAGTTTGTAACTGTCCGGAGATCTTTCAAGTATCTAACCATATTTAATTTTCATAATATTCCTATGAGGCAAATATCCTAATATCATAGTGTGAGGAATATCAAAGTAATATATATAACAAAGTATCATATATATCACATATAAGATACATATATGATACATATGTGTGATATTTATCATATCTATATGATATATCTGTGTATATGTATATCAAAGTTATATATATAGACATACATCGATATATGTATATATGTATATACACATATGTGTGTATATATGTACATACATACATATATATACATATATACATGTATATACATATATATGTGTTTGGGGTGGAGAGCACACCAGGCAGTGCTCAGGGAATTATTTCTAGTAGTGCCCTGGGGACTGAGGTGCTGGGAATCAAACTCAAGTTGCCGTGTACAAGACAAGTGCCTACCTGCTATACTATCACTCTAGCCCCAAAGTTAAGTAAATGCCTTAAGTCCTGCATCCAGGTATCTGCAGATAGCAGTTTTAGGACAGAAACCTAGGTAGGACTTTAAAGCCCAGGATTTCCCTAAAAATAACCTTTTACGTTCTGCACTGGCAAAAGTAGTATAGGACAAACGTGAAAGAATCAAAACTATACTAAAGAGCATCGGAGCAATTCTCACTATTTTACTACAACAGAGTGGAAGTTATCTCTCTCTGTTTGAAAATGTTTTAGTCATCATGATTTAGGATTTCAATGGAAGGGTTTCGCGCTTACAACACCCCGACACTGCATCACCAGAGGGTCCACTGTATTTGTCCCTGCCCTTCTGGCTGACTTCACTCAACATGAAACCCTCCAGGACCATCCAAGTGGTGGACAACTGCATGATTTTGTCTTTCCTTCTAGCTGAGCAGTGTTGTATGTTCTTGGAGAGTCGTGCTCTTTCCAGACTTGGGCTACTGTTAATAGTGTGACAACGAACACAGGGTTTTCCTCAATGTAATTTATGGATTCAGGTCTGATATTGAGATCTCTGATCCACTTCGATAGCATGGTGTGAGATAAGGCTCTGAGTTCAGTTTTTCCACATGACTGACCAGTTTTCCCAACTCTATTTATTGAAGAGGCTCCACTTCGCTCCTTTGCAGATGTTCAACTGTCCATCTACCTGGGAATCGGGAATCTGCCTCTGCACTTCTCAAGTCTATCCCACAGGTCTCAGAGCCAGTCTCACAATGTCTTGATGATTTTGGCTTTATAATATAATTTTTGAAACATTATTAAAGAAAAATCAGCCATGAAACCAAAGGTAGTCTTTCAGCCTCAGGGTCTGTCACCTCCATCTCCCAGTCTCGTTCCTCAGGTCAATGGGTACCACAGGATTAGAAGTTCAAAGTGCACACCCAGCTCTGTCACTCCTTCCCTCTTTATCTCTTTCAGTCAGCAACAGGATAAAAGGTAAAGGTAAAGGCCCTCCCGTTGATCGTCGATTTGCTCGAGCGGGCCCAGTAACGTCTCCATTGGAGACTTTGTTGTTACTGTGTCTGGCATATCGAATACTCTCGGTAGCTTGCCGGGCTCTCCGAGAGGGGCGGAGGAATCGAACTCGGGTCGGCCATGTTGGCCGCTTGTAAGGCGAACGCCCTACCCGCTGTGCTATCACTCCAGCCCTACTCAGCAACAGGATAAACATAAACAACAGAATGAAAAGGAGAATGCTATCTATTAATACCGCAACTTCCTTAACCTAGAAGGGAATAAGAATTGGGGCGTTGGCAGGGAGCTCACTTCAAAATATAAATGTGTGCTGGTAATTTATAACTCTACTTTTCTCACGTCAAAATTGAAAAACAGAATTTCACATGCCAAGTGAAGAGCAACATTGACACCTTGTGGTGAACATTCAACATGAAACTACTGAACGTAAAAGGTATAGCGGCTCCTAAAGTCTGTTTTACATGAAAACTCTTAATCCAGGAACTACCAAGGGTTAAGAAGCAAAAGTTTAATTATTACCACACATACTGAATATAAAATTGGAAAGAGCTGCCATTACTTTGTCAGTGGAAAAATTTACTAAGGCAAATAAATTAATTAAACAGAACTGGCCTAAATTCTTAACTGCTGGGCAATGAATCTGAACTAGAACCTCAGGTCACAGATTTTCTGTCATATCATATATTCACAATTAATATTATATTAATATGCCAAATTAAAGATCTAAAACAAAATATAATTTTTTTAGATAAAATATATATTTCCTATATGTCCTATCAGCAGGAACTTTAATGCTCAGTCTTGAGTGCTACAAAAGACACCACCTTCTGTTTTTTCCCAGGTGACAATTACATGTAAGAAATGTAAAAAAAAAAAAAAATGTAAGAAATGTAGGTATACCTTGGGCACAATATATAAAAACTATTAACTAGAATGTATTATTTTTTAAAAAAAGGGATGGAGAGATAGCACAGCAGGTAGGGCATTTGCCTTACATGCGGCCAACCTGGGTTCGACTCCCAGCATCCCATATGGTTCCCTGAGCACCACCAGGATAGTAACTTCTGAGTGCAGAGCCAGGAGTAACCCCTGTGTATTGCTGGGTATGACTCAAAAAAGAAAAAACAAAAACAAAAACAAAAAACCTAGTTCCCAAATGGCACTAAGAAATTTATTAAGT
Organism: Sorex fumeus; assembly: GCF_029834395.1. Lineage (NCBI taxonomy): Eukaryota > Metazoa > Chordata > Mammalia > Eulipotyphla > Soricidae > Sorex > Sorex fumeus. Next base: position 20,044,679 of record NW_026606087.1, on the reverse strand, counting down.
GACACCAAAGAATTCAAATTCTGTGCATTTTCACATAAAATTACAGATCCAGTAAATCATAAACCAAAGTAGAAGCAGGAAAAGGTGGGCTGCGGTAGGGTGTTTGCCTTGTAAATCGCCAGCCCGGCTGAGCCGGGTTCAATTCCTCCACCACTCTCAGAGAGCCCAGCAAGCTATCTGGCCCGCATGGCAAAGCCTGACAAGCTCCCCATGACGTATTCGATATGCCAAACACAGTAACAATAAGTCTCACAATGGAAATGTTACTGGGCCTGCTCAACAAATCGATGAACAACGGGAGGACAGAGCTACAGTGCTACTTTATCCAGAGACAATATTGACTGCATTGAAGCTACCAATAAAATGGGCAAAAAAGCTTCCCATTATATACTTTACATACACCATGACAAAACCTATGGAAGAGCAGCGTCTACTTGAGCAGATAAACGATGGTTATTCTTTATTGATATTTGAGACAACTATAGAGAAGTTATATTTTACTCATTAACTCTGACAAATAGAACTCAACGTTTCTAGATCCTGTCAAGTTTCAGGTAATTTGACAACAGATCCTTGATCAGGTTCAGAAGACATTTATCTGCTTCATCAACTCTACATTGACAGCTAAAATTATTTACACAACGGTGATGATGTCAAAAGGTAATCAAACTGCTAACAGAATCTAGAAAGCACCTAGAAATAAAACCCCAAAAACCATATACTGCTAAGATCAATGTTAAATAATTAAGCAAATCAAATTAATTCCAGTAATTTTGTATTTATGGACAGTTCTAGGATTTTCAGAAATCTTCCTCCATTATTACATAGTATGTGAACCTTATGACCACCAGTTTAGAAAGATAAGTTACACTGTAAAAAAATCTATAAAATTTACTGCCACAAAACCTTCAGACCAATCTTCTATTTGTTCTACCTTGCTAAGTGCTCTCAAATAAATAAATCATAACACCTTCGTGTCTGACTCTATATTGAAGACAAAAGTTGATGTGTAAATACGAAACTTTAAAAGGATATCATTTCATTTTCCAAACTTCAACAGTCTTCCATCAATTCCAACTGCCTGTATCATTTCAGTACTTTCAGGACTCCCTGAATCTCTAATGTCTTAGATTCTAGTGATGCTTCCCCTATCCCAAATCATCCTCCTCTCACTGCCTTTCTGTTCCTTTTTGTTTCTTGTTTTGCGGCCACACCCAGTGGTACACCAAGGCTTACTCCTGGCTCAGAGATCACTCCTACCAGGCTGAGCAGACATACAGAGTCCTGGGGATCAAACCCAGGTGTGCCTCCAACAAGACAATTATCCTACCCACTGTATTATCTCTCTAGCCTCCTTTCTTTTCCTTTTTCCCCCTTCAATTGTACTGATTTCTCTTCAAAGATCACACAATTTCATACTCAAAAATTTCTTTATTATCAGTTCCTTCATTTTACTAAAGGAAACAGTTCAAAAATCACTAGCAGCTTATTTCTATTTCAAACTATTTCTAAACATACATATTTTTCACTACTTAATGTAAGCAAAGATTGAATAAAATCAGAAATAAGAGTTACTGGCCCAGGGATAGTATTCCGCTGACTCTGGTTCGATCCCTGGCACTCTATAAACCTTCTGGGTTCTACCAGGAATGATCTCTGAGCACAGAGCCAGGAGTAAGCCCTGACCACAGTGGGTGTGACCCAAAAACAAAACAAATAAGGGACAGAAAAAGAGAGTAGTATGGGTTACATATTTTGTACTTCCTGCTTTCTATTTTCACCATCTAATACTAAATCATGTTCATTCTGTTGATATCCAAAAAAGTCTAAGTGAAAAACAAACAGAAGTCATCAAGTATGTACGTGGAACTGTAGTTGAAATCAGTGTCTCTTTCTTCCCTCCCTTTGGGGGAAAGGGAAACAGCTTTTGGGTAATACCCAGTGGTGCTCACTCCTAGCTCTGTGCTTAAGGGACCATATGTAGTGCTAGGGATCAAAGCCAGGTCAGTGACATGCAAGGCAAGAGCCCTAGCCCATTGTACTATTTCTCAGACCCCATGAAATCAGTCTCTGAAGAGAAATTTACATAGTCCACGTAGCCAAACTTGGAGCAAAATTAGGTTCAAGTTGTGCAAAGAAAAGGCCCATTTCATAATGTCTATAAATTAAACAAACATCCAGCTGGACAAGAGTCCACCATCCTTCTGGGCTCTTCCTCTAGTGGATGTATAAAGGATATCTAAAGGTCTGAAATTTATGATGTGTTATGTAAACATTAGCAAAATATAGCCAAAATCAAATATCAACGAAACATCTGTCAGAGTGCAGTGAATATAGGTTTGAGTGTCACCATTAACTATTCTGAACTCCATCTATTTTTGGAGCGGACTCCTAGAAAATATCCTTGATGATTTACTTTTCAAAGCAAAACCAAAATTTTAAAATCTTGATGAAAATACTATGCCTTTATGCACAATATGTCTTTATGCCTTTAAGCATGAGACTCATGTGAAGCTTCTTTGCTTTCTCAGGATGATTCTTTTAACTGCAGGCTAAAACTCCAAGTCTATCCAAGACTAGTAGAAAGCTCATCTGATAATCTAGTAGTTTTTTAAGGTTTGGTGAGTCTAAACTGTGTGACTCGAGTTGCTGTTCTTTATAACCATAACCTAAAAGATCAGAATCAGTTCTTGTCCCTGGTTGGAGATCGCTGGCTTCCAATCATTCTCTACTAGTGTCCAGAGAAAGGAAATAGCTTTCCAGAGGTTTTGTGAAACAGATAAAACTGAAATCGCTGCTGCTACAAAATTTATGATGCTCTCACTAAAAAATGCTAAGACTGAATAACAGCTTCTAAACTTCCCATGCATTGCCTCACACTGCAGTATCACAAACTCACCATGAAGATTCTTTAGGAAATGCAGAAAAATTCTAAGTTTCTTACCGCAGCAAAGAGAAGACATCATAAGAATTACGAACACAGTTCTGGTCCACCTGAAGAATATTCTTGTGAGCATTTGAATAACCCTGAAAAACATTAATTCACAAATTAAGTCAGGTGAAAAAGTTTGTAAAATTATGTTTCTTTCTTATTATCATCTTATAAACATCTCAAAAAAATCCATGAGGAAGTACAAAATTACAACTTTTATATAACTTTGAATCTTTTAGCATATAATTTTTTTTAAAATGTAGGAGTACCATTATTTATTCAGCCATTGATTAAGCTGACTGAATTGGGCATAAACTTCAGCACATAAATTTTAAAAAAAATTTCTTCTAATATCTTCCTATAGACACAATATTTCACATTAAAAATTGCAATGAACTTCCAGAAGTCTCCCAGAAGTTTTTTCCTACATATTACGTGGCAGAAAAAGTGTTAACAATAATATTTCAAATATGCCTATCTTTGTATGTACTGGTTTTATGAAGAGAAGGCATTCCACGTTCTACTTGGAAATACCAGAAACAAATATTTCCATTCAGTGGGATTAACAGTGGCAGGAGCAAGGTTGGTTTCCAAAAAGGGCACGGCAAAATTCCTAAGAAAAACAGAACACTTATCTGTCATTTACGAAAACCAAAGTAAATAAATAAGAAAAACGGACTGGAGACTCAGACCACCTAGATTACATTGTAAGCCCTTAATACACAAAGTCTGTAACTTTAGCAACTTATCTAAGCTCTTAGGTTATCTTGGCTTCTTCTATATTCTTCTCCTACAAAGCTATATTCTTTATATTTTTCATCTATATTCTTCATCTATATATGTCTATCAGAAGATGGTAATATCTTGTGAATATCTATGAAAACTAAAAGCATTAATATCTGTGAAATGAAATATATGTTATAAGCATTATGTAAATGCTTTCTATGACATTACAACAGTTTTTGTCATTACAAACATTAAACTGTTATTAGAATATTACTAACTTTATGCTAAAATTTTTGAAAATGTACATTAATTATACAAATTGCTTGAAAAATAAAATATAAAAAATTGACAATGAAACAATTATCTAAATAATCTTGTTTTTAAGCAAATATTTGAAATTCTTACCCCACCCCTGATAACCTACATCCTGGTGGTTTCACTGATAAATTCTACAAAATATTTAAACAGGATCACCAATTTAACATAAACTCCTTCAAAAACTAAAGAGAAGAATAATTTTCTAACTCCTGAGACCAGGATTCTGAATCTACAGCTTGTTAAGGGCCAGAGAGAGCTCAATTGGGCTGAGCTCATTCTCTGCATTTGGGAGACCTGGGGCACTGCAGTCCCCCCAAGAACTTCTAGGAATGACCCCAGAAAAGCCCCTGAGTACACTGAGTACAGTCTCGAGAGTAAGAAAGTAGGCACCAAGAAATGTTAAATGTATTGAGCGTGGAGCTAAAAATTCCTTTGTGGTCATTCAGATCCTTGGCATAGCTACCAGTGCCAACATCCATATCAAGATTTGGTTAAACATCCTTGTTCTTGGTGCCCTGATTGTGACAATTTTGATTTACAGATCTGGAAAAGAATTGGGCAATCTTAAAAAGAAAGATATACCCAAGCAGAAGTTTTCCCCAAAGTAATACTGACTTAGTCCACAGTAAGAATGGCTTTGCTGCTAATAGATGGGCAAGTCCAGGATGAAATTGAGGGCATCCTGGAGCTGAGAGATACACAGGGGTACTTGTTGTATATGCATCTGATTTGCTCCCAGAGCCCCATATGGTCCCCTGGGCCCCGCCAGAGCACAGAGTCAGGAGTAAGTCTTGAGCACTGCCAGGTGTGGCCCAAAAACAAAAAGAAAAGAAAAAACAAGGTGCCCGGAGAGCAAAGAGTGCCCTTGAAAACGAGTCTGATGAAAATGCTGGCGAGAGACCCTTGAGGCTCACAGCCTCAGGCTGATGGATGCGCTTGGAGATCTGTTACTAAATCTTCAAAGGGTGGCTAGTCTGTAGCCAAGTTATGGTGCCACTGAGGGTTTCCCTTCCCCCTAACAACTCTGAGAGGACCGCAGGAGGCTACAGAGAGACCAGCAGAAAGCATAGAAGCTGTAGAGTGTCGCGTGTAACCTCAATGTACCAATATCCGTCTATGGCATTCTTTGAGACTGACCCTATTGGTAAACCACCACACTTAGTGAAGTTTAAGAAACTGAACCAGCAATAGATAATGAGAATAAAACAGTCACATAATCATTGACAGAATCTGTTCTAAGAACAAAGGCTAGTTTTGCAATTAGAATTCAACCAACTACACAAATACATTAAACAATCATAAGTCTATTTTGATATGCCTACAATTATAAGATAGGATTCATGATAATTGCATAAGGGAAGAAGAATGAAGTAATACGAAAGGAAAACTGTGTACAGAATTAAAACTGAGTTGTATACATTTGAATCAGTTAAAGTTAAAATGTATAATGTACTACCCAGGGAAGCCACTAATAATTGGAAAATATACCATAAAAGAAATGGGAAGGGAATCTAAGAAAATCTCTAGCCAAATAAAAATAGTGATGAGTAGGAACTATTTGTATGAACAAAAAGACATAAGGAAATAATAAAAAGTACCTCCATATCCGGGCTGGAGCTATAGCACAGCAGTAGGGCGTTTGCCTGGCACACAGCCTACCCGGCCCACCAGGGTTCGATTCCTCCGCCCCTCTCAGAGAGCCCAGCAAGCTACCGAGAGTATCTCGCCCACACGGCAAAGCCTGGCAAGCTCCCCGTGACGTATTCGATACGCCAAACACAGTAACAAGTCTCACAATGGAGACGATACTGGGCCCGCTTGAGCAAATCGATGAACAACGGGAGGACAGTGCTACAGGGCTACCTCAACCTCCATAATTAAAAGTGCAAATGGCAGAAACTGGCAAAATGGGTTTTTGACACAAAGGATGGACGTTGGGGCCACAGACAGTGCTTAGAGACTATCGTCAGCCCTATGTTTAGAGGCCACTCCTAGTGGTACTGAGGGGACCTTGAGAGTCAGGGATGGAGCCGGGGTCAGTCACATGCAAGAAAAGCGCCTTAAGCGCTGCTCTCTCTCTAGCCCCTGAATGGAGTTTTTAAAATGTTAGTACAGCGACAAGAGACATACTTTAGAACCCAAAACACAAGTAGGTTGAAAATCGAAGGACAGAGAGATATGCTGTGTAAGCAGTAACCAAAAGAACCTTGAGGACATACTATTATTACCAGACAAATAAGCTTGTAACAAATAAAGTTACAGAAGAAGGGCAATTACATGCTAAAAAGGGGTCAAGAAAACCGTAAACATATGTAACAGCTTATTACAAAATATAAGAAACAAAAACTGACCAATGAAACTGGGGAAGATGGAGACATCAACATGCCACCGTCAGCACTCCAGCACACAAAACCAAGAGAACAGAAGACCTGAGCAATACCATAAATCAACTAGACTAACAGAAGCATACAGAATGTTCCATCCAGCAACAACATACACATTTCTCAAGTACACAGGAAACATTCTCCAGGACAGACCATATGTTCAGCAACAAAACAAGCCTCAATACATGCTTGCAAACTGAAATCATACAGTGTCTTCTCTGACCACAAAGGAACGAAACTAAAAATCAATAGCAGAAGTGAATTTGGAAAAATTCTCAAACTACGACGTAAAACATACTCTTAAACAATAAGAGGGTCAAAGCACAAACACTCCATAAGGTGAACCATTCAACACTCTGAGAAAAAAAAAGAGAATGCAAGAGATCAAAACATAAGGGATGCAATGAAGAAATGCTCAGAAGGAAATTTAAAACTGTAAGCTCCTAATTTAAAAAATACAAAGAGAGGTCAGGGAACCAGCTGAAAGGGGTGACACGTAAACCTGGCATGTACAAGGCCTTGAGTCTGATCTCCCTCCCTGAATTTTCCCTGCTGTGCAACACCCCAGAGAAGATCCTGAGTCCCAGAACCACCAGGTCTCATCAGCACCACAATATCAGCCCCCCAAGTACTGCTGAGAAGAAGAGTCCTCTCCAAGGAAAGAAAGCTCAAATCAACAGCCTAAGCTTCCACCTTAAGAAACTAGGAGGCAGGGCATTCCCCTCTGTTCTCTCCAGAGGCAGGGCAGGATGAGATGGGGGTTGGGGGGTGGGAGGGATACTGGGATCCGTGGTGGTGGGAAATGGGCACTGGTGGAGGGATGGGTATTCGAAATAAATAAATAAGTTAGAAATGGGCTCTGGTGGAGGGATGGATACTGGATCATTGTATAACTGAAACCCAAGCATAAAAATTTGTAAGTCTACAACTGTACCTCATGGTATTTCACTAATAAAAATGTTAAAAAATTTGAAAAAAAAAAAAAAAAGAAACTAGGAGGGGGGGAAAGGTTAAACCCAAAGCACCAAACTAGGAAATGACAAAGTGTAGAACAGGAATTCATGAAACAGAAAATATAAAAACAACAGAAATAGAAATAAGAAATAAGAAAATAAGAAATAAGGCAAATCCTTTTTATTTTTTTTTCAGTTGATCTTCTTAAAGATCAACTGAAAACCTAAGAATACTAACAAAGGAAAATATTCAAATTTCTAAAATCCAGCACCCTGTCCGCCAATAAACAAGTGTTAATTTAACAAGGTCATAACATAAATAGCAGTGGAATCAGTTATCATAAAAATTCCCACAAGGAAAAGCCCGAAAACACATGTGTTGACAAGAATGTGAAAAATTAGAACATTCATCCATTGCTGTCAGGAAGGTACCATGGTAAGCTGCTGTGGGAAAAGGTTGGGCAACTCCTAAGAAGATTAAAGACAGAATCAGAATGTGATGAAGTAACTCCTCTCCCAAAAGGTATATACCAAAAGGAAAGAATTGGCAAGCTGCTCGTGGATGGCCCTCAAAAACATTACGGGAAGAAAAAGACACCAGGCAGAGAAGGTAACATACTGTATGATCCCATTTATACGAAACTCCCACAAGCACAAAGTGTTTGATAAGAGGCTGGGCAAGGCAAAATGGAGAGGGACTGTTTGATGGGTATAGGTTTTCATTCTGGGTCATGAAAACAGTGTGCAGTTGATCAAAATGGTGGTTATACAACATTGGGAATATACCCAATGACACTGAACTTTTCATTTTTAAAAAGCTAATTTTAAAATTCACTGTATGAATTTCATCTCAAACCCCAGCATCATATGGCCCCCAAGCAATGATAAGAGGAACGTTGGAGGGCCTCCAAGTGCCACCAGTTTCTCTAGTGACCCTGAGCAGAACTGCATCACCAGCCAGAGCACTGAAACTCTGGTCTGATTCACAAAAAAAATCACTGTGAATGACCCCAGGGCCTCCGGAATACCACCTGGGAGGAGGAAAAATTTTTTTCCTCTTAATGATTTTTAAAATGGGAATTCTCTAATAAAAATAGCAAAATAATATAGATATGCCCAAGCATAACACTGATGGTATTTACAATATGCCAGCAGAGCTAATTTTCATAACACTACTCTGAAATATTAATGTTGTGCTAATATATTCAATATTCACACAGTGTTGTGAAGCAGCTACTATTATTAACCCCACTTTAAAGGTGAGAAAACAGAGAGAGAGAGAGAGAGAGAGAGAGAGAGAGAGAGAGAGGATTAAGGAGGAGAGTCACACAGTCTGGCTCCACAGCCCTTGTTCTTAATGACGAGGCCACACTTGATGATCTCTCAGACCTTTTCCAGTTCTAAAATTCTAGGTCCATGGACATTTAAGGTAACTTAAGGACATTATTAAGCTCTTCTGCTTCAGCTGCCACTTAGCAATTAACATTCTTGAAATATGCTAAGAGCCTTGTTCTGAATGACAACTAACTCCACCAGATGTGCGATCCTGACAGGCCTGTGCTGAAGGATCATAATGGAAAGAAACGGCTCATTTGTATCTGGTTATCCGAGTGAGATACTGCCAAGTGCCAAAGAGCCCGGAGGAGATTTACCTGTCACTCAAAACTCTTCTGAAGTCAAGCCTAACAATTCTTTTTTCAGGGAAAGGAATAGTCACCAGTCTGCTCGACGCCTATTAAAACTGTTCAAGGAAAAGGGATAATTTCACAGGCCCTCAATGACAGTTTCAATGAGCAGTAGCTCCAGAGAGACCATCAGGTGCATCTCCAAAGCAGTGTCCATGCTTTCCCGACCGATGGTCAGGTAGCAGGCATTTGGGGTTTGTAAGCAACATGTCATCTTAGTGCTTTTATTTTCTCCTTCAAATTCTTTAATTATGTCCAACTCACTTTCAGTTCCAGCCATCAAAAAAATAATAAAACAAAAGGACTATGTGCTAGATTGCAGTTTGCTTGGTCCTGTAATGAATTATTAGACAATCCACCTTGAAAAAAAAAATCACTGCACATTTTGGGCAACTTAAGTTACAATTTTTAGTCACAAGACTGCCTTTAACTATTAAAGTTACAAGTTGCAATGAAATAATCCATGAAACAAGCAGCATTATATGTACACGTATTCATTTAGTGCTTGCTAACACTTCATATACATGCATTCCAGGCAACTCCTATCGTACTAAGATGTGAAGTAAAAAAAAAAAAAAAGGGCTTCTGCCGTGAGTGGCACACATAGGGCAAATCGCTTGCTCTACGTGCGGAATCGACGTCAAGATGTGAAGTAAAGAGTGCTGAGGTGTCTCACTAATAAAAATTAAGGTAAAAGGTAAAGGTAAAGGCCCTCCCATTGATCGTCGATTTGCTCGAGCGGGCCCAGTAACGTCTCCATTGGAGACTTTGTTGTTACTGTGTCTGGCATATCGAATACTCTCGGTAGCTTGCCAGGCTCTCCGAGAGGGGCGGAGGAATCGAACTCGGGTCGGCCATGTTGGCCGCTTGTAAGGCGAACGCCCTACCGCTGTGCTATCGCTCCAGCTTCTCGGCCTTTTGGCTAAGATCAAGTGTAGGATCAATAAAAATTAAAAAAAAAAAAAAACAAGCAATGAAAACAGGAAAAAAAACTGAGACACACTCAATATAATTATTTCTTCACTGTATAATAATTTTTTCTTATTAAACACTTTAAAATTTAAAAAAAAATTTATTTTAGTTAAAAAAAAAACTTAAAAAGTTGGGCCAGTGAGACAGTACAGCAGGTAAGGAGCCTTGCACGTAGCTGATCCATGTTTGGTCCCCGGCATCCCATATGGTCCCCCAAGACCCACCAGGAATTAACGCTGAGCGCAGAGCATTGTAACCCCTGAGCATTGTCGGGTGTGGCCCCCCCAAAACAGGAACACCTAAAAAGTAAAAGCTCTTAGGAGGATATGAAGACGGCATGCATCTAGGAGAAGCAGAAGCATTTAAGGACGGCTGCAGGGATGGCAGTACAGGGAATCAATAAAGAACATAAAAGCAAGACGGAAGTGAAAGACAGGACCATACAGACCAAATACCTTTGGCTGATGCAGGACAGTGGGAAATACCAGCTGCATTTGGAAAAAATTAAGCGGTCCAACTTGCTGGGCTTCAGAGCCATGGAATTTACGCAGTGCCCTGGAGAACTGAAATAATAGTGGGAGATGTGCAGGGCTGATTAAGCAGGTTGGGAGGGCCAGGATACGAAAAGCCGTGAATGACTTGCTAAAAGAGTGAAGACAACCTACGGGCAATCAGAACTCAGGAAAGGTTTCGGACAGTGCAGCATAACGATGAGAGCTGCATTTAGGGAATCGGGCTCTGATTATGACTCAGATGATGAACTAGAGAAGGCAGAATGCCAAAATACCACTTAGAAGGCTATTCTGAAACTCCACACGTACTAATGAGAGCTCAAACCCTGGGAAAAGTACAAAGGGCAGGGGGAGAGTGGTAAAGAGAGGAGGAGAGAGGACCAAAAATACTAGACCACTGACAGCATTCAAGCTGACGGGGAGAAATAAATCAAGGGCAGATTTAAACACATCTCACCAAAACTGAGCAGTCACTCTACACAGTTATTAAGCAAAGGAAGAAAGAAGTATGCTTCAGGGAAATTAATCGGGTAATGAAACTGAATGGCAAGGAAGAGCTGAGGCCTATCTGAAACTCGTTTTGTCACCTCTCCCTGACTCCTGCATCCAGGGGTCAGGACCCCACGGGTCTGCATACTGAATGTGTGGGCTACAGAAACCTTAAGTTTTGTTTTAAAATAAATTTCCTTATTATTTAGTATCAGGTAATGTTTGCTTTTATACCTGTCTTTTATACCTATATGCTCAGGATGACATAAGCATTTTTCACATTAAAAAAAAAAAGAATTGATGGAGCTGGAGCGATAGCACAGTGGGTAGGGCGTTTGCCTTGCACGCAGCCGACCCGGTTTCGATTCCCAGCATCCCAGATGGTCCCCTGAGCACTGCCAGGGGTAATTCCTGAGCACAGAGCCAGGAGTGACCCCTGTGCATTGCTGGGTGTGACCCAAAAAGAAAAAAAAAAAAGAATTGATAAACCATAATACCCAAAAGTAGAGACAGAGTATAGGGGAAAATGCCTGTCACAGAGGCAGAGAGATGGTGGGGAAGAAGGGTATACTGGGGAGATTGGTGGTGGAGAATGTGCACTGGTGGAGGGATGGGTATTTGATCATTGTATGATTGTAACTCAAACATGAAAGCCTGCAACTGTATCTCACGGTGATTCAATAAAATAAAAGGAAAAAGAAAGAAAATAAGGCTTGATGTAGAGGAGGGTGGGGAGCAGTGGGAAGGAAACTGGGTGCACTGGTGGTGGGAAATGTGCACTGGTAAAGGGATGGGTATTGGAACATTCTATGACTGACACCCAATCAGGAACAACTTTTTAACTGTGTATCACACGGTGATTCAATTAAAATAAACACATACATTTTTTTTAAAGGGCTTGAGTGTAAAACGTTTAGGAAGTTCAAGTCTAGTCTATGAGGGGTGATGTATAGGATAAGGGTGCTAGTCTGAGCTTGGATTACCTCAATGGAGATGGAAAAGTAGCCAGGAATATGAATGACCTCAAAGAAAGACACAAACGAATCTAGTGCTGACTGAAGCAAGGGGATAAAGGCAATCAACCAAATGTGTAATATTTGAAGCCTGAGTAAAAAATGTAGTTAATAAAGATGAATAATGAAAGGCAAAGCAAGTCTGGGAGAAAAATGAAGAGTTCCATTTAAAGCACAGATTCCTGTACTTATTTACCACCCCCTTTCCGGGTGGTGGGGGTGGGAGGAAAACACTCAGAACAACCTTCCCCCAAGAAATCTACCATTTTAAGTAAATCAACAGAAAATTCCCTCCCACCCTCCACCCCCAGCCCCAGTAGCCAATGCTACAACCATCCCCATCAGTCCAGCACCACCGCACCACCACAAGGGGCACTACTGCCCATTTGAGAAACACTGATTTCAAGTATATTAAATTGCAAATGGCATGTGTCTATGCTTAAATTACTCGGGTCAGAAATAAAAGAAATAGAATTGTGAGTAACATACTACTGATGACGACCAAGGAATTTATCTCAATAGAATTATTCGATGACAATTCCAAAGAAATTTTCAATAAAGTTTCATTCAGAAGAAGACATTGTCCCACCATCACCCAGCTTCGTTGGTGTCTGTTATGAAAGAGAGATGGGGCAACTGCCAACTACAACAGAATAAGGTGCAGGGATGAGAAAAAGGAAAAAGAGAGTGCTCCGGAAGCACAGAAGAGTGTAAAAACTGGGTCCAGGGCATTTATCACAAAAACTTTTTTATGAAGATGTAAAGTATTACAGATGGAAGCTTAGAAATCAGAAACTGGATCACAGCAAGACTATAGAAGCATTAATAACACTAAGTGACTGGAATAAAGAAGAAACACGACCAATATTTTAAGGAAGCTGTAACTGCTAAGTTTTCAAGAACCAGGCAATAAGTAGATATTAGCAGGCATCATCCGGAGATGTTCTAAAACAGTAAATCAAAGAGAAGAAGGATCCCAGGTGACACCCATTCTAAACTAAAAAAAAAACAATTGGGGGAAATTTTTTTTTTTTTTTTTTTTGCTTTTTGAGTCACACACAGCAATGCACAGGGTTACTCCTGGCTCTGCACTCAGGAAATACTCCTGGCAGTGCTCGGGGAACCATACGGGATGCTGGGAATTGAATCCGGGTCGGCTCATGCAAGGCAAAAGCCCTACCCACTGTGCTATCGCTCCAGCCCCAGGAGGATATTTTTTTGAGACAGTGAAGGGAACAGTACTCAATTTTGGATTTATAGTGTATGGGTCTCTGAATATCAAAGCAAACTGGTAAAGAGTTTAGATATATGAAAATATAAAGATACAGATTCGGAAGGAGTCCGAATCACCCAGATACTGAGCATGAATGAAAAGAGTAAAAGCCACAATGGTGTGAGGAAATAGCTTGAGGGTTCCACTGAATGCTGTAACACTAGAAAAGCTGACAGTGTTACATATTCTTCTTTAATAATTTTTTCCAAATTTCAGGGAGTGCTCCTTAAAAGGTGCTCAATGGGGCTCATCCTGGAAATTCTCAGACAATCACATTGCAAGGCTCCACCTGTATGTCATTCGTGGGCTGGAAGATGTCAAGGGCAAGCTCCTACTGTGGCAGGCCAGGATTCAATCCCCTGCACTGCCAGGCAGCCACCCCAAGCAACAAGTGGGAATAGCCCCCAGCACTGCCTGTTCAGCAGAAAACATATCAAGCTTTGCAAATATTTTTGGCATTTCAAGCTTTGCAAAAATTCTACTTCTGCTAATTAGAGAAAATGAGAAATCATAATGCACACAGAGAAATGCACCACTAAACTACTTAGGCAGATTCTCAGATGCAAAAAGTTCACTTTTTTTCCATTTTTTTTATAACACCGTGATTTATCAAGTTGCTCATAATACAGTTGTCTCTGGCATTAAATATTCCAACACCAACACCAATGTGACAGTCCCTCCACCAACGTTCCCAGTTTCCAACTCACCACCTCAGTCTGCCCCTTTGCAGGCACAAATATATTTCATATTGTTTGCTATACAAAGGCAAACAGAATTATCAAAACTTAGATCGGGGCTGGAGCGATAGCACAGCGGGTAGGGCATTTGCCTTGCACGCAGCCAACCTGGGTTCGAGTCCCAGCATCCCATATGGTCCCCTGAGCACCGCCCGGAGAAATTCCTGAGTGCAGAACCAGGAGTAACCTCTGTGCATTGCCGGATATGACCCAAAAAAGCAAAAAAATAAAATAAAATAAAAATAAAAGTCAATTTCTGATCACTATATTTCAAAATGGTGTTACTGAAGGCATTGTCTGAGGACTTACATCACTGTTGGTGCTAGCGAAGCCTCCGTGTTACTGTTTTCGCTCACTGAGCTTGGTGGGATTCTATGCAACTTCCCCATCAGACTGAGCATACTTTTTTAAAATAGCACTGTAGCACTGTCCCCCTGTTTTTCATCGATTGTGTTTGGTTGGCACCTATGTTACTTTCCCATCTACATTGGTGTGCCCTTAACGGAATTTCACTGTATCACTGTCATCCCGTTGTTCATTGATTTACTCGAGCGGGCAACAGTAACGTCTCCATTCATCCCAGCCCTGAGATTTTAGCAGAGCCTCTCCTTACTCATCTTTTCCAATGACTGGAGGCTCCTTCAGGGTCAGGGAAATGAGACCTGTTATAGTCACTGTTTTTGGCATTTGTATCACTACTCCTAAAATAGTTACCTGAGAAATCAATGATCTGTGTTCCTACGTATCTGTATTCATTTGGATATTAATGTACATTTATAGGTCAGCCAAGTTTATAATGAGAAAAACTGCGTATCATTTAAGCACCTTCAAGGCTTGGACACACACCTCCAGAGCTCTGACAAAGTCTAGAGAGCATAATGTTAAAGAGGAGTGGAAACCTAAAGACACTCAACCAGGAACCAGAGAGATAGTGGTTGGGTGCTTATCCTGCACACATCCAACCCAGGTTCAATCCCTGGCAACGCCTATGGTCCCTGAAACACAACCAAGAAGGATCCCTGGAAGCTCTGAGTACAACGGAATGTGATACCCAAATACTGAATCTGATGTGAAATGTATATCCCTCCAAATCTAGACTAGGGTTTAAGGCAACAGCAGATGCTTTCCTCTCCTTCCAAACAACAAGATGTAGTGAGAAAGAGTTATCAAAGGTTTATAAACTCTAAAACTAGGTTGTTGTGGGTAACTTTTTAATAATTCAAGTCAACAGATCTGAAGGAATTCTTAGTTCCTTCTTTTTATTTCTTTTGTGTATGTGGTGGGCTGGAGCTATAGCACAGTGGTAGGGTGTTTGCCTTGCATGCGGCCAACCCAACTGACCCGGGTTCAATTCCTCCACCCCTCTCAGAGAGCCCAGCAAGCTACCGAGAGTATCTCACCCACACGGCAAAGCCTGGCAAGCTCCCCGTGACGTATTCAATACGCCAAACACAGTAACAAGCCTCACAATGGAGACATTACTGGGCCCGCTCGAGCAAATCGATGAACAACTGGAGGACAGTGACACAGTGATACAGTATGTATGTGATAACAGCAATCAAACCCGGAGTCTCACCCATGCAAGGTACATACTCTTACCACTGAGCAACGTCCTTGACCCTACACTTTAAACTACCTTCAGATAAATAATCACAGCTATAAAACAAACTAAATATCATCAATGCCACTTAAAGACATGAAGGATGATCCCTTAAAGCAGATCCTTAAAGTGAAAAGTCTACTTTAGAATTAAGCAGAGACGAGAACTA
Organism: Sorex fumeus; assembly: GCF_029834395.1. Taxonomy (NCBI): domain Eukaryota; kingdom Metazoa; phylum Chordata; class Mammalia; order Eulipotyphla; family Soricidae; genus Sorex; species Sorex fumeus. The sequence goes on along the minus strand of NW_026606087.1, from coordinate 20,028,916 downwards.
CGTAGATGGTTCCAAATAGACTTCATGCATCCATGAAAAAACATCCACTAAGTCTGTTGTAAATCCTGGGACTATAAGAATGAATAAGATACTACCTCAGCCCTAAAAGGAGAAAGATACAAACACAAATTACTAAGTTATAAGAGAAGAATGAGGCAAAAAAAAAAGGGCAAAATTGATATTAAATTAATTAAGGATTAGTGAAGAAATTTTTTAAGGGAAGGATTCCACTCTTTAGAAGAACAGTTTAGATTTAATTTGATGAGGTGGGGGGAGGGCATGCAGGGAAATAAAAAAAATTCCCTCATTAAAAAAATCTGAGAGTACAATATAATAAAATCAAGTTTCAAATTTTTAAATAAAGCCAAAATTTCAACTCTCAGAATCCTCCAGTGAGGCTGCGTCTGGAGCTCTGTTTTCTTTTCAAGAATCTCAAACATCTATAAGAATCATGCTTGGCTTAGACTTTTCCAATATTAAAATACTGAAAAGCTCAAAAAGTGTCTAAGAGACAAGATCCTCCAAATTCATAACAGGAAACATGGCATTTTCCCAGATTATTCTCTGGCTTCAGGGAAGAGAGAAAATGGAGACCACACTGCAGCAGTAGGATTTATAAATATGAATTACAGGATAAGAAGATTTTCCAAGCATCTGCCAGGAATTAATTTGATCCAAAAGAAAAAAGCGGGGGGAGGGGGTGGGGGGGAAGGATTCTGAAGGCAGCCATCAGAAGACTAATCCATATAATTTTTGTTGACTTTGGTGGGTTCACTGCCTTATGGGCATTAGAAGCCTACTCCAGAACAATAAATGTACAACATCTGTATAGTAACGTACTTTATACCACTGAAACTTTCCTGTGTGCTATCAGTTGATTTTCATAATGCACATGGGAGCATCTTTCACTAAATGTGAAAGTCTTGGTAGTCTGGCATACTGTATCAAGCGGTAAGAAAAGCAGTGATGTGGCCGGAGAGAGAGGACAGTGGGTAAAATGTCTGTCTTGCACACACGGGACCCGGGTTCACCAGGAGCCAATCAGGAGTGATCCCTGGCAGAGTCAGGTGTGGCCCCAAATAAGGCCAAAAAAGAAAAAGCAAAGTAATGATGCCAGGTTACACAATGGCTAAGAAAAGCAGCCTTTGAATAAGTCAGAGCTGGGTTAAAAGAAGATCTGCTAACTTCCTAGCTCTGGAAATCTGGGTAAGACTTTTTACAAAATGAAGATAATAACTACTTCAGGGAGTTATACATAAATAAACAAGTAGCTGGTATGGTAAGTGTCGATATATAGTCAGTACTCAGGAAATGAAAACGAGCAAGAGTAGTTTTCACAAACTCTGGTGTAATCATGTTATTAGAATTATCATACCAGCACAAAGCATTGAGAAACAAGGTGTAATACTGATTTAAACCAACCTCAGATATTCTAATTTTACAACTAATTAGAAAAAGCCCCTGAGGATTTGTCCAGACTTGTTTCTTGTATTTTGTAAAGAGAGGTTTGTTTGCTTCTTTTTTAGAGGGGGACACCCAAAGAAAACTGAACACTGTTTGTGGAAATTAGCTTTTTCTATGATTTTCCAACTTTCACTTGATAATGTACTAGGAGACCAAAACAGAAATCAAATCATACCCCTTTCTCTGTTGTTAAGATTTACGATACTCAATCCCTATCTCTGAACATCCTCTTTGTGCATCCTGTGGGCGTTGCGAGTTTCCACGAGTCTGACTACGAGTCTTGTGTCTGATTTCTCGGTTCTGTAAAATTAATAAAATGGAAATCTCTAACTTTTCTGGGTTTCTAATAGCTGCTTCCCTGAGTCCTGCAAATTAAAGATATCTCCAGCAGCCTTTATTCAGGATCACAATCAATTAAATAATGGGAGAAACCTCAAAAAGAAATTAAAGGATAGCAATCATCTCACCATCACTCTTTCATAGGAGACACAGTATAACTAAAAAAAGACATGTCTAGAAAGAGAGATATGTGTTATGATCCTGGTTCTCCCACTAACCCATCCTGATGTGCTGGCCAGTCATTTATTCCCCACATTCTTATCACACTTATTGAATACCTGGTACTACTACAATGACATACAACCAATAACTGATCAACCTGCCTCACAAATTCTGATAAGAGTTATGAAGGTAGGCAATAAGTTTATGAGAGCAAAACTACTCATATGTAATGTATGATTATATGAGGTAATTATAGCTATATCTACATTATCATCTGTAAGATGAAACTAACTTGTGATGTCAAGTTCAAGAGGTCATAGGGTTCCCTGAGTTCATCGGTTTCTTCATTCAGAAAACAAGGGTACTGAGATAGATCACTCTAATCCCAGTGTGGATCAGCAGATTCAATGTCCTCAATTTTGAAATAAGAAAACTAAAATTAAGAGAGATGAAGTGGTCTGCGCAAGGAACAAGTACTAGAAAACAGGATTTGATTTTAGGTTTCCTACTTTCAATAGTATCATGACTTGAAAAATAGGTTTCTCACAGACTCTCAAAATAAGTCCTGGTTTGCTCCAGTCCCCTAAATCTTTGATCTCAGCTTGGTTTGACTATATATTTAAGGTGAAAAGGTTACATGACTACATTTGTGAAACTAATCACCCAATTTCTATTTCACTCCAAAAAGTATTGGTCCTTTTTATTTAGATTCTAGTCCTTACTTCTTTATTAAATGTGAACGCATTGCCATCTACTGGACTGTGAAAACATTGCTAATGTGTCTTTCAGTCTGCGAAAAGAATATTTCCCAGCCTAATGCCATTTGTACTCAATGAGGATCACAACAGTAGGGTCAATATGACAGTATGAGTTTATAAAACTCAGAAAACTGGGACCAGGGTTAGAAAGGAGGGCGGAAGAGAAATCCCATCCCCTCAAGATATTTTATGTCAATCATTGCTATGCTAGTCCTAATAAGAGCAAGCTAAATAATTTAACATAAGCACCTTCTACATGCTAAGCACTTTACAAGGAATATGATGCCGCGACATTGATAAACATTAAAGATGCAACTATCAATATCAGAGAGTGGAATGGGTAGTAATTTTCATTTATAAATGAATGTGTCAAACTTGCAATATATATTATTAATTCCTTAAAACAATTCACAGGGCTGGAAAACTAGTACAGCAGGCAGGGCATTTACCTTGCACACAGCTGACCCAGGTTCCATTCAGAGCACCCATATGGTCCCCCTAGCCCACTAGGCGGATCATCTGAGCACCAAGCCAAGAATAATCCCTGAGCACCACCAGAAAGGGCCCAAAAAATAAACGAAACCAAAAAAAAAATCACAATGAGGTAGAAATTGTTATTCCTACTTACAGATGAAGAAATAAAGATGATTCAAAAGAAGAAAACAAAGAAGCGTTATTATTGATTTTGATGTACCCAAATCCTCAACTTTTAGCATCTTAGTTTCTAAAGGAGGTTAAAAATAATTAATAGGGCTGGACAGTGAGTGGCTCAGGGGTAGGCACAGTGCATGCCTAAAAACGTGGAGTCCTGAGTTCAATAGGAAGGGAAGAGTTCAACAGGGAGGGAAGGAGAGAGGGAGGAAGACAAAAAGAGGACAGGAATTGGAGAGGATGTGGGAGGGGGGGAAGGGAGGGTCAGCCTAAGGCAATAATTTATATGGATATCCTAAAACAGGTTTTTTTTTATTTATTTAATTTTTTTTTGCTTTTTGGGTCACACCCAGCAATGCACAGGAGTTTCTCCTGGCTCTGCGCTCAGGAATTACCCCTGGCGGTGCTCAGGGGACCATATGGGATGCTGGGAATCGAACCTGTGTCGGCCATGTTGGCCGCATGCAAGGCAAACGCCCTACCCGCTGTGCTATCGCTCCAGCCCCATCCTAAAACAGGTTTTAAAGTTGAAAAAGATACTTAAACTTTTAATAAGATTGCATTATATTAAGCCATATAGCTCAGCATTCTTTGTTTTTTTTTAAACCCAAAGAATTACGAAGAGGGACCCAAGAGAGTTCAGCAGAGAGGATGCTTGCCTTGCATGTGGCCAACCTGGGTTCGAACCCCAGCAACCCATAATGTCCCCTGAGCCCACCAGGGATACTTCTCAAATGCAGAGCCAAGAGTAACTCTTGGGCACCTTTCAGTGTATCCCCCCAACTGCCCCCTCCCCCCCCCAAAAAAAAACCAGAATATGAAGAGTAAGAGAAATCAACTAATTCAGATTTTCTGCTAGTAAAATTAATAGAACTGGATTTAGAAAGGACTAATGGGAGTTCATCTCCTTAATTACAAACTAAGTTTTCACTTAAAAAAAAAAGTCCTCACCTGGGGTAGGAGAGAGAGTAAAGCAGGGAAGGTGCTTGTCTTATATGCGGCCTACCCAGGACTGACCCAGGTTCAATTCTCGCCATCCCATATGTTCCCCTGAGCACCGCCAGGAGTGATTCCTGAACACAGAGCCAGGAGAAGCCCCTGAGCACTGCCAGGTATGGTCCAAAAATCGAAAAGCACTCACCCAAGGGTTGGAGAGACAGTACAACGAATAGGGCACTTGTCACTTGCATGCAGCTAGCCTAGGTTCAATCAGGAGCACCCCATCTGTTCCGCCAATCCCTGCCAGGAGTGATCCCTGAGCCTAGAGCCAGGAGGAAGTCCTGAGCACTGCCAGGTGTGGCCCAAGAAAACCAAAAGAAAGAGACAAAAAAAAAAAAAACAGGCATTCACTCAAGGAAATGGGGGTTGGGGCTGACTGGGCAGAGCACCTACCTTGCAGGGGGCTATAAATCCAATCCCAATTGCACACTCACATCCTAGAGTACAATCCCAGAAACAGATGCTAAGATCCCTAACACCACAGTAAATGTTCAACTCCTGGCACACTATAACCAAGTGTGTAAGCCCCACAACCAATTGTGTGACCCCAGTGAACATCATAGGCACATGTGACGTCCAGCACGGTATCATGTACATAACCACAGATATTGCAACTGAGTGAAAGGGAAAAAAATTTAAATATCAAGCATTTAACCAAAGGCTCACTAGACAGCAATTTCACAATGGCATATGTAAACATGGTTCTATTTACACAGAACTTTTTACCATTGACACCACGGCGAACAACTGCACAATGTAAAATTCACTGCATCAGGAAAATCCTCTTACCTTTTGTTCAAATGGAGCACCATAGTAGCCATCATTCAGTCCGAAAATTATTTCATTTTGGTTGCGGGCATGAATCTAAGAGAAAAGAAGAGCACACTATTAGTTCTTCTCATTCCAACCAAGTTTTAATGTGATCAAAGAATAAAAGTTATAACAGTACTATTCAATGCTGAGAAATAGGCTGGCTAGATCTAACAAGCTAGCAAAAAAAAAAAAAAAGTCACTTAAGAACAAGAATATCCAGGGCTGGAGCAATAGCACAGCAGGTAGGGCATTTGCCTTGCACGCGGCCAATCTGGGTTCGATTCCCAGCATCCCATATGGTCTCCCAAGTGGTCTCCCAAGTACAGCCAGGAGTAATACCTGAATGCGTGTACCAGGAGTAACCCCTGTGCATCGCTGGGTGTGACCCAAAAAGGAAAAAAAAAAAGAACAAGAAACCCATTTAAAGCTTCAATTTAGCCAAAAGCTTCACAAAATCATTGTAGGATCACACCACACACACCCAAACACAGCCCATAAACATGTCTGAGTTTCTAACTAAACTAACTGAGGTTCTAAATAAAAAAGGCTATTCCTAAAGGTCCAGGGATTCAGAGACATACCTGAGAGTCTCTGAGCTCAAAAAAAAATCACAATCCAGTTAGTCTCTAAGAAGCTTTTAAAACAATGAAGGGTTAAAAAGGATTAATATTTTCAGTTTTCAGATAGATTAAAGACAATAATGTCTAATAATTAACATCCTTAATTGTCTACTGTTTTGTCTACATACCAGTCTCTTTCGAGTGCACTGATCTGGCTTCAATCACCATAACTCCAAGTTAAGCTTTACCCAAAAGGTGAAAGGATTAAAACTTTTAAAACTGAGTCACTGTCACTGTCCTCCCGTTGTTCATCAATTTGCTCGAGCGGGCCCAGTAATATTTTGAGACTTGTTACTGTGTTTGGCATATCGAATACGTCACGGGTAGCTTGCCAGGCTTTGCCGTGCGGGCAAGATACTCTCAAAACGGAGTAACAGACAAAATAGCTCTATAATGTATAAGTACCTAACTGTGAGACGTGATGAGAGAAATTTATTAGATCTTAATTATAACATTTTAAAAATTATTTCTGCAGTGAAACATTAAAGAAAGGGTTTCAATGGGACAGAAGTCAATATCTTCTTTCACTAGCTAAAGACTGACTGAATGGTGAAAGCCAACAGCAAAAAATTCCAGGGAATCTTTATCTGACTTCTATTATCTCTCTTTTATTTTTTTCACTGAATCACCATGAGATACAGTTACAAAGCTTTCATGCTTGAGTTTCAGTCATACAATAATCGAACGCCCATCCCTCCAACAAGTGTACATTTCCTATCACAAATGTCCCCAGTATACCCTACCCCTTCCCAACCCTCCTCCTGCCTCTATGGCAGACAATTTCCCCTATATGCTCTCTCTACTTTGGGGCATTATGGTTTGCAATACAGATACTGAGAGGCTATCACATTTGGTCCTTGATCTACTTTCAGCACACATCTCCCATCCGGATCAATCCCTCCAACCATCATTGATTTAGTGATCTCGTCTCTATTCCAGCTGCCTTCTCCCCACTCATGAGGCAGGCTTCCAACCATGACTTCCAATATCTCTTGCCTCAATTACTAAAGCAAAATTAATCACTCACTTTCTGCCTACCCTACATCATTTACTTAACAAAAATACAACCACATCAAGTCTGCAATAACAAATTTATAAAGTAATGTATTAATCTCAAATATTTCATCGTATAAGAAAATATTTGAGAGAAACCACTATTAAATATAAGAGTGGTTTATTATATTTATATATTATATTTTATGAGAATATATATTTTTATATTATTTTATTATTTATATATTATTTTTTATATATTTTATATATTATATTTTATGAGAAAATATAAGAGAAAACCACTATTAAATCAGTTTGAAGACTTTTAGAAAGGACTTGAAATTTGATAAATATGAAACTTATGAACATATATGTAAACCTAGAGGACAAGATTCTATACAACAAAATGTTGACTATGAGCAGAAGGATCACATTCTTTCGTCTGCTCTTATCAAGTGTCTAAGCTTGGGGGCCAGCGCAGTAGTACACTGGATAGGAAATTTGCCTTGCATGTGGCTCACCGAGGTTCCAATCCCCAGCACCCTATGTGACCCCTGAGTGCAGAGCAGGAATAGGCCCTGAGAACTGCCAGATGTGGCCCAACCATTTTTTTTTAAAGGTTTTCAAGTTATCCACAAAGAACATGTATGATTTCTAAAACTGTTTTGTAAAAAAGGGAGTTGGAGGTGAAGAGAAGGTAAAAAGGTACTTATTTTGCAGGTAGCTATAGCAGCTGCAACCTTGGTTCAAATCCCTGGCACTACATATGTTTCTGCCAGGCCCCCCCACCCACCCACCTCCCCGCCCCGACCAACCCCACGAGGAGTCAGTCCTGAGCACAGAGCCAAAAATTGCCAAAACCCTGCCAGGGATGGTCTAATCTCCCCCCTCTCTCACAAGTAAACAAATAAATGTGATGGACCTGGGAGCAGGAACGTATCTAACATGAAGGTCAAGGTCTCAAACTATAAGCTTCAGGAAGATGAGCATTAACTTCATATTTCAAAAAGAAATAATATGGTCAGGGCCTGAGGAATAATGCAGTAGATAGGGCACTTGCCTTGCACGAAGCACACCCAGATTTAATCCCCAGCACCCCATAGGTCACTAACCAATTGGCGTGGTGTGTGCCACTAGTAGCTCACAGTCATGTGACTTAAAAGGCAAATGATTCTATTCTCCTGATACGCCAAAATATGTAATTCTATTTTATTTTTCTAGTAGCATATTACTTGTTAAACCTATTTCATTAGGTAAGTTCCAGGATTCTGTATTTTTTTTTTTAATTTTTATTTGGGTAACACTGGTTTACAACTATACATGGGAGTTTCAGGCTAAACATTCATAATACATATGTGCTATCCCAGTTTTCTTCAACCAGCAGTTCATACACCAGTGCCAATTTGCAGCTGTGGAAATGTTGAAAATCGCTGGTCTTCCACCTGGGTTGAAGTGCTGGTGTGTGGACTGTTATACAGGGCAAGGGGTGGTCGGCGACGTGGAAAAAACTGTAGAGCTCTGTCTACACTGTGTCCTCTGCCAAGACTTATTCAAAACGGGTACATTTCAGTGTGCTTTTTAAAACATTTTCTCTTTTTTTGTAGTACTGTTATAATCAACTTCATAAGAAAATTAAAAGCTGACATTGAAATTAGGGCGGATTAGATGAGCAGAGTTAGGAATTTCAAGATTACTATCGAAGGAACGTGAGGGTGGAGGACCATGATGAAACTTGTCTGGGCAAAAGCCTGCCTAAAGGTGGCTGCTCTTCAAGCCCTTAGCTATAATACAGCAGGTGGGGCATTTGATTTGTCTTACACACAGTAGATCTGGATTAGATCCCCGGTGTCCCATATGGTCCCCAGAGCACTACCAGGAGTAACTGAGTGAACCCCGAACACAGACCCAGGAGTAAACCCTGAGCACTGCATATGGCCAAAACAAACAATCAAACGAACAAGAAAGAACTTATGGGGGGAGGTGGCTGGACTGATAGTATAGCAGGTAGGGCACCTGCCATACAGATGACCTGGGTTTGATCCCCTGAGTCCCAGATGGTCTCCCAAGACCCACCAAGATGAATTCGTGAGCACAGAGCCAGGAGTAAGCCATGAACAGAGACATGTGTAGCCCAAAAAAAACAAAAAGAAGGAAAAAAGGGAGAGGTGAGAAGGGGAGGGGAGGGGAGGGGAGGGGAGGGGAGGGAAGGGGAGAAGAGGGGAGGGAAGAGAAAGGCAGGGAGGGGAGAAGAGAAAACTATCGGGGTTGTGGGAGGGATAGCACAGGGAATAAGGCACTTGCCTTGCACACAGCCAACCCAGTTTGATCCCCGGCATCCCAGAGGGTTCCCCAAGCACCTCCAGGAATGATTCCTGAGTGAGAGCCAGGAGTAACCCTTGAGCATCGTTGAATGTGACCCAAAGAGAAAAAAAAAATTTATTTTAATTAGCTGCATCACTCTTTGAGGATGGGTCAAAGTGCAAGCAAGGGATTTATCATCCAGTGCCCAACAAACAGCAGCTCTCTTATTCCTGAAGAATCCAGTTCTTCCGGATTGGGGCTTCATGATAGGGACTTAGTAGAATGGTCCTTATTTTCACTTAATTTGGGGTTGCTGTTGGGGTGGGGGTGGAGGGGGCACACTTGGCAGTGCTTTTCCTGGCTCTGCACTCAGGAATCACCCCTGGGATGCTCAGGGGACCATTTGGGATGCTGAGGATCAAACCCAGGTGGGCACGTGCAAGACAAGTGCCCTAACCACTGAACTAGCAGTCTGGACACCACTTAATTTTCAGATTCTGTGGGATTCAGGGGATCAAATCATCAGAATGCAAGGGGAGCAAGTCATCAGAATGCTGATTTCTGTGGAAAGACAGAAAAATCAAGAGCTATGAGAAAGCATATTCTTTCCCCCCAAAACAGAAGAGGGTGGAGATCAAAGAGATAGTACAAGTCTAAGGCATGAGCCTTGCAAGTGGCCACCCCTAGTTTGAACCCTGGCACCATATATAGTCAGGAGTTGCTCCTGAGCACAGAGTCACAGCTGCCCCTAAGCACAGCTGAGTGTGGCCCAAACTCTTTTCACCCTCAAACAAGTTCCCTTTCTTAAAAATTCACCCTGAAATTACAAAGTTATTTATGACTGTGTTTCAGGCATACAATGCTCCAACACTGATCCCTTCACCAGTGTCCACTTCCCTTTACTAATGCCCTCCACAACATTTGACTTCCACCCACCAGTCTGCTAAAAAAAAAAGTCCCCTTAGAGAAGGAATCACCAAGAAAATGATGGCTGGAGGAATCAGTCGGGATGGGGAGATGTGTGCTGAAAGTAGATAATGGACCAAACATGATAACCTCTCAGTATCTGCATTGCAAACCATAACGCCCAAAAGTAGAGTGAGAGTATAGGGAATATTGTCTGCCATGGAAGTAGTGGGAGGGTAGGAGAGGGGGGGGATATACGGGAGATATTGGTGGTGGAGAATGTGCACTGGTGGAGGGATGGGTGTTTGATCATTGTGTGATTGTAACTCAAACATGAAAGCTTATAATTGGGGGTATGGTGCCGCCAGCAGGTCAATCTGTACCTGTGAGGCGAGTGCATCAGCAGCCTGATGGCACCTTCAGACTTCCAGATACCCCCAAATTGCTGCTGTGCCTTTGGCCAGATCCCAACAACTTGGGGCAAAGTTTACCAAGAAAGTAAACAGTCAAAATTTAGGTATGTGGGAGACACACCCACAAACCACCTCTGGCTCAGCTATGTAATTGGAGGCAAGGCTTCTCTGGCTCCTGATCAAGCTGCTTAACGGCCATGATCCTAGAGACTCAGAAACAAATCTTGGAACCCAGCACCTTTTGGCAAAAATGCGTCCGGTCCCTGCAGTAGGTTACCAGTGCCAGGTCACCCCAGGTGGAATAGGTTTCGTGCCTTGGCCTTTTTCCCCTGGTGGCTCAGTGGCCACCATTCGCCAGAGGCCACAATGACAAGACACATAGGGTCTCGCAGGATGGGGGTGGAGAAGGTCCTTTCCTCCCCACCCCAACAAGACCCTGAGTCGCCACCCATGAATGGCCTCTCTGGCTCCTGATCAAGCCACCCATGATCCCAGAGACTCAGGAACAAATCTCAGAACCCAGCAGGTTTCGGCAGAAATCCCTCCAGATTTAATTGTTAAAATTTCGGAAATCCAAAATCGCACGGCCACTACTGCAGCCACACAACATCATATGTTATTCATAGCCAGCAATAGAAAACAAATTGTCTACTATTGCCTTTTCGGCAGATCTGAGTGTTGGGGTAAAATTCCAAATAATAACGGTGGATCTGATGTCGAAATATTGAATGTGATCAAAGTAGAGAGAAAGTAACATGAAAATCATCTGCCCACAAGTGGGGGGAGGGTTACGGTGGGACGGTGGGAGATATACTGGGGGTTTTGGTGGTGGAGAGTGGGCACTGGTGAAGGGATGGGTGTTTCATTGTGTGGCCGAGACTTTAAATAAAGTTATAAAAAGGGGGGGGGGGGGGGGGGGGGGAGTAAGGTGGCGTTCATGCCCAATTCAATCAGCCTAATCAATGGCTGAATAACTAGCAATACTCCTACATTAAAAAGAAAAAGAAAAAGAAAAGAAAGCTTGTAGCTAACTCATGGTGATTCCATAAAATTACAAAAAAAAAAGTCCCTTTACATCAAAACGTTGGGGCCTGCCAGAGTTCAGGGGTTAACTCGATTTGCCTTGCATGTATGACAAAGCCTAGCAACCTCCAACAATGAACAATGGTCCCCAAGCATTGCCAAGGGGTCAATCCTGAGCACAGCAACCAGGAATGTCCCCTGAGCATCACTGAATATGACCCCAAAATCAAAAACAGCAACAACAAAAACCATAAACAGTACTATTACTATAACCACATTATTTAAATATAACAAAAATTTTAATTGAAAGTATTTGAAAACCCGGGGCTGGAGAGATAGTACTGAGGAAAAGGTGCTTGACTTACAGTAGCCAATCTGGGTTCAATCCCTGGCATCCCATATGATCCCCCAAGCACTACCAGGAGTAAATCCTGAGCACAGAGCCAGAAATAAGCACCAATAGGTAAGTAAGCCCTCCTCTTACCACCACCCCCCCCCCAAAAAAAAATAGTCATTTCTTGGGGCAGGGCAGGCGATCACATACAGCAGGGCACAGCTAAGGGGCAACTCCCTGGTTCTCTTGGGAGTCACTACTGCAATTACAAAGCATGTGCTCAGCCCTCTAAGCCAATTCCCCAGCCCTAAAATCATTTCTTTAATCATTTCAGTGACAACCACTTAAATTTCTTTCTCAAGTGAACAATTATAAAAGGTCCCTATAACAGAAAAAGTAGTCAGAGAATCAATAGACTAATTTACAGAAGATAATTTTGTGAAACTCGAGTTCATTAATTGTCATTGAATTACCTGCTGACCCAAATATTTCAGCCCATCCAAATAGACTTTCCATTCAATCAACAGCTGGTAGACGTCCTCCTTTCCACCCCATATCTTCACCACGAAACAAGACACAGATGTATCAAGATGATCCGGCATTATTCTAAAATCAAGACTCCGCCACGTTGGATTCTGTTAACGGCAATGAAAACACATTGAAAAACACTTTCTAAAACAGACTTTAGAAAGTCTCTAACTTGTTCATTGGCATTTCAATTAGATTATAAATCACTTCATTTTTAAGAAACAAAGACCTCGTAAGTATATTCGAAATTTTAAGTAAACTGAGAAGACATTCCAGTCAACACAACAATCGATAATGAGCATATATCTTCTCATAATGTCTCCATCAATACAGCTTTACATGGTAATTCAGTTACTGACATAGCACAAAATACATAATTACCGACATATAAGCAATGCCTAAAGTACCTGCAACTTATCGTTGGAGTCAAACACCTACACAGGGAATTATAATTTCATGAAAAGCTGAGTAATCGAATCATGCACAATGTTACACAGTCACACTGCAGGGAATTAAAAATTTTGAAGAATAAGGGGCCAGAGAGACAGCATAGTGGGTAGGGCGTTTGCTGGGCATGCAGCTGAACCGAGTTTGATCCCGACATCTCATGTGGTCCATCCACTAGGAGTGATTCTTGAGTGCAGACCCAGGAGAAACCCCTGAACATCTCTGGGTGTGACCCAAAAAAGTAAAGAGGAATGAAGAATGAGGGAAAGATAACAACAGGGGCTACTAAACTTTTATTTTAGAGCGCAAACTGAATTTTATCAAGTTAAAATAAGAAAATCGAGGCAAAAAACAAGATCAAGGGCTCAGAGGTATGAAATAGTAAGGTATGGTCAAACAAGTAAGACAACTGCTGAATGACTTAACACAAGCTGGGGAGAAACAAAAATGCGCTGCCTGAATGGCTTATCATCAGGGAAATGCAAATTAAAACAACTAGATAATCATCTTACACCAGACTCTGGCACACATCGCAAAGGAGAAAAATAACCAGTGTTGGCCTGGATAACTGCTAGTAGGAATGCTAACTGTTCTAGACTTTTTTGGAAAACTCATGAACAACTAGAAACCAAGCTTCCAGGACTTCCATCTCTTCGCCTCTATCCCAAGGGCTCAAAACTCTATTCTCAGAAAAGATATCTGTACTCCTATGTTCACAGTCACTCAAATCTCAGTGGCTCAAATCACAGTCGCAGCCCAACTGTCCAAGAACAGAGCACTGAATAGAGAAACAACAGTCTATACACACAATGAGATGCTGAGTCAAGTTATTCAGGAAAGGGATAGATCTCTCCTGTGTGTAAAATACACAGAAACAGGAGCAACAATACAGCAGGAAGGGCTTTTGCCTTGCATGTTTTTATTTCTAATGTATTTATTTTTTAAAGACACCATGAGGTACAGTTGTAGACGTACAAATTTTTGTGCTTGGGTTTCAGTTATACAATGATCAAGTACCCATCCCTCCACTAGCGTCCATCCTCCACCACCACGGGTCCCAGCATCCCTCCCAATCCCGGACCCCCATCCCACCCTGCCTCTGTGGCAGGGCATTCCCTTTTGTTCTCTCTCTCTCTCCTTTTGGGTGTTGTGGTTTGCAAAAGAGGCAATGAGTGACTCGGCAATCATGTTTGGTCTATAGTCTACTTTCAGCATGCTTCTCCCATCCTGGGAGGATCCTCCCAACACCCTTGATTTGGTGCTCCCTTCTCTATCTGAGCTCCCTTTTCCCCTAGCATGTGTGGCTGGCCTCCAAGCCATGGAGTAAAATTCCTGGTACTAATCTCGGCCATTCTTGGGTGTTAGTCTCCTATTTTGTTACTTTATGTTCCCCAGATGAATGCAATCTTTCTATGTCTATCCCTTATCTCCTATCACCACACACAGTCCCCCAAGTACCACCAGGAGTGATACCTGAGCACAGAGCCAGGAGTAAGCACTGAGGACCACTGGATATGGTCAAAAACAAAAACAAAAACAAAAAAAGGAAAAGTACATGTGTGTACACACAAACGTACAGAGAGAGAGAGAGAGAGAGAGAGAGAGAGAGAGAGAGACATAGCAGGGGCTAAGAAATGTCCAGAGGCTATAGAATTGGCTCAGTAGGAAGTTTACCCAGGTGGAGAGTTGGGAGGGAAAGGGGAGGGTGGAGGGGTGGGGAGACCCTGGGGCAGTGGTGAAGGAAAGTAGACACTGGAGGAGGGTGTGGTGCTGGAATGCTTCGTGCATGAACCCATACCTGTAATAGTATTGTAGGGGTAAAAGTAAAGTAAAGTAAAGGCCCTCCCGTTGATCATCGATTTGCTCGAGCGGGCCCAGTAACGTCTCCATTGGAGACTTTGTTGTTACTGTGTCTGGCATATCGAATACTCTCGGTAGCTTGCCGGGCTCTCCGAGAGGGGCGGAGGAATCGAACTCGGGTCGGCCATGTTGGCTGCGTGCAAGGCAAACGCCCTACCGCTGTGCTATCGCTCCAGCCCTATTATGGGGGTGGAGATACAAAACGGCAGGAAGAGTTCACCTTGCACACTGCCGCTGTGGGTTCAACCTCTGGTGCCTCGCAGGGCTCCGTGAACACTTCTAAGAGTGATCCCTGGGCAGAGCCAGGGCTAAGACCTGATCACTGCTGGGTGTTCACCGCCCAACACCCCAGAAAGGGAATTCATCAACCCTAAAAAAATGACAGAAAGAAACTAGGATCTGTAAGAAGCAATTAGTGAAGAAAGCTGAAAGTGGCAGATAACGTCTGTAATAATGCACAGGTTCCCTTTGAGTCAAATATGAGTTTGCAGACTAAAAACCTTAGCTGCATAAAGGGCTGATAAAGAAAGTACAGTTAACATAAAATAGCACAAATGACAAAATGAAGACAGAAGGCTGGAATTACAGTGTTACAAGATTCTTCTACTATACAAGTAGTTAAGAGTGAATAACAGGGCCGGAGCGATAGCACAGCGGGTAGGGCGTTTGCCCTGCACGCGGCCAACCTGGGTTCGATCCCCGGCATCCCATATGGTCCCCCGAGCACCACCAGGAATGATTCCTGAGTGCAGAGCCAGGAGTAACCCCTGAACATTGCCGGGTGTGACCCAAAAAGCCAAAAAAAAAAAAGTAGATATAAACAGCCACTGACAAGACTAAGAATCATAGTCTCCCATAGGTGACTGCATTTTATTATATTCAAATTCAAATTATGCTTTCACTAATAATTATTTTTTTTCTGCTAAAAAAAAAAAAGAGTGATGGGGCCAGAGCAATGGTACAATGGGGTAGGGTGTTTGCTTTGCATCAGGCCAGGCCAGGTTCGATCCCCTGCATCCCAGTGTCATTCTCCCCCCTCCCATCCCCGCCAGGAGTGATTCCCGAGTGCAGAGCCAGGAGTAACCCCCAGGCATCGCTGGGTGTGACCCAAAAATCCAAAACAACATCAACAACAACAAAAAGTAAATGAATATCAAACCCCTCATGGGGGGTTGGGGGAAAGCAAAATGAAATAATCCTAGAGTGATTGATTCAAAGATTAATGCAAAGAAGAGATAAAAAAGAGACACACAAAAAAATTTTTTAATGGAGCACGATGAGCCAGAGCGATAGTACAGAGGTCAGGGCACCTGCCTTGCATGTGACTGATCCAGGTTCCCTCCCCAGCATCCCACACAGTCCCCCGTGCCCTGTCAGAAGTAATTCCTGAGTGCAGCGCCTCTCAGCATCTCCCTGAGCAACTTCAGGTGTGGCCCAAAAAACGGAAGGAAAAAAAAGATCGTGAAGACGTATAGTTATGTATATTGTATTATGCATCCACTTTCATATTCTGAAAGAGGCAAAACCAAATCTGTGATGGAAAATGGCTTCCTCTCAAAGTTGTAGATGAATATACAGAGACAGTCCTTTTTTTTTTTTTTTGGTCGGCAAATCACACGACCGTAATTAAAAAAAAAAAAAGGCGAGGAGTGCTAATGGCCATTTTGGGGAAGTCGGCGTCTGCCCTGCAGGCTCACATTCTCTGGCCCGGCTTGATCCCCAGGATGTCGAAGGCCTTGGCCATGACGGCAGCGACGCCTCGCACAGCAGCATCCGCCACCTGTTCACCTTCAGCACTTTGCCCATCTCGCGGTCCCTCTCCACGCAGTAGCAGCTGTCGTGGAACTCCGTGAAGGCCGTGGCCAGCCGTAGACGTAGTCGCAGAGGGTGTGCAGGAACAGATCATCCAGGATCTTCGGCAGGATCTCGGGAAAGCACAGGATGCATCGGCCCAGCTTCCTCTCCTTCTCGTGGTCCAGGACGATCCTGGTCTCCCAGGCAGCCTTCCGGAGCATCTCCTCACAGATGCTGGCCAGACAGGCCATGGACCTGATTCTGGTGAGGGCGTACAGCAAGTAGGCAGCCGTGTTCCCTCTGTTGTCCAGCATTTTGTCAAAAGAGAAGATGTCGTCATTCAAGCGGTTATGGGAAAGATCAGCATATTTAATACACCATAAGCAACAGACGTCTGAGCGGCTCTCAGTTCCTCTGCGGTTAAGACCTTGTCTCTTTCTTTTTCCTTCAACTTGTCCATGGATCGCTTCAGCCCCTCTTCCAGAATGTCTATGAGGCGCACTGTTTCACCAGAACGGGTTTTAAACTTCTTTTTGTCCTCCCCCAGCAACACGCCAAATCCGGTATGCAATACCCGCCTCATTTTGGGGTCGTACCACCAGATCATCTGCGTGGCACTGAATATCATCTGGAAGTGCAGAGACTGTCCACTGTCCACCACATAGATAATCTTATCTGCTTTTTCCTCGAATAGTCTTTGTTTAATAGCTGCCAGGTCAGATGGAGACAGTCTTTTTTAATGACAGGAAATATCTACATCCTGACAGGTAATATGAATTTATGAAAAGTCAGCAGATAGTACCACTACCATTTAATTTCAGTCTATGTAACTTATTTCTTAAGTAACTGTGGATATTGAACTTTGATGCCTACTTCTGTTTACAGTGTTAAGAATTAGCAACTGTTTTTCCAGAGAAGGCATCTGGGTCATACTTGAGGGGATCTGAGGCAATACTTGAAGATCACTCCAGGGTTACTCAAGGGACCATGAAGTTCCCGGGAGAGAAACCAGGCCTCTGCATGCAAAGCATGCACTCAGCCATTCTAAACTATCTTTCTGCCCAATAGCAAGCAATTCTAAAGTCATTTTTCTGTACATTCTAAGCATGAGCAGTGGGAGGCAGGTTTTTCACCATTATAGAATGGAGTTAGGCTCAATCTGGAAAGAAAGACAGAATGGGAACATGATTTTTAAAAGACACATCAACGGGGCCGGGGATTATAGGTCAGTGGTAGAACGGCTGCTCTGAATGTATGAGAACCTGGGTTTGATCCTCAGTACCCCAAACAACAATCAGGAGCAATAACTATATGTCTGTGTGTGAATATAGGTATGCATTTCCTGGCTCAGCCCCCTAGGAAAATTTAGAATAAGCACACTCCTAACAAAAAGTACACTCAACTCTGGATATCTTGCAGTTTCACATAAATAAACCAAGAGTCACTGGGGAAAGGGCTGATTCCAGGGCTTCAGTAGGAAAAGCACAAATTATGTGTGGAACATCATGTACCATAAAATAAGGAAGTATTCACAAATAATGGGAACATTTCAAAAGGACACAAAAAACAACTTACAGGGCTTTCAGTGGCTAAATATGAAACAATTTAAGCATCAAAATTAATTACAATAATGGATTTAACTCACTAAAAAAGAATCTATAGATGCATAATAATGACCAAAGAAAATCTGGAATACATATGCAACTGACTCATATTCCACCTTCAAAAAGAATGAACCCCTGACATTTGCCACCACATGATGAGCCTACAGGACACTGTAAATGAAATTAGTCCGACACAGAGGCCGGAGAGATAGCAGAGACAGTACAGTAGGTAAGGAGTTAGCCTTGCACACAGTGGACACTGACTTAATCCCTAGCACAAAACAGGGTCTCCTAGACCACCAGGAATGACCCCTAAATCCCTGAGTCCACAGCCAAGAGTGATCCCTGAGCAAAGCCAGGCACATCCAATAACCCCACTCCACCCCTCCCCCCCCCAGAAAAAAACAAAAACAAAACATTCAGACACAGAGAGATAAATAAACACTGTAAGGTCTAACTTAGATGTGAAATCTGAAAAACCCTAAGGCCGAAGTAATAGCTCAAGGGACACGCATTGCCTGCTGGGGCTCCAGGGTTGACCGTGACACGGCGTGTTTCCCTGAGTGCAGCATCAAGTCTGGAGTAACCACGGAGTTCCGCCCAGTGTAGAACAAAAGCCAACAGAAAAGCAAAGTTGAAGGAACGGGGCTGGGGACGTGGCTCGGTGGTAAAGCACATGCTTTGCACAGGGGAGAGGCTCTGGGTTCAGTTCACAATACCACTAAGAATATAAATATTCTTTTTGAGAAAAAGAAGAAAGGGGCTATAGGAACAGCACAAGGAACTGAGCACATGCTTTCCATGCAGGAGGTCGTGGTCTGCCTGGAGCCACACGGTCCCCTGAGCCCTGCCCAGAGGGACCCAAAACCACAGAGCTTCCAAAGTGCCCCCTCCCTACCCACCACCTAAACATACAATGGGAGGAAAGGAGAGAGGAAGAAAGATGGAGAGAGGAAGAAAGGAAGAAAGACGATTCTAACACAAGAGATAGTATCTAGACTAAATACTAAAGGCATATTCTGCGTGTTGATAACAACGAACTTGCCTTTGAAGTAAGCTGTTTTAAGAAACCCAAAACACTCGAATTTAGTGAAAACCATAGATAAAATCATAGGTAATTAGCCCTTGGGATAAAATACAACGATAACTATGACACACAGCACACTAGGATCCAGAGAGATGATCCAGGTTAAAGATTGAAGTGCTTGCCTCGCATGTGGCCAACCCCTCTTTGATCCCTGGCACCAAATGGTCCTTTGAGCACAGCTGGAGAAAGGTTCTGAGCACAGAGCTCTGAGGAGCACAAGAAACAAAACAAAGTCCATGCCAGAGAACTTCCCTAATTCCATTCCTTTACATAACTGCAAAATGTTATATTGAAGTAGCAATGTCTAACGGTAGGTAAGTTTCAGGTGTGCATCAAATAAGCTGGCCAGTAAAAATTCAGGTCTAGGGCCTGAGTAGTAGTACAGTCAGTACGGTACTTGCCTTGCATGTGGCCAACCCCAGTACAATTCCTAGCACCCCATATGGTCCCCTGAGCCTGCCACAAGTGATCCCCGAGCAAAGAGCCAGAAGTAAGCCCTGAGCATCACCAAGTGTGGTCCCCATCTCAAAAAAAAAAAAAAAATCCAATTCTATCCTTTACCATACCGTGGTCCCTTTTACCCAGTTTACCCAACTCTAATTCTCTGTCCCTTCTAGTTACTACCATTCCTAATGCTTTAATTATTAACCAATATATATCTACTCAATAATATTATGGCTCCAACATCCTCCTGAAAAAAAAACAAATGGAGGAAGGTACTATGTGTTAACAATGTGTTGGAGGACACGGACAACAGAAGCCAAGACCATTAACATTAATAAACCATGATAAATAGATTTTAAAAGACCCCATGACCTGGAGATAACGCCCACCATCTAGCTGTCAGGGTGGGTTGTTCTAGTTACTCAACGTAATAAACAGTTGAGTTGTCTAAGCTATTAAAAGCTAGGGCCATAAGAAAATAGAAAAATAGGTATACTGGGGGGGGGGGGGAGTCACTAAACATCAGGAGCTCCTAATTTTATGTGGCTTATAACTGTATCACTTCTAAAATTCCATTCTCATCTCTCGTCCCCTTAAAGATCCAGGTCATTTCCTCTCCTGCTGCCTCTGGTCCACTATCGTCTTTACCGAGCAAGATTCCAAGTTGTCCCTGTTCACTACACTGCAGCTATACTAACTTCTTAGTCACTTCTGGAAAACCTCAAGCACACTCTACTTTGTACTTGCCAGCTTTTTTGCTTGGAACAAACACTCATTGTACTTACCTGTTTTTCAGCCTCAAACACCGCCCCTCCCACCACACACACACACACACACACACACACACACACACAATGAAATCTGGCTGCACCCTCACTTCTTTCTTGAATGTTTTCTTCTCTGTGATCTCCATATAAAAAAAAAAAAATTAGCAGTACTGGTGAAGGGAGAGGTGTTTGATCATTGTACGACCGAGACTTAAACCTGAAAGCTTTGTAACTTTTCCCACAGTGATTCAATAAAAAAAAAAAAAGAAAAAAAAATTTAAAAACTTTTTTAAAAATTAGCAAACTAATATGCATCCCTACCGGATATATAGTATGCTTTATTTTGCTCCATTACACTTATTACCCACAGAACCCAGGTAATGCAGAACTCTGTGACCTTGGGCTCTGGACTCAAAAGACCAGAGCAGAGATCCTCTGCCTGCTACCCCCAGTCTCCAGTGAGCCAAGGGTCACCCCATAAGCCACACCCTGGGGCTGGCGCCAGATAATCTCCTCATGGACCACCATCCAGAACTCTCAGCTGCTCCTCCCAGACGGGAGTATAAAAATGAGGCCCCCATAACCATGCCACGGGGCTCCGTACCAGGCTGTTTTCATTCCGGGCACCCCAGAGGGGGCAGGTGAGAGCCCTCCCCGCCCCAAGGGCCCCAGCCCCAGCAGCCGACCTCCACTACCCAACTGCTGCCACGCTCCAGGCTGCTTTCCAGATGCTGCGACACATCATAAGAAACTTCCTACCCATTTTCCATAATTACCACACCATATTTGATGGGGTTCTGACAGTAGGCAACAAATCATAGAGAGCCCGGCAAGCTACTGAGAGTATCCCATCCGCATGGGAAGAGCCTGGCAAGCTCCCCGTGGCGTATTCGATATGCCAAAATCATAATTACAACAGGTCTCATTCCCCTGACCCTGAAAGAGCCTCCAATCGTTGGGAAACACTAGTAAGAAGAGGCTGCTAAAATCTCAGGGATGGGACGAATAAAGACGTTATTGGCGCCCGCTCGAGTAAATCGGCGAACAACGGGATGACAGTGATACAGTGACACACTTATTACCATCTAACAGATTCCAATTTACTATTAATTCTAACATGCACTTTTCTTCACATTCTAAGACTGTAAAATGAGCTGACTTTAGAAATGCTCAACTCACGCTGTCCTACCATCTCTGACCACCAGGCGGCAGTCATCACGTGTCAATGCTACCCGGGCACCCTTAACAGCTGTTCTTAACACCAAGCTTCCAAGTTAGGCACGCTGTTGGCACTGTAAGTGCCAAGAGTAAATTGCCATATAAAATATTTTCCTTAATTTACAGCCAAAGAAATATACACATAATATATATATATAACCAAAATGCCAAATGTTTATGATAATGTAGGACTCTGCCAGTCGGCCAGTAAGACTGCACAGGAAACAATCATTTTGGAAAAGCTGCTTGGCAACACACACCGAAGCTCATCACAGGGATATTCCCAGCCAGTCCATTTCTAAATATATACTCAACAGAAATACATACAATTGTTCCACTAAGGATACATGTAAGAATGTTCTTAGCACCCCTAGAGCAAAACGAGAAACTGGCCAAATGTCCATCAACAGAAGAAGGAACAGGTGCTGCGGAGAGCTCGAGGGATCAGAGAAGATGTCTTGTAGGCACTAGGCCCACAGCCACATGCTTCCCGCCCCAAGCACCACCACTTATAGCCCTGATGGCTCCCGACACAACTGGACCCCAGACTAAACCGACACAACTGGACCCCAGACTAAACCGTCATATTCACACAGACAAGTCCTGCGTGGGTGGCCAGCTGGTCTCTGAGGCAGTGCTCAGGGGCCTGTAACAGTAACAGACTAAGAAAGAAAGAGCTTCTGGCATATTTAAGCTGTGGAATATTGGAGAGAAGACAATTTACAAGATTCACAGTAGGAATGGTTCAATAAAATAGAACAGGAAGTAAAGACACAAAGAGCACATAAAGCTCAAAATCTGCCTAAATGGTATGGTGTTAATAGCCAGGAGCGTAGTTTAACTGAAGAGGACCTAAGGGGACTTTGGGGTGCTAAAAATATCCTACAATTTAATATAGATAGTTATATCAAGAATAGAATGTAGAACGCTGGTTACTTGGGCATTCATTTTTAGAAAAACCCATCAAATGTATATTTGAGATCTGTAAACTCTTCTGTATAAATGCTCAACTTCAATGAAAACTATTGAGTGCAGGCAGAAAGGCACAAAAGGAAAAAAAAAACAGTAAAGAGGCATGAACTGGTAATAAGAAAGAAATTATCTGGTAATGAAGAAGTAAACTGATTCATCTCCTTTACAAAATTTATGAAATTTCCACAAACTGAGACCACTGATGATGAAATACATTCAAAAGATTCCAATCACAGGTCAAGCAATGTCCCTGAAGGAAGGAGAGACTGCTAAATAAAATCCTGGAATGGGTGGAAGAAATTTCAAAGTAAGGGCCAGAGAGATAGTAAAACGGGTAAGGCGTCTGCCCTGCCTTGCCATCCAGGGTTCAATCCCCAGCACCCCACGTGGTCCCAAGAGCACCTCCTGGTCAGAAGTGATCTCTGAGCGCAGCCAGCAGTAAGCCCTGAGCACTACGGGGTATGTCACTCCCCAAAAAAAGGAAGAAAAAATTTTCAAAGTAAGTAGAGACTAGTAAGATCGAGTTACAAGTCACTCAGGACTACTGCCAAGGCCAAGACTTTAATTAGAAATGTTTTCTCTTTAAGAACTTAAAATAATTCTGAGTCTTAGAAATAACTTGGAGTAGGTTATATTCATGATTTTTTTTTCTCTTGCTTACTCAAGTATAAACCAAGCGAAATTATAATTCTGATGGAGGTTACAAAGACAAAGCAAATAATGATCTTACCTTTACAAGTTTTATCGTGAGTATTAGAGCTAAGACAACAATGCAAACAGCCAAACAGCTAGTGTGTTGATTTAGGATGGCACTAGCAAAACTGGATAGATTTTTTTAATAAGTACACAAAAAGGGAAATTGTTTCTTGCTAATGTTATAGTTTTAAAAAAAAACATTCAGAAGTATCTAGAACTGTGCTCTACAATACGATACCTACTAACCACACAATAGTGATTTAAGTTAAAATTAAATAAATTAAACAGAATCAGGACCAGGGATATAACTAAGTGGTAGGGTATATACGCTATGTAGATACAAGGCCTCGGTTCAACACCTAACACACATACCAAAAAAAAAAAAAAACTTTTTGTTTAAATTAAAACTGCATCCCAGACTGGAGAGACATATGAAAGATTCCAGGGAGTAGGGCACTTGCCATGAATACAGCTGACGCCAGTTGGATGCCTGGTAACACATATGATTTCCAGGGATCACTGATGAATACAGAGCCAGAAAGGTCGTAAGTACTGCTGGTGTGCTCCAAAACTCCCCCATAAAATCAAATCAAATTAAATCGAATGAATAAAACCCTCAATGGACCTGACTGCACTTCTAGTGCTCAACAGTCAGGTGGTCAGGGACAAATTCACTGGTGGCACTAGAGCACTCAGTGGTAGAAGAAGGGCACAGCACAGGTACCGAAGAACTACTTATCTATTAGCTAGCCTTTCAGGAAAAAGACTCCTTCAAATTTTTCATTTCTTTCAATTTTTTTAAAAAAAATTTTATTGTTTAAAAATGTTGTGTTGGGGCTGGAGCGATAGCACAGCGGGTAGGGCGTTTGCCTTGCACGCAGCCAACATGGCCGACCCAGGTTCGATTCCCAGCATCCCATATGGTCCCCCGAGCACCGCCAGGAGTGATTCCTGAGTGCATGAGCCAGGAGTGACCCCTGAGCATCGCCGGGTGTGACCCAAAAAGAAAAAAAAAATGTTGTGTGATTTTGTTGGGGGTGGGGGGACGGGGTTTACTTTCTTGTTTCCCTTGACATTGAAGTGACTCAATCAAACTGTTCTGGTCTGAGAACAAAGTTCAGAATCTAAGTTGGCAGCAAAAACAGACTGGGAAATCTAAAATTGCTTCTGAACTATAAATAATCTCCCAGACACGTTCAGAAGTAATTGAAAACAGCACCAAAAGGAATTATCTTCGGTATTAGGAATCAGTATTCAGAGAGATGATTTTGAAAATAAAGGCTTAGAACTCAAATAAAATCAACCAAATACAAACTAATAGTGTAGAATAATAACTAACATATTGTGGGGCTGGAGCGATAGCACAGCGGGTAGGGCGTTTGCCTTGCATGTGGCCAATCCGGGTTCGATTCCCAGCATCCCATATGGTCCCCCGAGCACCGCCAGGAGCGATTCCTGAGTGCATGAGCCAGGAGTAACCCCTGAGCATCGCCGGGTGTGACCCAAAAAGAAAAAAAAAAAAAAAAAAAAACTAACATCACTATTAGTATGGGGTACATTATAAATCCAGAAAAGGCAATTAGACATAAACCACCTCCACTAAAATTCTGGCTACAGAATAGGGGGTGAAATAAAAGCCAGGCAATGGTCTACTCTACCTGCTCGCTGATCACCCTCACAGCGAAGTCTGACTTGACCTTAGATTAAACCTCACTTGTCCTCAGACGACTTCAGTTTCTTCTTGAGCAAGAAAGGATAAGAAGGGGCTGAGAAGATCCTTGCCTTATACACAGCCAACCCAGGTTCACTCCCTGGCACCCCATATAATCCCCCAAGCACCAAGTAATTCCTGAGTGCAGAGCCAGGAGTGACCTCTGAGCATCACCAGGTGTGCCCCCCCCCACCCCACCAAAAAAGAAAAGAAACTAATTTTTAGCTACTATTTAGCAGGCAAGATACTAGTAACTCATCAAGGTTATTATCAGAGGTCAAGGAACCTATCTGGGCCATAGTGACATTTTAGAGGTTTTTTGTTTGTTTGTTTGTTTGTTTGTTTAATACCTTCCTGAAAAGGAAATTGTAGTGAGTTATTCTGCGTGCTAGGGATTGAGCCCAGGGCCTCAGACACACACCTACCAGAGTCAGACCCTCAGCCCCAATCCTTTCCTGACCGCTGCCATCACCAAAAACAAGTGGAAGGTCCAAAACAATGAGCCTAAATACTCACTTCTTTGAAATTTTATCTAGGGTTGGAGCGATAGTACAGCATCCAAGGCACTTGCAGCCAACCTGGGTTCGATCCCTGGCATTCCATAAGGTTCCCAGAGACCCAACAGGAGTGCAGAGCCAGGAGTAATCCCAGAGCAATAGTACAGCGGGTAGGGCATTTGCCTTGCATGGGACGGACCCAGGTTCAATCCCAGGCATCCCACAGGGTCCCCATGCACCGCCAGGAGGAATTCCTGAATGCAGAGCCAGGAGTAACCCTCGAGCACTGCCAGGTGTGCCACCAAAACCACAAATAAAACTTTACTAAAATAACTGTCACTTGTCATTTATTACTTAAGTCAAGTAGTCAAAAATCTCATAAATATGGGCCAAAGCAATCGTACAACAGGTAAAGCATCTGCCTAGCATGCAGCCAACCCAGATTCGAACCCCTGCATCCCAAGCACTGCCAGAAGTGATTCCTGCAGAGTCAGGAGTAACCCCTGAGCACTGCTAGGGATGACCCAAAACAAACAAACAAACAAACAAAAATCTCATAAATAAAAGTGATCCAAATATAGAATTTGAGTGGAATAAGCAATAATGCTTAACAGAAATATTAGTTCACTTGGGAAATATCAATTGCCTACAAACTGCCAGGCTTGCTCTAAGCACTGGCAATACCACAGTGAGCAAATAAGATTCAAGAAACAACTGAGTAGAAGATTTAAACAAATATCAAAATGCCAGAAGTGAACTTCAACTTACATCTCAGCATTTTCTAAAACAGAAGTTATAGGTTTAGTCATATGACCCTGCCCCTGACAAATAACAAACTTACCAAGGAATTCTTAATCACTTCGCTTCTATAAAATTCTGAAAAAGAAAAAGAAAAAGTAAGTGATATGGAAAAATTTAAAAGCTCATTTATTCTCAAGCCTATAAGAATGTTCCAGCAATCACTGAAAACATTTTCAAGGGAGCTATTATTTCTACTTTTATGTGCGAAAAAATTAAAAGAGGCAACTGGGGTGTGGCGCAATACTAGACAACTTGTCTTGCTTGTGTAATGACCTGGCACTGCCCAAAAAATAAAGTAGGAGGTTAAATAAATGTTATTGTGTTTTATTTTATTTTGTTTTTGTTTGTTTGGAGGCCATTCCCAGTGATGCTCAGAGCTTATTCCTGGCTTTGCACTCAGGGATCACTTCTGGCAATGCTCAGTGGATCAGATGGGGTACCGGGGATCAAACCTGGATTGGCAGTGTGCAAGGTAAACTACCTCCCCTCTGCTGACAGGAAGCCACAGTTATCTCCCTGATGCTCTGAGAGACTGCCAGCCCACAGGGCAGCTATCCTCCTATTGCTACAGGGAAAGTATATCTGTTTGGTCTACATGCCACTAGCACTTGAGAAGATTTTAGGTAATATGAGAACAAAGCTAATTTTTTTTTTTGTTCGTTTGTTTAGGTTTGGTTTGGTTTTTGGGTCACAACTGGCAATGCTCAGGGGTTAGTTACTCCTGGCTCCAGATTCAAGAATTATGCCTGGCGGGCTCAAGGGACCATAGAGGGTGCTGGGAAACAAAAACTTTTTTTTTCCTAATATACACTTGTTTTGCTTAGTGGATAAAACTAGCAGTGCTCAGGGCTTACTCCTGGCTCTGCACTTACGGATCACTCCTACCAAATCTCAGGGCACATATCGGGTGCCAGGGGTCGAACTTGGGTGGGCAGTATACAAGGCAAGTGCCCTACCCACTATACTACTCTGACCCCTACAATTAGAAAACGCCTCTATCCGCATACATATTTCTGATCCCTAACTGTAAAGATCATAATAATGGCAGCACTTGTTCTGTGCGACTGCATCTTCCTCAGCATGTATAAAAACCATTTCCAGCACAGATAAAATAAAATTTAATTGAATCAGTGTCACAGATGAATTATATTTAGACCTAAATTTGAAAATAATGAAAACTTTGGAAAGTATATTAATTATGCAACAGGAGAGATGATATTTAAATATACTGAATTTTCTAAGCTAGTAAACTGATAACTGCAGTTTGCAAATCTTCTAGCTGAGGATCAAGAAAAATAGACCAGGATATATCTTAAGGGCAAGCTCCTTGGGTTCAATCACTTCTTGACAAACATACTAGCTATATTACTCTGGGCTTATTTTCATTTTTAAAAAAATCAAGGATCAGGAACTGAAGAGATAGTACAGCAGGTAAGGTGCTTATCTTGACCTTATCAAGACACAAGGTTGACCCAAGACTGATACCCGACACCCAGTATGATCCCCAAGCCCTGCCAGGAGTGATCTCTAAACACAGAGCCAGGAATCAGCTCTGAGCACCACTGCATATGGCATCCACCCCCATCCAATACACATCAAGGACCAGGAGACAGCAGTTAAGGCTCAATTCCTGGCACCACGTGATGCCACGAACATCACTGGGTACAATCCAGGAGGCTGTAACACTGAGGCCTGCAGGTATCATGGGCATCAGAGGGCCCTAAACTGAACCACCTGCCGGGTTGGCTAAGAACTACAGGGGTGCCCCTCAAACCTCCTGAGCCCAAAAGTTTATTTGGGAGGCCCAAAGTAAACAAATTTTTTTAATTTTTATTAGTGAGACACCATGAGGCACAGTTGTAGACTTACAAAGTTTTGTGCTTGGGTTTCAATTATACAATGATCAAATACCCATCCCTCCACCAGTGCCCATTTCCCACCACCACAGATCCCAGTATCCCTCCCACCCCCCATCCCCCCCATCCCACCCTGCCTCTGTGGCAGGGGATTCCCTTTTGTTCTCTCTCTCTCCTTTTGGGTGTTGTGGTTTGCAAAAGAGGCAATGAGTGACTCGGCAATCATGTTTGGTCTATAGTCTACTTTCGCATACTTCTCCCATCCTGGGAGGATCCTCCCAACACCCTTTATTTGGTGCTTCCTTCTCTATCTGAGCTCCCTTTTCCCCTAGCATGTGTGGCTGGCCTCCAAGCCATGGAGCAAAATTCCTGGTACTAATCTCGGCCATTCTTGGGTGTTAGTCTCCTATTTTGTTATCAAAGTAAACAATTTTAAGAAATAAAAATAACAGGGGGCTGGAGTGATAGCACAGTGGTAGGGCGTTTGCCTTGCACGCAGCCAACATGGCCGACCTGAGTTCGATTCCTCCGCCCCTCTCGGAGAGCCCGGCAAACTACCGAGAGTATTCAATATGCCAGACACAGTAACAACAAAGTCTCCAATGGAGACGTTACTGGGCCCGCTCGAGCAAATCGATGATCAACGGGAGGGCCTTTACCTTTACCTTTAAAAATAACAGGACCAGAGTGATAGTACAGTGGGCAGTACGTTTGTTTGCCTTGCATGTGGTGGATCCAGGTTCAATCCCCAGCACCCCCTATAAGACCCTGAGCACTGCCAGGACTCATTCCTGAGCACAGAGCCAGGAGTAAGACCAGAACACCACTGGGTGTGGCCTACAAGAAAAAAAGAAAGAAAAATTATTATTTCTATGGTAAGATCTGTCTCTGTCACTCCCATTGTTCATCGATTTGCTTGAGCAGGCCCAGTAACGCTTCCATTGTGACACTTATTACTGTGTTTGGCATACTGAATACGTCAAGAGTAGCTTGCCAGGCTCTGCCATGCAGGCGAGATCCTCTCGGTAGCTTGCCGGGCTCTCTGAGAGGGGTGGAGGAAATCGAACGCGGGTCGGCCAAGTCAGCCACGTGCAAGGCAAACGCCCTACCGCTATGCTATTGCTCCAGCCCGCTATGGCAAGATAGTCACAATATATTAAAAAGTTTCTGAGCTAGAATTTACAAAAGGATACAAATATTTATAAACATATCAAACATGTGTGCACTAGAGGATAAGATTAAGCTGTGAACTTTCAGTTTTGTTCATCAGTTTTCTAATTTTTCTATTATGAAGAATTACTTCAATTAAGGGATAGCTGAGGTCAATCCTCCGACATCCCATATGGTCCCCTGAGCGAGGAGTAAGTCCCGAGTGCAGAGCCAAGAGTAACCCCGGAGCACTGCGAGGTACGGCCCACAAAGAAAACAAAACCAAAAAAAGAGATGACTGTACATGTTTCAGGGCTGGGGGAACGGGGAAGAACTTGCTGGTGTTGGTCCACAGTGAGTCGTGCTCAGGGCTTACCCCCAACTGTTCACTCCTGGCTGTGCTTGGGGGGAGATCATATGTGGTCCTGGGATCGGGATCAAAGCCAGGTCAGCCCCTGACAGAGCAAATGCCTTAAATACTGTACTATCACTCTGGCCCAATTCTGACTGTTTTAAAAAGATTTATGCTACTAATGAACATTGAAATGACTGCTAATTTTTAGACAAGGAATACTATCATCTTTTAAACGTTTATATCCCTAAGACTTGGAAACCTTTAGAACATACTTTTAGAAGTAAAAAGCATTTTCAAAGGCTGGAGCGAGACTACAGCAGTACGGTGCCTGCCTTACGCCCAACTGACACAGGACTGATCCCCGGCATCCCATATGGTCCCAAGAGCTCTGCCAGGCGTGATTCCTGGGTGGAGACCCAGGAGTAAGCCATTAGCATGGCTGGGTGTAGCCCCAAAACAAAAACACACAAAAATTATATTTTCCAAAACTCAGTTTGAAGAAACAATAAAAAAGAGTGCACCAATACATAATCCCACTGATGAAAGCACTAGTTTCTGCACCATTAGGCAACTCCTTTTCCCTTCTGTTTGTCTCTCAAATAACTCCCCAGTCACTCCAAATCCCAGCTTGAATATGTAGATGTCTCTTCGAGAGGCCTGCTGATAGCTGGGATGGTTAACAGCACCTGCCTTCTCCGTGTGAGGCCACTCGTGCCAAGTACTGCCCGGGCAGCTCCTCTGTCCAGAGTATGTGATGTCCAGTGCAGAGTTAGTGTGAGTGTGGGCTCCACAAGCAAAACCATGCCAACGCTGCAGACCGGGGCTGGCCCGGCGAGCACTGCGTGAGAACAGTAAGAGCAGAAGGTGCGAGAGCACGGGTGAGTGAAGACCGCTCCTGAGAGCGCCACGAGCAAGCAGGTGACAACGTGATAGTGACGGCAACCAAGGAAAGGGGAGGGGGAAATCAAAAGTCTGTCTAGATGCATGTGAGCATGCACCTGCATTCTAATGTATATGCACCATGTGGAGGGGAGGGGGGCTTCTTAGAGAGACCACACCAGTGCTCAGGGCTTGCTCTTTGCTCTGTACCCAGCTGAGCCCTGCCCAAATAACCCTGGAGAGCCTCCGGAAGTGAGTCCTGAGTCAGGAGTAAGCCCCGAGCATGGCAAGTGTATCCCAAACCTTGCTTCCCCCCCAAAAAAAATAATTAAGCAAATAATAATCATAATAACAATACCGGGTTCTTGTGAGGTTCAAATGAAACTGAATTTAAAACATTTTTAAATATTTTATAGGGACAACGAGATGGCTCAAATGGGTCATGGCTGGCATGCAGGAGCCCGGGTTTGATGCCCAGGACCGTATCATTTCTCTGAACACAGCCAGAGGGGCTTATGCGCCCTCCCAGAGTGGCCCCAAGAAAACCTTTTCATTAGCACTGTAGCACTGTCCTCCTATTGTTCATCGTCTCCATTGTGAGACTTTGTTGTTACTGTGTTTGGCATACCGAATGCGCCATGGAGAGCTTGCCAGGCTTTGCCGTGCGGGAGAGATTCTCTCATAGCTTGCCGGGCAATCCAAGAGGGGCGGAGGAATCAAACCCGGGTCGGCCAAGTCGGCCGCAAGCAAGGCAAACACCCTACCGCTGTGCTATCGCTCCAGTCCTAACCTTTTCATTAAGTTATAAATGTTATTAATAATACAATTATTCACTATTATTCATTTAACTTGAACAAAACTTGACATGTAAATTTTCAAAAATATATCATTCAAGACCTATTTCTACATAAAGGGAGAGTATTAGTATAAATTGTTAGTATTACATAAATGTCTCTCTATCCATGCTAAGGTCTATTTTTTTCCCCGTTGGTTTACTGGGCCACACATGGCAGTGTCAGGGTACACTCCTAGCCGACTCAAGGGAGCATCCGGGCTGCCAAGTCAGGGGCATGCAAGGCAAGCCCCTGACCACTGTTACATCTGCCCCTAGGAGAGGACCTTGAGGAACTCGTTCTGCAGAGTAGGCTCTAGTGACATGTCTTGGCTCTCGTTCAGCATTCCCTTCATTCAACAGAAGCTTTTTTTAGAGCCTTTACCATGCTAATGACAGAAGAAAGACAAACCTAAACTACACTACAAAACTTTTTCTCTATCAGATTGGCAAAAACACAAGTTTCACTGTGCCGTGTACCAGTGAGCAGGAGAAAGGAAGCCTCCAGGCATAGGTAGTGGGCGTATAAGCAGGATAATTTTGCAATATGTAACCATTTTGAAGTACATGCTCTCTTTGTACTTCCACTTCTTGAAATTTACTCAATCCCTATCCAATCTCTCATTTTTCAAAAGCACGTTTATAAAGGAATTCAATGCAGTGCTCTATGTACAGCGAAAGACTGGAACAATGACCTAAGAAAATGTCAGCCAACCAGAGTCAGTTAAATGACTTACGGTATTATCTCCTCATTCCAAAGTATGAAGGACAAAATTAGAAAAGCTCTCCATAAGGCAGTATATGAAAATATTTAAGGCATACGATGTGAAAAATAAAAGGCAGTTTGGTACTGGGACTGGAGTGATAGCACAGCGGTAGGGCGTTTGCCTTGCGCGCAGCCAGCCCAGCCCAGCCGGGTTCGATTCCTCCGCCCCTCTCAGAGAACCTGGCAAGCTACCGAGAGTATTCCATATGCCAAACTCAGTGACAAGAAGTCTCACAA
The DNA here is from genome assembly GCF_029834395.1 of Sorex fumeus. Taxonomy (NCBI): domain Eukaryota; kingdom Metazoa; phylum Chordata; class Mammalia; order Eulipotyphla; family Soricidae; genus Sorex; species Sorex fumeus. The sequence continues at coordinate 19,996,640 of NW_026606087.1, read as the reverse complement.
TGGAGACGTAACTGGGCCCGCTTGAGCAAATCAATGAACAACGGGAGGGCGGTGTTCGCAGTGTTCAGTTTGGTACTATTTTCATTTATATTTTATGTAAGGAATCTCAAGAAACAAAGAAATGAGCAACATTTATGAGGGGTAGACAGGGAGAAAGGGACAGGTGAAGGTAAAACTAAATCTTTACATAGGTAATTTCTGATTCATCAACTCACTACCTACTCAGAAACTAAATAGGAGAAAAAAATGAAGGCTTAGTGTGTATTCAAGTACTAGAGACTGTATGGTGAATAAAATAAATCTAAAATGACTGATCTACCAATCTCTGCCTTCAACTTCGACTTTTCTTAAGAGAGAGAGACAGAGATTAGTGACGTAACGAAACACGGAGCATGCCGGGTGGGTATTAAGTATTAAGTACTGTGGAGAAGAATTAAGCACAGAAGAAGGGGAGGAGACTAGCGCATTTTTCAGAGGATTAGTCGCTGATTAAGTTATTTTTCTGAGGAAACATTTGGAAGGGAGAAAATGAAAAATGACGAAGAAGCCGGCCGTATGGGAATCAGGAGGAAAGAGCACCTGCGCCAAGAACAGCGGTACAGAGCCCTGCGCGGGAGTCAACTTGATGTTTTCAAGGAACGGCAAGAAGGTTAACTGTGGCTAGACCAGGGCGAACGTGAAGAGCAGCTGAGGCACTCCACGAGGTGACAGCGTCAGATAAATTTAGAAAGACAGATCATGAGGGGCCGGAGTGAGAGAACAGAGATTAGGGCCCTGGCGTTGCACGTGGCCAATTCAGGTTCTATTCCCAGGACCCACGGGGTACCCCAAGCACTGCCAGGAATAATTCCTGCACAAAGAGTAAAGCCCTGAGTACAGCCAAGTGAAGCCCAGAAATAAAAAAAAAAAAAATTTAAAAAAAAAAGAAAGAAAGAAAAAGATTATGAACCATTTTTTAGGAAACAGAAAGACTGTGAGGAAAGAAATAAGATCTCACTTTCATTTAAATAGGAACTTGCTTGAAAATATGATGACAAGAGTGCAGGAGCATGCAAACCTGGTAGACTGTCTTCCAACTCAAACAAGAAATGACAGTGATCAAGAGGCAGGAAGAATCAACCAGGCTATGGAGACATTTTGATATGAAGAGCCAAAAAAATTTACTGGAAGCCTGGATGTCGGGTATAAAAGAGAATAATTCACGTCTATTTCTAGGTTTGGGGCCATTCTTATGTAAAAAGAAATAAAAGTTTGGAGGTGCTAGAGTGATAGTTCAGCGGGTAGGGTGCTTGCAGGTTTAGTTTCACAACACCCAATACGGTCCTTAGAGCCCACCAGGAGTGATCCTTGAGAGCACAGCCAGGAGTAAGCCCTAAGTACCTCTGGGCAGAGCCCAAAAACCAAAAGCAAAGGCTTTGTAGCTATTTTTCCAATTGGGCTGGAGCGATAGCACAGCGGTAGGGCGTTCGCCTTACACGCGGCCAACATGGCTGACCCGAGTTCGATTCCTCCGCCCCTCTGGGAGAGCCCGGCAAGCTACCGAGAGTATCTCGCCCACATGGCAGAGCCTGGCAAGCTCCCCATCACGTATTCAATATGCCAAACACAGTAACAACAAAGTCTCCAATGGAGACGTTACTGGGCCCGCTCGAGCTCAAGCAAAAACCAAAAACAGACTTCTATTTTTTTAATTTTAAAATTTTTTGAATCACTGAATCATTGTGAGATACAGTTAGAAAGCTTTCACTAGATCTGGTTCCTAACCGCTCCCCACCCCCCAAGCATGCCTGTCTAGCAGGCATTTCACTTCTTTGTCTCTCTCTACTTTGGGGCACTGTGGTTTGCAATACAGACACTTGAGAGGCCATCATGTTTGGTCCTTTACCCACTTTCAGCACACTTCTCCCACCCAGAGCGATCCCTCCAGCCATCATTGACATGATGGTCCCTTCTCTATCCCTCCTGCCCTCTCCCCCAGCCCTTGAGCAGGCTTCCAACCACGGGTCATTTGTCCTGGCCCTTGAAAAACATACTTTTGAAACTAAGAAATGATGCCACTGAACAGGTGGGAAGTGTAGTTTAAATCTCTAGAAGATTTTACATCAAGATCATCAACCAGGCTGGGGGTGCAGTTCAGCAGCAGAGACTTGCCTTGCAAGTGGGAGATCTTGGTTTAAATACCTGGCACGGCGGGGGGGAAGGTGGGGGGGGGGGGGAGTGACCAGTCCCACACTAGTCTCTTGAGAAACTATCAGCCGAGGCTGGAGAGAGTGAAGCGTGAGGCTAGGGCACAGGCCTTGATACCCAGGCACGGTCCTGGAGGCTCCAGGCATCTGCCAGTGTGGCCCTCAGAGCCCCAAGTACTGCTTATGGTGTCCAAGTAACTCCTGGCCACAGAGGACCAGAGCACTAAACTGACAGCCCTATTGTATAAAAACTGCCAAAGGGCCTGGGGCTTCCTGAGTGCTGCCTGGGGCCACCACCCTCCTGTTGTCAGTGAAAGTGTTCTCCAGCAAGTACTTTCTTGGCAGCTGGTCACTAACTGGGTAGCCAGGCTCCTTCTGTTTTGGACTTGCTTATGCTAAATGTAAGTCTTCTGTGTGGCAAGAGAGGAAGAGGATTATTTGAGGCAGATTTTTTCCATTTATTTTATTAGAGAGCCATAACTTACAAAGTTATCAAGAGCTGAGTTTTAGGCATGTAATATTTCTATAGCAATCCCACCACCAGTGTCCACTCCCCTCCCCAGTGTGCACTTACCCCAAAGCTCCCAAACCCCTGTCCCCTCTCCCCACAGACGCCTAAACAGGCACCTTACAAAGCGTGGTGGCTACAGCTTAGATCCCAGGTTTTCGGTGCTGAGTCTGTACGGAAGATTTTTAAGTGAAAACGACTCACTTCAATTCCATCATATCCCACTAGCTGTTAATTGGTTACACTGTCCTTTTTTTTAGGTGACGCAAGGACTGGGTGAGGGGCCAAACCGATAGTACAGTGGGTCCCCTACCTTGCATGCCGTGGCTGACCCGGGTTCAATCCCTGGCATCTCATATGGTCCCCCAAATACCGCAGGAGTGATTCCTGAGTGCAAAGCCAGGAGTAACCCCTGAGCATCACCAGGTGTACTCCCCTCCCACACCCCCCCCCAAAAAAAAAGACTGGGTGATTAACATGTTTTCCTACATGGTCAGAAAAAAAAATGAAATATTTTGACTGCTATCTGGTCTATGGGAATAAGCACCTTCACGGACTGGTACAATCAGTCTACAGCTCACTAACAGGTTTTATCACGAGCAATGTGATAAACATGCCGGAATATTTTAAGTTTTGGATAGGTTTACATACAACTGGTCCCTGGTTATCTCTATAAAGTTTCCATATCTTGCTCAACTGTTAACTCTACAAAAGCAATTAATGTAGTCTAATCTTAGAACTGCTACTAATAGGAAGAATCCACAGGATCATATATGAAACTAAATTCAAACAAATTACCATTCTTCCAGAAATGATCCAATATATATTAGGTATTACAGAAACAAAAGGATATAAACTAAGTCTCAATTTCTTTTTAAGTTTTATTTTATAGGCACCGTGTGGGTTACAAAAGTGCTAGGATTTCAAGCATAAAACATTCCAGCAATAATCAGAGCGACAACACAGCGGGTAGGGTGTTTGCCTTGCACACGCCAGACCTGTGTTCTATCCCAGGCACCCCGTGGGGTCCCCCAAGCACTACTAGGAGTAATTCCTGAGCACAGAGTCAAGAGTAAGCCCTGGTCAGATGTGACCAAGTAGTAGCACTGTCCTCCCGTTGTTCATCGATTTGCTCGAGAAGGCCCAGTAACATCTCTATTGTGAGACTTGTTGTTACTGTGTTTGGCATATTGAATACGTGACGGGGAGCTTGCCAGGCTCTGCCGTGCGGGCGAGATACTCTCAGTAGCTTGCCGGGCTCTCCGAGAGGGGCGGAGGAAGTGAACCCAGCTCGGCCGTGCGCAAGGCAAATGCCCTACCACTGTGCAAAAGAAAAACAAAACACATTCCCACACCACACCTTCCACCAGATCTCCACCACTGTCCCAGTGTCCCCTATCCCCCCCCCCCCCCCCGCCGTGGTCAGCTTCCTTCTAAAGAACACTTAGTTCTCATCTCTGTTGCCTTTTTTAGCATTCATTATTCCCTTACTGTTTCTTTATATCTCACAAAAGAGAGAAAAAGAGAGATCATTCTGTGTCTGTCCTTCTCCTTCTAACATCACTCAATACGATATTCTTCCAGATCCACCTATGCAGCAGCAAACTGTGTGATTTCATCTGTTCTTGTAGCCAAGTTGTATATTTTTCATAGTTTCTTTATATTCAGCCATCTGCTCTTGGACACTTGGGCTGTTTCCATATTTTAGCTATTATGAATAAGTGCTACAATGAACACAGGAGTACAAATTGTCTTTTCTAAATCGTTTTTGAGCCCTTGGGGTAGATGTCAAAAATAAGTGGAATTTCAGGGTCATATGGAATCTCCATTTCTAGATATGAGAAGTGTCCATATTGTTTTCCACAAAGGCTGGACCAGTTGACATTCCTGCCACACCAGCGAATGAAGGTTCCTTTTACCCCGCATCCATGCAAACACTGGTTATTTCTGTATTTCATGAGGTGTGTCAGTCTCACTGGTGTGAAATGATATCTCACTGTTGCTTGCTTTGTCTTACCCTGATGATAAGTGATGCAGAGTATCTTGCCCACACCGCAAAGCCTGGCAAGCTCCCCGTGACGTATTCGATATGCCAAACACAGTAACAACACGTCCCACAATGGAGACAGTACTGGGCCCGCTAGCGCAAATGGATGAACAATGGGAGGACAGTGCAACAGTGCTACAGTGCTACCTTTTGGCCATGGTGTGTGTGTGTGTGTGTGTGTGTGTGTGTGTGTGTGTGTGTGTGTGAGAGAGAGAGAGAGAGAGAGAGAGAGTGAGAGAGAGAGAGAGAGAGAGAAGGAGAGAGAGAGAAGTGGGGGCGGGTTGGTTTGGGGGCAACAACCAGCAGTACTCAGGCCTTATTCCTGGCTCTGTGCTCAGGGAACACTCCTGGCAGGCTCAGGGGACCATAGAAAGTACTGGGGATCGAACCCAGATTGGCCGTGTGCAAGGCAAACACCCTACCCGCTATACTATTGCTCTAGCCCCATCTTTTGACCATCTTTCTGGGATTTTTTTTATCTTTTTCTTTTTTGGGGGGGGGGGGGGCATACACAGCAGTCACAGGGCCAACTTCTGGCTCTGAGCTCAGATATCACTCGTAGTAGGGCTCCGGGGACTATATGAGGGTGCAAGCAGATCAAACCTGGGTCAGCCACATGTAAGGCAAGTTCTCTACCCACCTAGTAATCTCTCTGGCCCTGTGTGACTTAAGAAGTTTTTTTTTTATCTCTTTCCCCAGTTTTTGTTTTTTTGTTTTCATTTTCACCCAGTGATGCTCATGGGTTATCCTATCCACTGCATTATCTCTTTCTATCTCTTTATCCAAATTTTTTATAGTGTTGGTTGTTTTTTTCTGATAAAGCTCCAACAATGTTTTATATATCTTAAATATCAACTCTTCATCGGTTGAATGACAGGCAAACATTTTCTCCCGGTCTGTAAGGTATATTTTTTTTCTGGTTATTATCTTAACTGTACAGAAGCCACTTTTTTGTGCACCCATTTGTTTTATCTTTGTTTCCATTTGCTTAGCCAATGGCACTGAATCACTGAAGATACCTCTAGGTTCAATACCATGAGAGATTCTACCAATGTTTTCCTCAAGACGATCTGTGGATTTAGATCTGATATCAAGGTCTTAAAACCATTTGATTTGACTTGTGCAGGGTGTTAGAAAGGGATCTGAATTCACTTTTTTGCATATGACTGACAGACGTTGAACACCCTATGTTGAAGAGACTTTCCTTGCTCTACTTCGTACTTTTTTTTTTGCTTTTTGGATCACACCCATCGATGCTCAGGGGTTCCTCCTGGCTTTGCACTCAGGAATTACTCCTGGCGGTGGTTGGGGGACGATATGAGATGCTGAGAATTGAACCCGGGTTGGTCATGTGTAAGGCAAACACTCTACCTGCTGTGCTATCACTCCAGCCCCCCACTTCATACATTTTGCTCCTTTATCAAAGATTAAGTGTCTATATACCTGAGGATCTGTCTTTGGATTCTCAATTCTATTTCAGGACTGATAGTCTGTCCTCACTCCAGCACACTGTTTTGATTACTACAGCTTTAGTTTGAAGTTGGGGAAAGAGAAGCCTCCCATCTTCTTTTCCTAGGACTGCTTTGGTCACTGGGAGGGAATATATGGAAATATATTTATATGGAAAAATATATTCATATGAAATAATAGTCCATATAAATGTCAATAGCATTTGATCTATGTCTTTTAAAAATGGGATGGGATGGGATGGGATGGGATGGGATGGGATGGGATGGAGAGATATTACAGTGTGTAGGGCACTTGCCTTACATGTAGCTGACACAAGTTTAATCCCCAGAATCCTATATGGCCCCCCAAGCACTGTGAGGAGCAATTACTGAGCTTAGAGCCAGAGTAATCCCTGGATCACTGGGTATAAACTAAAAACAAACAAAAGTCATGGGTATTTTTATAGGGAGCGTACTGAATCTGTAAAATGCTGTCATTTTTGATAATATTAATCCTTCGAGTCCATGAGTAGAGTCAGGAATAAGCACTGATAAAAGAGCCAAATGTGGCCCCGAAACTAATAAATAAGTAAACAAAGTATTATTTTGTTTATTTTAATAGCATTGTAGGGCTAGAGCGATAGCACAGCAGTAGGGCATTTGCCTTGCACGCAGCCAGCCCGGCCGAGCCAGGTTCAATTCCTCTGCCCCTCTCGAAGAGCCGGGCAAGCTACCAAGAGTATTTCACTTGCACGGCAAAGCCTGGCAAGCTACCCGTGATGTATTCGATATGTCAAACACAATAACAAGTCTCATGATGGAGACATTACTAGGCCCGCTCGAGCAAATCAATGAATAACGGGAGGACAGTGCAGTGCTTAATAACATTTTATAGTTTTCTTTGTGTAAGTCTTTCACATCTTTTGTTAATTTCCTGGTAGTTGATTAAGTCCCAATTTTACAATAACATTAAGGAATTCAATTATATGTCAAAGAAAAGTGATACATTATATACCATGTATTTCAAATGATGGCAAGTGGAACCAAGTGGAACCAAGACCGCAGTAGCTAATATAATAATCAAAGGGATGGGGCTGGCAGTCAAGTGTATGTCTGAAGGCGTGAGACCTACTGTCAGCACCTGGCACCAGCGAAACAGAAAAAGGAACATAAAGGTTATCAACGCAAGGCTCAGTTGTCTAAAAGGATTACTCAACAGCCATGACCCTTTATTGGATATAAAGGTTCTTAAAATATTGCTAGACAACATGAAAATTTGGCTTTCCAAAAAGCAAGAGGGGGGCCTGGAGCAATAGCACAGCAGGTAGGGCGTTTGCCTTGAACGCAGCTGACCCAGGTTCAATTCCCAGCATCCCATATGGTCCCCTGAGCACTGCCAGGAGTAATTCCTGAGTGCATGAGCCAGGAGTAACCCCTGTGCATCACCGGGTGTGACCCAAAAAGAAAAAGAAAAGGCATTGGGAAACACTTATTACACAAAGATGAAAATGATATCTGTAAGTGGCAAGCCCAAATTCCCTTACCTTTATATATTTTTTCAGTATTACACAAGTGAAGTGTGAAGTAGGTATCAAGCAGCTGGTGGCCATTTCTATTAACAATGTTGCGGGCAGCGATGTTCCGAAGATGTCTCAGACGTCTCTAAAACAGAGCAAAAAGAAAGTTATCATTCAAAAGAGAACTATCACAGGTGTCTTGATAATATATTTTGAGTCAGTGATATTAAACCCATCTTTTTTATTTTTCTTTTTGGGTCGCACCCAGAAATGCTCAGGGGTTACTCCTGGATCTGCACTCAGGAATCACTCCTTTTGGTGCTGGGGGACCATATGGGATGCTGGGAATCGAACCTGGGTCAGCCGTGTGCAAGGCAATTGCCCTATCCATTGTGCTATTGTTATAGCCCCCTTAAACCTATCTTTTATGTATGCCTCAGCATCCCCTTGGTGAAACAGAATAATTCAAATACAATAACCTACCCTATCCATTTTTAGGTTGTTATAAGCATAAAATAAAAACACATTTTTGCAAGAAAAAAAGTTTTTAGATTGCTGAATACCTAAAGACTATAATATTAGTACTCCCTATAAATTAAGTAGCAATATATTATTTTCCTCCAGAAGGAAGCTGCTGGTAGTCTGGTAATCAATTGAAAATCAAGTTGGGAGTGAGGGAGGAAGCGAGGAAGAGAGAAGACAACGATTAACAACATATTCTCCTGTTACTAGTTCACTCTAGATGCCAAATCATCTGTACAATCAGAAAAAGAGGTCAAAACCAAACAATAAAGATAACATGAACTAATAGCTCATCACTCTGGTCATTAGCTCAACTGTTGAAGTGTAAACTGAATTTTCACTTGATCAACAGCTAATCAGTCAAAGTTACCTTAGCAAACCTCCTTCCCAATAATTTCTCCAATTTGGATACTGGACTATTTGGAGTCACAAATGTTGGAAATACAGAGCTCTCATTTTATTTATTTTTTTATTTTGTTGTTTTTTTGTAACCCAGGCAATGCAGGGTTACAGAGACTACTCCTGGCTCTGCGCTCGGGAATTACTCCTGGCCGTGCTCAGGGGACCATATAGGATGCCAGGGATCAAACCCAGGTCGGCCGTGTGCAAGGCAAATGCCCTGCCTGCTATGCTATCCCTCCAACCCCTCTATGGAGCTTTAAGAAGCAACAGAAGACATTTTTAAAATAACAAGTTTAAGAGATAACCACATCATCTCATATCAAAACTATGAAAAGGTGGCAATGCTAAAACTATTCACAATAGATACATTCTTTTATAGTTCCCTGTGTCAGTTGTTTGGAGGTTCTAGCAGGGGGGGCTGGAGTGATAGCACAGTGGTAGGGCGTTTGTCTTGCGCAAGCCAGCCCGGCCGAGCCAGGTTCGATTCCTCCACCCCTCTCAGAGAGCCTGGCAAGCTACCAAGAGTATTCAATATGCCAAACACAGTAACAAGAAGTCTCACAATGGAGACGTTACTTGGCCCGCTCGAGCAAATCGATGAACAACAGGAGGACAGTGTTTGTTTGTGGACAGTGTCAGTTAACTTTTAGAGATTTAAAAATAAAAACCACTCAGTTTTATTTTGTGTGTGTGCTTTTTGATATTTCTTTTTTTTCTTTTTTTTTTGCTACTTACAAAGCTTTCATGTTTGAGTTTCAGCCACACAATGATCGAACACCCATTCTTCCACCACTGTACGTTTTCCACCACAAATGTCCCCTGTATCCCTCCCCACCCTCCTGTTCCACCCCTCCTCCTGCCTTTATGGCAGACAATTTCCCTCTTACTCTCTCTCTACTTATGGATATTATGGCCAAACACTTAGTTTTAAAATAGTATTACAGTGGGTAAGGCGCTTGCCTTGCACGTGGCCAACCTGGGCTCAATTCCCCAGCACCCCATATGAACCCCCACGCCCACCAGGAGTGATCCATGAGCACGGGGTCAGAAATAAGCCCTGAGCAGAGCCAAGTGTGAGCCCAAAGCTAATAAATAAAAAAACAGTATTACAGAGGCTAGGCGGATGACTCAGTAGGCTAGACCATATGGTTTACATGCAGTAGCCTCGGGTTCAATCCCCAGCATTACATGGTCCCCCAAACAAAATATTAATTAATCAGATAACAAAATATGCATACAGCTCCCTCTACAAAGCCATTCTACTGAGGGCAGTCCATCATCGATACAGACACAGAACAGCAGAGCTCTTTTTCATTTTTTGAGGAGCCCATACCCGGAGATGCTCAGGGCTTCTTCCTGGCTCGGGACTCAGAGATCACTCCTGGCAGCTCAGGGGACCATCCTGGGTGCTGGGGATCGAACCTGGGTTGACTGTGTGCAATGCAAGGGCCCTCTCCGCTGCGCTATCCTTGCTCACTGTACGATCACTCCTGCCCTGTCCCTACCTTGCTTTCTTTTTCATTTGAGACTTAAGTATTTTTGTTTCTGTCTGGTTACTCAGAGATGTTGGGATAAGGAGAAGATTAATGATAGTGAGTAGTTCTAACTTCATAGGGTTGCTATGAGTCTTAAACCAGACCACATGTACGAAATCCCTCCATGGCACAAGGTAAGCATTAGTAAATACCGACAGCACAGCCTCCACCAAGTGTTTCCTTGAGAGTTATTAGAAAAGATCATTACTATTCGTATAAAGTTGACTAAAATAAATTATAGAGATAGAAACATAGGGCCTTTTATGTATTCTTTTTTTTTAAAAAATTACAATTTAAATAACTGATTTACAAAGTTATTGAGAGTTGAATTTTAAACATATACTAGTTCAACACCAGTCCCACCACTGGTGTCAACGTCCCTCTACCAGTGTTCCTATAGTCCCTCCCCAACCCCAACCCCGGTGCCCCATTCCCGGCAAGCCCCCGCACCCACGGTCACCTTGGCAGACACGTTACTGAGTTCCAATGGCTGTAGCTTAGATCTCATGTTTTCAGTGCTGTTGAGTCTGTGTTTTGGATATGTGGTTATACCACTCATCCATATCATCTTTCTTATGTCTTGTAATAAAGGAACAATTAAGAAGACTAGGAAAGAAGAATATTCTCAAACTTTCAAGTTTAAACAGAATTTCCTTCAAAGTGAGTGGTCATCAGGATTGAAGTGTTCTCATGAACAAAATGCATGTTGCTAGGAACATGCATGATCTTTTTCTATCTCTTTTTCTCTCCATTTTTTTTTTTTTTTTTTGGTGGCAGGACCCACGCGCCTGGCTGTCCTTGCCGGGGCCCCTTGGAGGGGAGCGGGTTGAGTTTCCCTCCCCGCCCCGACCAGGGCTCCGGCAGTCGAAGACCTCCAGAACCAGCCACTACCATGCTGAGACCACTCTCCACACGCATGAAGGTACCGGCAGAGGAACAAAGGCATGCGGGTCCCGGGGCTGACATCTCCAAGCCTGCTTGGATCGGGGCTGAGCAACCTCCACCCAGATCCTCCATATTCCAGTAGGCAGGGGTCACACCCACCAACTGGCCCCCTGGCGCCGTATAATACCATCAACGGCCAAGACCCAGAGACTATAAAACCCAGCTCCCGGAACCGCGCGGCCGCGAATGACATCTTATTATCTCATTCCTACTTTGGACAAACTGGCAGGCTACCGAATGTAACCTGCCCACATGGCAGAGTCTGGCAAACTCCCCGTGGTGTACCCAATATGCCAAATACCAGTAACAATGATGGGTCTCATTCTCCTAACCCTGAAAGAGCCTTGAATATGGCACTTTTTAAAAAATCTCAGGGCTAGGACAAAGGAGACGTTACTGGGACCTGCTCGAGGCGATCGACGAACAACAGGATGGTCGTGATGGTGATTGGTGGCAGGGTAGAGGGCGGAGCTGGGTAATGAACCCAGTGTTTCACACACCAGTGGGTGTTACAACCCTGAACGTGTGCTTGATCTTTTTCATGGACTCTTTAGCTTCATGTGTGACTGAGGGGGGGTTGGTTGGTTGTATGGAAGATCTGCAGGGAAGCACTACGGTCCTCCCAGGAGAGATCCCTGGTGCTGGGGATCTAACCCAGGCTGGCCGTATGCAAGAGAAGCACCTTAACCACGCATACTATCGCTCCGGCCCTGGGAGTCTGCTCTTTGCAAGAAAAGAGAAGTCAGTCATGATCTCTGCCCAGGTTTCCCAAGTTTACTGTCTGTTTTCGCAGGAACAAAAATTTCAGAAGGAGCCAAATAGTGAAATAGAGTGGGTGATAGTACAGCGGCTACGGCATTTGCCTGGCTCGCAACCAACCTGAGTTTGATTCCTGGCATGCCATCTCATCTCCTGCCAGGAGTGGCCCCTGAGCATAGAGTCAGGAGTAAGTCCTGAGCACCACTCGGTGTGACCCAAAAAACAACAAAAAAAGTCAAGTAAGGAAATTTTATTAAAGGGGAAGAGAAAGACTCACAACTAAATATCAAAAGAGAGCCACAAGCTGCAGAGATGCCTTCAGACACCATACCAGGCTGAACCTCATTTCTGGGGCAACTTGGAAGAGGGGCCAGTGAGCCCAGCCCCAGCCTCAATAGAGCCCCGGCAGCCAAAAACCTCCAGAACCCACAAATTGCCACCATGCTCACGTCCGATCTCCAGAGGCTCGGGACAAGCCTCATTCATGAGAATGAATCTGCTAAAAACCCAGCTTTTGTGACCAAAATTTTCAGGCTCTCGCAGAGCTGGGAATGGGAAACATCCCCCCATTTCCCTGTCTTCTTGGGATCCTGGTGGCCATACCCACAAACTGCCTCTGGCACCATATAAGCCTATTAATGGCCACAATTCAGAGCGGAGGGCACTTGCCTTGGACACAGCTCATGAAGGTTCAACCCCCAGCACCACAGAGAGCCCTTGAGCACTAGGAGTGATCCCAGAGCACAGAGCAAGAAATAAGATCTAAGCACCACAGATGTGGCCAAAGCCCTCCTGCTCCCCGCCAGTGGACTGGTGCAGTAGTTCAGTGAGAAAGACACTTGCCTGACACACTGCGAACCTGAGTTCAATTCCCAGCACCCCTGTGGTTCCCAAGCCCGCCAGGAGTGATCCCGGAGTGCAGAGCCAGAAGTAAGCCCTGAACATCTTTGTCCAGCCAGGATGCTACAGCTATATGCCACGAAATGCTATTCCTTTTTGTGGGGGAAGGAGTCATCGAAGCAGTGGCCAAGTCTTGGGGCCCCACCAGTGATCTCAGCCAACCTGGTTGGCAGTTTCATGCAAGGGTCCAAGGAAGCAATGCTGCTCTGACCCACCAGTGCTAGGGATCTAGACCACACCAAAGATGTTAGGGAGCTCCAGATTGCACCCACTGATACTCAAAGGTAAGGGGACCTCATGGTGGTGGGTAGGAACCCACCTGCTGTGCTATGATTCAGGCCCCAATACTTGAAAGTAAATTTTTCCTCTAGAGAGGAAATTTCTAGAGAGAAGTCAGCCACGTGGCAAAATTGTAGCCCTATCAATTGGGCCTAGGGGAAGTAGGGAATTATCTGATTAGAATTCAGTGTAAACTTCCTCTGAGCAGCTAAACCTCATGAAGTTTTCTTCCCTTCCTCCAAGGGAATAATTTTATTCCATATGTTAAAAGGCAATAAAAGTGTTTTTTTAAAAGACCCAAAATTTAATCATTCATGGGGACCACCCAGATTTCATACTAACTTTCAACCTCTGTTAAAAGTTGTTACCATTGGGTTTGGAGAGACAGTACAGGGAGACAGCACTTGCCTTGCGTGCAATTGGCCCAGTTTATTCTCCAGCACCACATTCCAATCAGTCAGGAGCAAGCCCTCAGAGCTCTGCTGGGAGTGGTCCAGAACAAAACATTGGAACTATTTTATTTTTTAACCTAGGTCACCCCCAGCAATGTAAGCCTGATGGCTCAGTGCTCCTTGCCAAGCTACACTGCTCCGTGCCAAGCTACAGTTCTAAGGGGCTCAGTGTTGGGGTTCCCCAGGCCACCTCTGCATTGCTGAGGGGAGGGAGCTGGAGGGGGGAAGAGAGCATGAAATGACAGGGATCAAACTCGGGGCATCACACATTACTGGCACAGGCCTGCCACTCCTTTGAACCACACTGCCAGCCCATACAAGTTTCTTCTTAACTCATTTGCTATTGCAAAATCCAGTAACTGGTGTCCAGAGTTCTCTGATCCCCCAGATAATCATAGACACTATGGGGAAAATTTTTTAAATAACTTTTAGCTTGGAAATGTAGTCAGACTGGTCCTGGACCCTTCCCCCTTCCATATTCTCATTCCATTTATTTTTCAAGTCAGGTACTTATTCTCAGCGTGGGACCAGGCGAAATGGAACGGAAGAATTAAAGCCCAGGCTGTTCAGGTAAACCTGACTGATTGCTACTTACGACTGCTACTTAAGTCTGTCATATTTGTTGAGGAGCTATAAAAGCAAAGTTTGGAGAAAATGAAGTTTTACACATATCCACAGAAAGGTAACAATGCCCGATTACTGACTGAAACAACTTCCTTTAAGGTGTCAGAGCAATATTATAGCAGGTAGGACATTTGTCTTGCACACAGTCAACCCAGGTTTGATCCCCCGCATCCCACATGGTCCCCCATCAAGCACCACCAGGAGTAACTAACCTCTGAGCATTCCTGGGTGTGACCCCAAAACAAACAAACAATAATTATTTTAGGGCTGGGGGAGATGAATACAGCACATAGGGCTCTTGCCTTGCATGCAGCTAACTGGTTCAATCCCCCAGAACCACGCCAGGAGTGATCCCAAAACAAAAATAATTTGTTTTTTCTTTGGCTTTGTCTGGGACCACACCCAGCTGTGCTTAGGGCTCAGGGCTTACTTGGCTCTTGCTCAGTGTTCACTCCTGGCAATACTCAGGGGACCATAAGGGGTGTTGGGAATCAACACCAGGCCAACCATACACAATGCAAATGATCTGTCCACTGGAAAAAAAAAAAAAGAATTCTTTTTGTTTGTTTTGGGGTCAACCCAGGTTGTGTGCAAGGCTACTCCAGCTCAGTGCTCAAGGGACCACGCAGTGCCAGGGAGACAGCCTGAGGCCTGGCCTGTAAAGCGCGTGCTCCATCCCCAGCTCCCTGAAGCCACACTCAAATGTGATGAAGGTCAGTCTTTTTTAACAATACAAAAGCCTCTCTGTATGACAGAACTCTCAATCACCCTTTTTCCCCCATCTTTTGATCCCTCAAGACTCAATGAAACCTTCTGAAAGAATTGGAAAAAGGAAAAAAAAAAAAGTTTTCAAACTAGAGCTTGAGGAGTCAGGAGACACCAAGGGGGTTCAGGCACTTGCATCCGGCAACCCCCTGCATTGCATGGTCCCTCAAGCACTGCTGGGAACAACCACCAAGCACAGAGCAGAAAGTAGGCCCTGAGCACCATCAGAGGTGCTCCCCCTACCCCGCCCCAAAAAAGCACTCTACACTGCTACTATCACTGTAATAGACTGCGTCAACAGTCAATCCAAGATTAAAATAAACAATCCACCAAATCTTATCTCTCGTGAAATACTTTATAGCTCCCGAGTAGAGAACAAATTACAAGACCTTTGAACTAAAGCTTTTATTCTGTCATCAACTCTACTCTCATGCAAGCTCAAAATCAATCCTAGAAGGCTAGAGAAATAGTAAAGGGATTAAGGCACTTGCCTTGCATGCAGCAGATCCCAATTAGATCCTCAGCATCTGAGCAGCCTTTTAATGGTCTCACAAATATTCAATTTAAAAAAAAAATTTTTTTAAAGAACTGCAAGTACCTTAAATGTCCATCTGACCTAGGGAATTCCCTCTAGTGAATAGCTATGTGACAATGAAAAATAAAGTAGGTAACAGGCTACCGGAGAAACAGTACAGAGAGTAAACAACTTGCCTTGCACTCAGTCAACCCAGTTTCACTCCGCAGCATCCCATATGGTCCCCTGAGCACAGTTAAGAGTGACTTCTGAGTGCAGAGCAAGGAGAAAACTCTGAGCAATGCCAGGTGTGGCCTCAAAATACATAGCCCAAATAAATAAATGAATAAATAAGGCATGTGGTAGTCTTTTAACACAGAGATGGGACAAACTGTAAGATACACTGTCACTGTTCTCCCGTTGTTCATCAATTTGCTCGAGCGGGCCCAGTCTCCATTTGAGACTTTGTTGTTACTGTGTTTGGCATATCGAATACATCACGGGGAGCTTGCCAGGCTCTGCCGTGCGGGCGAGATACTCTCGGTAGCTTGCCAGGCTCTCCGAGAGGGGCGGAGGAATCGAACTCGGGTCGGCCATGTTGGCCACTTGCAAGGCAAATGCCCTACCGTTGTGCTATCGCTCCAGCCCATAAGATACACTATTGGCTCTATTTGTAAAATACAGAATTACTAACACCTGTTGGTCCATGGCAGGCAAAACAGGGTCCAAAAGTGGCGCAGAGATTCTTCACTGTATCCTCTAACAATATGTCCCAAATTGTTAAACATATAAATCATCTTTCTTTTTCACCACACAATACCAGTATCAAACCCAGAATCTCATGCTTATAAGGCAAGTGCTCTACCAATGACCCAGGTCTCTACAAAACTAAATTAGGAGCCAAAGAGATGGTACCAGGGTTAAGGCCCTTGTTTTCCAACCATGATTTGATCCCTGGAACCATATATGACTGACGGGAATCATTGCTGAGCACAGAAACAGAACAGCTCCTGGGCACTGAAAGGTGTAGGCCCCCTAGTCAACAAAGTTAAATAAAACAAAATGAAGCATATATCTTTTTAAATTAAATTAGGATGCTCGATATCTGATCTGTCCTAGTCCAGAAGCAGTATGAGAGCTGGAAAGATAGTTCGGCGGGTAGGGTGCTTGACTTGCATCAGTCAAGCCAGGTTTGATCCTTGGCACCACATTTGGTCCCCTGAGTCCTGCCAGGGGGCCAAAGCACAGAGCCATGAGTATGCTCTGAGCACTGCTAAATATGCCACCCCCCCCCCCCACACACACACACAAAGCCATAAGTTGTATGAAACTAGAATCAATAAGGAGTCACACCCATAAACCATCTCTGGTGCCATGTAAGCCCATTTACTGGCCATGATTCAGAGACTCATAAATAAATCTTGAAAGAGACAGACAACTGCACATGGCTGAGTTGTCCAGGGCAGACCAGATGGGGACCAGACTAGGTCAGCCTAGTACCCACCCAAAATCCTGGCAGCCAATTTCTCCCACACTCCACAATCGTGGTCATGCCCCCAGCTGGACTCCATGGCCTCAGAACAAGTCTCATCCAAAAATTAAGCTGCTAAAAAATTCAGATATACAGGTTTTGTGACTGAAATCTCCAGGTTTTCACAGAGTTGGGATAGACTACCTCCCCCTATATCCCTGTAATTCCAGAAGCCCCAGCAGTCATGCACAACCTCCCAAAGCCTCCACCCAGTTAAAAATTTAACTCCAGCTATTAACAATTCCATACTTCCTAGAGCATGCAAATGTGGCTACGTGCAACACCTCAAAATCTACAACACTAATGAATCAATAGTAGCACACCAGAATGTACGGGACTTAAGGTAGAAGGCAACCGATCTTTTTTTTTTTTTTTTTTTTTTTTTTTTTTTTTTTTTTTTTTTTTTTTTTTTTTTTTTTTAATTTATTTATTGAATCACTGTGGGAAAGGTTACAAAGCTTTCAGGTTTATGTCTCAGTCATGCAAATATCAAACACATTTCCCTTTACCAATACTTATTTTTTACCATGAAGAGCCCCAATAAAACCCCACCCCCCACCCCTCCCCGTCCCTGTGAAGCAGATGAATTCTAGTTAACACTCTATCTGCTTTGATTAGATTCATTGTTTCAATAAAAGATTCACCACTATTATTTAGAGTTTACCCCCCCCCCCCCCAAATCAGACATGCTGAAAAAGCATTGTGAAGTGATTTGCTTTCTACGGCTGGGTTCAAGAATTAAATGTTGGTTTTGGATTTCTGCTCTTTTACCTATTGACCTTGGAAGTATTTCTACTGAAAGTCAGATAGTTAAGAAATTGGTTTCTGTGTTCTGGAGTCCTGGCCGTGCTGGAGAGCCGCTCGCGGGGGGCAACCGGTGGCCTCGGTAGGGCGTGAAGGGCGGACCGAAGCGCCCCCCTTCCCATGAGGTTTTAGTCGCCCCCACACTCCCGGCTCATACCTGCTGTCCACAAGGCTCCCATGTGGCCGCCATCTTTCTTTCCAAAGAGGAGAGGGCGAATGGGGCAACACCCTTTCCCCTCCGGCAGACTTGATGGCCTGGATCAATGCAGAGTCCGTTCACTTTTCTGCTCCAAGCTGCTGGGTTCTGCATTAAGTCCTTGTGCTTCTGGGGCCGTGGCCGTGCTGGAGAGCCGCTCGCGGGGGGCAACTGGTGACCTCGGTAGGGCGTGAAGGACGGACCAGAACGCCCCCCTTCCCATGAGGTTTTAGTCGCCCCGACACCCCCGGCTCATACCTGCTGTCCACAAGGCTCCCATGTGGCCGCCATCTTTCTTTCCAGAGGGAGGAGGGCGGAAGGGAGCAACACCCTTTCCCCTCTGGGCAGAAATGATTGCCTGGATCAACGCATAGTCCTTTCACTTTTCTGCTCCAAGCTGCTGGGTTCTGCATTAGATCATTGTGCTTCTGGGGCTGTGGCCGTGCTGGAGAGCCGCTCGTGGGGGCAACTGGTGGCCTCGGTAGGGCGTGAAGGGCGGACCGAAACGCCCCCCTTCCCATGAGGTTTTAGTCGCCCCCACACTCCCGGCTCATACCTGCTGTCCACAAGGCTCCCATGTGGCCGCCATCTTTCTTTCCAGAGAGGAGAGGGCGAATGGGGCAACACCCTTTCCCCTCCGGCAGACTTGATGGCCTGGATCAATGCAGAGTCCGTTCACTTTTCTGCTCCAAGCTGCTGGGTTCTGCATTAAGTCCTTGTGCTTCTGGGGCCGTGGCTGTGCTGGAGAGCCGCTCGTGGGGGGCAACTGGTGACCTCGGTAGGGCGTGAAGGACGGACCAGAACGCCCCCCTTCCCATGAGGTTTTAGTCGCCCCCACACCCCCGGCTCATATCTGCTGTCCACAAGGCCCCCATGTGGCCGCCATCTTTCTTTCCAGAGGGAGGAGGGCGGAAGGGAGCAACACCCTTTCCCCTCTGGGCAGAAATGATTGCCTGGATTAACGCATAGTCCTTTCACTTTTCTGCTCCAAGCTGCTGGGTTCTGCATTAAGCCCTTGTGCTTCTGGGGCTGTGGCCGTGCTGGAGAGCCGTTCGTGGGGGGCAACTGGTGACCTCGGTAGGGCGTGAAGGACGGACCGGAACGCCCCCCTTCCCATGAGGTTTTAGTCGCCCCCACACTCCCGGCTCATACCTGCTGTCCACAAGGCTCCCATGTGGCCGCCATCTTTCTTTCCAGAGAGGAGAGGGCGAATGGGGCAACACCCTTTCCCCTCCAGCAGACTTGATGGGCTGGATCAAGGCAACCGATCTTAATTAACAAAACATAATAAACTAACAGAAAGTGCAACCTATAACAACATCTTAGTAATCTCTTACACAAGGACTTAATGGCTCCATGGTGAGATGCAATAATTTTCATTAACTTTCTTCTAAGGAAACATTTTCAAACATCCTGTTAGCAAATTATTGTTAACAAGCAATGTAAAATAAGTTACTGAGGGCCTGCTCTAGGGGCAGGCCTAAAGGATGGCGGGGAAAATTGGAGACAATGGTAGGAGGAAAGTGTAAAGGTGATGGGATTGATGTTGGAATACTGAATGCCTGTAACAAATCATCATGAACAACTTTGTAAACCACAGCGTTTATATCAAGTGTTAAGGGGAAAATTTACATATGTAGGCCTTACTTATTCCATGTAAACTCAAAAATATATTAACACAGAATTGCTTAAAAAGTGTTATTAATGACGGCTGAAACATGATTATTACCATAACAGGATCCAAGTGTAAAATAAAATTTAACGTAATATACGTTAGATTCCAGAGTTGAAAACGTATGCATGTAAATGAGAATTGGCATTTTATTATGCTGTATTAAATGGTTTTAATTTTCGTATTTACATAGGTCAGGATCATACAGTAATCACTAATTGGCTCTCATTGATTGATTTTCTGATCATCTATTTGCCAATTCTTAAAGTTTTGTGGGTGGAATAAGCAATATAAAGTAAATACGTCATGTGTCAAAGGGGGTAGCCTGGCACTGGGAGGGGTACTGTGGATATTGGTGAAGGGAAGGTGTTGTTGGAAGACTAAATGCTTGAAACAACTGCGTAATGAGCGACTTTGCAAATAACAGTGTTCTAATGCATATTAACAGAAAAAATAGAATAAGCCTGAACTCCAGGGTGATGCCACACCTTCTAGTATGCCTGCTTCCTCACCCTAAAATGGAGCTATTTCCTGCATGCCTACATTGAGGGTTATTCTAAGAATCACATAATGGATATGAAAGTTCTCTGAAAATTACAAAGTATACCAGGAATAGGACGTCAGGAGAGGGATGTGGTTATCAGTGTATGATAGGGAACTGATTTAAGCATTTCTAATTTAAAGTGGAGGGAAACACATTTAGAACCCATGTACCCAAATAGAGGTGATAAAATCACAAGAGTATAACAGACCTCCAAGGGAAAAACATTTAATAAATAGAACTAGGAGACCAGAAAGTGCTCCAGGGCAGCCCCACCTTTGCTCCTCAGTATCACAAGGAACTTGTTGAAAACACAAAATAATTACAACCACAGATTTAATAAAAATGTGTGGGTTAACAAGAGCCTCCAAGACATGATATGTACATTTTAAGTTTAGTAAGCACTAATCCTAGTCATTTTACTCATTTTTCAAAGAATGAAAACTGAAGTATTCAACCATGTTTGCTTACGCTCTCAGTAAACATCAAAATCAGAACCAGAGAGGTCAGTGAGCTGGAGGTCATACTCTGCATGCAGGAGACCTGAGTTCAGTCCCAGCATCGCATGTCCTCCAGGCATCACCAGAAGTGACCCCACACACAGAGAACTTGGGGACCGAACCAAAACAAAACAAAACAAAAAAAGCAGTAAAATCAAGATTTGAACCTAGACCTGAATTCCTTGATTGTGTGTATAGGCACATACTCTATCTATTCCCAGATACCCTGTTTCAAACCCTCGAGGCATCTTCACTTTTCAGATGCCCCATACCCCTATCTCCACAATCATAAACTATTGTTATGCTATGAAAAACTGACTTCGTTCTCTTAGGCAGGTACCAACATTCTCCTCTACACACATAAAGATTTACTACAACAGACGAAGGCAACACTAGCGTGAAAAATAAGTTCGGTGCAACAGCCTGAGCACTAGAATTGAGGTTCCTTAGGCTCTTCAAACTCAGAACCCCTTTTCACCAGAGAAACACAATTCCAGCAAGCACTGCCAGAAGCACCTCAGATTCATCATGGGCCTGGTTTTGAATTCGTTTTGGGCATTCCGAAAACTTTTACTGTTGCCAAACCTTCAGGATCCCCACATTCATTTACTCAATGCCATAGTGGGAGTCAAGACCCCGTTTAAGAGACTAGGGACTAGATGAACACTGGGGCAAGCTGTCTAAGACACTTCCACGTGGACCTGCAGGGACGGTAGAGCAGGGAGGGAGCTTGCCTTGCCTGCAGCTGACCAGAGTTTCATTCCCGTTGTCTGATATAGTGCGCCCTGCACTGCCAGGAGTTAATTCCAGAATGCAGAGCCAGGAGTAACCGCTTGAGCATTGCCAGGTGTGGCCCCAAAACAACAAATTTCCATATAGACAGAGTTCAACCAAATCAACGTGAAAGATAAAAGGGAATACTGCAGCTCAAAACCCAGTTAGGGGCTGGAGCGATAGCACAGCGTGTAGGGTGTTTGCCTTGCACACAGCAGACCCGGGTTCGATTCCCAGCATCCCATATGGTCGTCCCCCGAGCACCGCCGGGGTAATTCCTGAGTGCATGAGCCAGGAATAACCCCTGTGCATCGCCGGGTATGACCTAAAAGGAAAAAAAAAAAAAAACCAGTTAGGAGCTGCGTGTTCCAATTATCAGAACAATGTTTTGATGTTGTGCTATGAGCTTAGTGGAGTTAGGTTTGAGTCTTGGCTCCTCTATTTGACCCGGGAATACATTTCTGACCTCTCTAAAAATATCAGATACCCCTTCTATAAAACGGAGACTTAACACTATTTATTCCTAAATAGTGCCCAGTCATGGAGTTGTAAGGAAGATAAAACGAAACAGCTACAAAGTTGCTTGGAACACCGTGCTGGTATATACCATAGCTCACTGTTATGGTAAGGTGTCACGTGACCTCTTCTTGAGGTTCCTGGAAACTGGGTTTAAGCAAAAGGACGTGAAACAGAAGCAATTTCATCAGTCTTATTTGGCCTACCACCTCCTTTTCAAAAAGAGAATTACTCTTGCCCTTTGCCCTGAGACTGTTTTAGTAGCAGTTTCCACTAAGTCGGGAATGGGGGTGGGATGGAGGGGGGACAATTATTCAGCGTCCCCTAAAATCTACCCTTTTTTTTTTGTCTTTTTGGATCACACCTGGCAATGCTCAGGGGTTACTCCTGGCTCTGCACTCAGGAATTACTCCTGGCTCTGCTTTGTGGGACCATATGGGATGCCGGGGATCAAACCCTACTTGGCTGCATGCAAGGCCTGCTGGCTTTACTATCACTCCAGCCCCTAAAAATCTACCTTTTTTAAACAAACCCAAAGTGCACTCCAAATTGCACCCAAGGCCACTACTGCTCCCCCACCGCAGTATATGGTTCCATTACCCCACTGTGGGGCGGTATCACCAACTTTGGGAAAGACTAATTGATCGAAACCAAAGTTCAGTTCTCACAACGTATTTCTGGCCACTAACACACTACCCAGATTCTAAAGACCCAGACACGTCTAATATTAGATAATAATTTGCATTTACTCACTAATTTTCCTACCTGCTTATACCAGTTCCTCGTCTCCAGAGACCAGAGCCTATTCAAGCAACTCAGGGCACAAGGCTGGAACAAAGACTGGACATGACCACTGGATCAAAGCGTGCGCACGCGCACACACACACACACACACACACACACACACACACACACACCCTCACTCACTCATACTGGGAACACTTAGACATACCAATGAGCCTCACATGTACATCTCTGGAATGTACGAGGAAATCTGAGTATCCCTATAGATATGAAGAGAAATGCAAACTCCACATAAAAAGTGTCCTTGGGAAGAGGACTGGTCCTTGGTCGTCAGCTTGCCAAAGGAGGGAACCGCAGGGGCAGCTAGGATCCAGAGAAGGAACCACTATGACAATGTAGTTGGAAATGATCACAAGAGAGAGAGAGAGAAGAAAATTATCTGCCACAGAGGCAGGCTGGGGAGAGGGGATGGCAGCTGGGGACACTGGCGGTGGGAAATGGACACTGGTGAAGGGACGGGTGTTGGAACATTGTATGACTGAAACCCAATCATGAACAACTTTGTAACAGTGTATTTCGTTCAATCAAAAAAATTAATTTGCAAAAAGAAAGCAGCCCTGGGGGCCGGAGGGACAGTACAGCAGGTAGGCCACTGCCTTCCACATGGCTTACCTGGGTTAAATTCCCAGCATCCCATATGGTCCCTCAAGCACTGCCAGGAGTGATTTCTGAATGCAGAGCCACGAGTAACCCCTGAGCATCATCGGGTGTGAGCCAAAAAGCAAAAAAAATTTTAAAAGAAATAGAAAAGACAAAAGTGGGGGAAAAAATGAATGAATGAATGAAATTGGAAAACTGCATTTTAGGTATTTTTGCAGCTTCTTCTGGTTTGGGAACTATACACCGGTGCTCTGTCCTGGCAGTGCTCTGTCCCGGCCCTCCTGCATGCAGAGCACATGACAGTCCCTTTGAGCCATCAACCCCTCCTAGAAAACTATCTTTTAGATGCAAGAAGAAAACAGTGTAATGGCGGTAATTCCATCCCCTGAATTCTGAACCAGAGCAGTGGTGTATATCTTGGTCTGATCTGGATTGGTTTCAGGGCCACCCCTGGCCTGGCTGGGGTGGACCAGCTTTAGATATTGTGGGCTTTACCTGGCAGTGTCCCAGGCAGGGCTCCCAGATCAAACCCAGGCTGCCCGCATGAAAAGCACATGCTCAGCCCATTGAGCTAATTCCCAGGCCCGTTCACAAATAACTTTTAAAAGGACACTTGCATACTGGTATGTAAAAAGCAAACAAAACCAATCTTGCTAGAGGAAAGTAAGGCAACAAGTGATAATAACACAGTTGTACTGAAAGAAAAACCTGCAGGGCCAGGGAGACAGATCAGCAGGCTGAGTGTGTTCCACCCTGCACAGTCTCCTAAGTACCCTCCCTCCCTTCCTCCCTCCCTCCATCCCTCCCACCCTCCTTTTCTCTCTCCCTCCCTCCCTTCCTTCCTTTTCTCCCACTCCCACCCTCAAAAAAAGAAAAGAAACAACCACAGTTAAGTAGACAAACCCAAATGATTCTTCAGCTCCAGAACTTCTACATTTGAGGGAAGGTGTTTGGGTCACACCGGCTGTGCTCAGGGATCACTCCTGGCAGTGCTTGGGGGACTATATGCAGAACTAGAGATGGAACTGAGGTCAGCAGCATGCGAGGAAGGCTCCTTAACCCCAGTACTATTCATCCGTGCCTGGAATATATACTTTAAAGACCTCCTTCCTGATCTCTTGCCCCATTCACCGCCCTAAAGAGAGATGACCACTTTCCCCTTTTATGCCAGATCAATACTTGTGCAAACGTCACTGCAGCACTTACCATCATCAAGTTTTATTGACTATATATACCCATCTCCCCACAAAAGAGGAACTGTCCCTAAATATAGATACCAAGTTTCATTCCTCTTTATATCCAGCATGTAGCACAGACCTGGCACAAAGTAGGCACTCAATAAGGTATACAACAGATGAACTAATATATCTACCACAGACCTGACTAGATTATTTCCCTGTGCCACACAAGACAGAAAGTACACTTACGCATATGGTAACATTTTAAGTTACAGTTCATACAACAACTAATATCTTATCACAATCCTTTGCTTTTCTGGGTCCTCAGTAACTGTATATGGACCGCTTTATGGATCAAAGCGGTCTTTATATTCCAAGTGGCTGTTGTGCAACCGTACCAATATTCAATAAATGTTTGTGGCGAGAGAAAAAAGAAGAAAAAGAGTACCTCAGGCTCATGGCCTAGGCCTCCTTCTCTTATTTGGAAATCTGATCAGCAGTCTCCTGGTCAATTTTCTTCTCAGCAGTCCTGACATCCTCTCACACTTGTTTACAGTACAATGACAGGCACAGACTTGTAAATGCGGCAGGTGTGTTAAGAGCTGGGTCCTTGTGGACCTGGGTGTGCAATGGCTGCCAACAGCATCCTCCATGGTAAATTGTAGCCTTTTGCTTATATGGGTTGTTCACAGACTTTGCCATTTATATCTACCATTTATATCTACTCTCTATATCTATATCTAGTCACTTACATCAACCCTCAAGCTGTCCCCAGTTATTTCTAGAAAACAGTTCTAAAAAAAATTGTTTGCCGGGCAGAGATAGTACAGCAGGTAGGGTGCTTGCTCTGCACCCCATATGGTCCCCCAAGCCAACCAGGAGTGATCCCTGAACACAGAGCCAAAAGCAAAAGCAAAAGCAAAAACAAAAATAAAATAAAATAAAATATCGGAGGGTTCGGGGGATGACGTTGTGTCTCAGCAATAAGGCATTTGTCTTACATGCTTGAGATCTGGGTTTGATCCCCAGCCCTGCAAACACATCAAATACTCCAGAGCGCCCCTAGGGATATCTCGATGCCTTGTTAAGTAAAGAGCCACAGGCTCACCCCATAAACTGAGGGAGATCCCGGAGGCACTGGACACTACTGTTTGGGAGTTCGAGAACCTCAGCAAGAGTGTGTGATTCCCCAGTGCACCACAACCAAGTGCATGACAACACTGTAAGTGAATTGTGTGTCAATTTTCCAGCAACACTACTGAAGCATGCAAGCTTCCCCACTGTGTGACCCATGGGAGAACCTCACCAATGAGTGTATAATGATGGCAACAGAAGCGCTCAAACCTCAGCCAGCACTGCAACCAAAAAAGTGTGCAGGCACCACAACTACGTGTATGACCCAAGCCGTCTCAACAGCAACACAAAGAGAGGAGAAGGGGGAAAGTTCAATTTTCTTAGCTGGTACCCCATCGTCCGCCTTCCCAACTTGCTTGTTTGGAAGTTGCTTGTGATCTTTTCAGAATAAAAATCTCGGGGGATGGAGCAAGAATACGGCGGGTGGGGTGCTTGTCTTATCGGGGTTCAATCCCAGCACCCCATATGGTTCAAGTCTGCCAGGAGTGATCCCTGAAAGCAGAGTCAAAAGTAAGCCCTGAATAGCCCAGGGTGTGGCCCCAAAACAAAACATAACAAAAATATTTAGTAAGTCTTCATTTTTTTTCAGACATACCTGGATGTTAACGTTTATATTGAGGAAAGCAGCATAATTTTCTCAATGTCAATAATCTACTCACTAAAGCAGACGAAGGCAAGAAACAGTTTTCTCATACATATTCTCATATTTTTATTGGTTTTGCTTTTGGGGCCACACCTGGCATTGCTCACTGCTTTACTACTGGCCCTACACTGAGGAATCACTTATGGCGGGTGCTTGGGGGACCATATGGGATGACAGGGATCAAACCCGGTTCAGTGGTGTGCTCTGGAACCTCATACTGCATTTTTTTTAAGTTTAGTTTTCCTGTGCTAGCTCACTCACTTTCTCTCATACACACACATAAAAAGACTGGAATTGTGACGTGAAATAATTCATATCCTCTTGAAGACCTGAATGGTCTTGGAGGACAAGATACAGTTTCTAATCTCACTTCTAACACAGTTCATTGAAGATATTTTATAAGTATCTTTTGAATAAAAACCTAACTCAGTTTTCACCACTTCTGCAGGAAGAATTCGTTTTAATATAACTAAAATGAACACATGATTACAGTTATAGTTCAATAGCTAAATTCACAGTCACAAAAAGTAAAAAAGTCATGTTAAAGATCATCAAGGATTTCATAGGGGAAAAAAAAATGGACCAAAAAGTCTGACTCCCGCTTTTACTTCTGTATCTTCCCTTTTTCTTACCCAGGAGTCTACTAACAAAAGCCAAAAGTAGATGTCCGTTTCAGCTTCCTGGATTTCCTCATTATTTTTCAAAAAAGTCTGACTGCATCTATTAGTACATCCTAAATACCAGATATTTCAATGGAACAATAAGCATACTCTTAAGTGCTGGAATCTGATGCTCAATTTTCAACCAAAAAACATACTTAAACTTTTCAATGCCTTAAACTTTTCAATGCCTTAAAGTTTTCAATGCCTAGTAATATTACCAGTAAATGAGGTCTATTAATAATCGGAGCCAAATATTACGCAGAAGAAAAAAAATTTTTGTTTGTTTGTTTTGGGGCCACACCCAGCGACGGATGGGGCTGACTTCTGGCTCTGCACTCCGGAATCTGCTTGGAAGACCATGTGGGAGGCCAGAGATCAAACCCAGGTCAGCCATGTAAAAGGAAAATGAATGCCCTAGTCACTGTACTATCTCTCTCCCAAAAGAAACCCTTTGCCATTAAGAAAATTCAAAATTACTAAATGGCAACTGCTTCAGAAATTTAAATAAGAACCAACACTTGGCTGCTGATATAGATTACAGAGGGTAGGGCACTTGCCTTACACACTGCCGCCAGGGCTGGATCTCTGACACCCCACATGGTCCCCCAAGTACCTCCAAAAGTAATTC
The DNA here is from genome assembly GCF_029834395.1 of Sorex fumeus. Classification (NCBI taxonomy): domain Eukaryota; kingdom Metazoa; phylum Chordata; class Mammalia; order Eulipotyphla; family Soricidae; genus Sorex; species Sorex fumeus. The sequence goes on along the minus strand of NW_026606087.1, from coordinate 19,969,054 downwards.
CTGAGTACAGAGCCAGGAGTAAAACCCTGAGCACCCCTGGGTGTTGGCCTCCGTAATGAGAAAAAAAGAACCAAAACTTTTCAAATGGAGTATTCAAAAAAGAGTCGTGGTGAGGCGCAAAACAGGAAGAGAGATCACTTACACTACAAAGGAACATTCTGAAGTTTCACTCTCATTCAGGCCACACAGGAGGGCCGGGGCGGAGTCTGAGTGTTCCTTTGGCCTGTAAAAATAAGTTATAAAATGCAGCCTTCCCCTGTTTTAATTTCTAACCTAAAATCCTAAAGCCATAGGGCTAATGTGTAAGAAAACAGAGGGAAGTTTAAAGAACAAGTGGCCAAGCACAGACCCAGGAGATGATCAAGTCAAACCCACCAGCAGAAACCACAGTTGCAGAAGCTGAGTTGAGATTTGTTCAACTGCCCTAAATCCTAAAGGGCCAGGAGAGATGGACCGAACCTCTGGCCCTGCAAGTAATTCCACCTCTGAGGATTTCAGATTTTTCACCTGCAAAATTTATAGGATTCAAAATTCACATTTCCATCTTGAAACGAAGCTGGGCCAGAGTACAGTAGATAGGGCATTTGGCATCTGCCTTCACAGCTGACCCAGGTTCAGTATTCAGCACCACATATGGTCCCCAGAGCCCTGCCAGGAGTGACCGAGTGCAGAGCCAGGAAGAAGCCTGGATGGGTGAGGCCCCAAAACAAACAAAAAATAAATAGACAATAAAATAAAATACAAGGCATTAAATAAATTCAACTTGGGAGCTAGAGAGAAAACTCAAGAGGAAGAGCGCCTAACTTGCATGTGAGGCCTGGGATGGAATTCTGGCATCTCAAAAAGCAAATCAACTTTGAGTGACTAAGCTGTTGCCTTATCTGTGAAGAAAAAAATACTCTATTCATGCTTTTCTTAGAATTTTTGGGGGGTGGAGGACAGGAGGGAAGGTAGATTTCTGGATCACACTCCTGGCTCTGTGCTCAAAGGTCTATCTTCTCAGTGCTGGGGAACGATATGTGGTTCAATTCTTCTGGGATTGAACAGGAAAAGGCTGCATGCGTGGCAAATTACCTCTCTCTCCTGTCCTGGGCATTTTTTTTCAATTCCACATAACAATGTTTTTATAAGCCGGTGTTCTTTATAAACGTACATCATATTCTCCATGTGGTTTTGAAAATGTTATTATTAGAAAGTGATGTTTTATTTTTTTTCATTCATTACACCAATTCTGTAGCGGGCAAGTTTTGCCTAAACATGATTTTAGGAGTAATTCTTTAGCTTGTATTATATAAAGATTTTTAGTAGTCATAGTAATCCAACAAATTCAATGCCTGATAGTTGTGATTAACCTCTATACCATTTTGTTTTGAGGAAAATAAATGCATTTTTTAATTTTACCTGAAACCTTACTAATATCACTAAATCTAAAACAAACTTTAAAATCTGAACTGTTTGGGGGGCTGTGATGATAGTACAGTAGGCAGGGTGTGTGCCTTGCACTCTACCAACCCAGGTTCAATCCCCAGCATCCCATATGGTCCCCCAAGTACCAGGAGTAATTCATGAGTACAGAGCCAGAAGTAACCCCAAGCATCACCAACTGTGGCCCAAGAAACAGAAAAAAAAAAAGTTTTAACTGAAATATGAACCTTTTCAATTCCTCTCAACATAAATTTTCTTGTACACACAAAAGTACGTTTAAAATGATAAATATTTCTTCCCTAGAAGTATACCTGACAGGTAAAACTATGGCTGATCAAATGCACACATGTGGAAACAAAAAAAAAAAAAACAAAAACTTTAAGAAGAAATTTCACATATACTCAGGCCCAAGTTATTAATTTCAATTCTGTTCTTAACTCAATTTCACTTCTGAATTTCCTGCCACACTTGTTAAAAACTGTAATCCCGTAAAGAACTCTTAAAATAAACACTGAATAAGAACACAACTTTCCCTTTCAGCAGAAAACATTTTCACAAAAAAAAAAAAAAAGAAAGAAAATTAAATTTCTAGTGATCTTATCACATAAAAGTGATTTGACACTGAATGCCCTGAACAAACACGATGACCTCGGGGGCTGGAGTGAGAGTACAGCGGGTAGGGCGTTTTGCCTTGCATGCAGTAGAGCTGGGTTCAATTCCTAGGATCCCATATGGTCCCCTGAGCACTGCCAGGAGTAATTCCTGAGTGCAGAGCCAGGAGTAACCCCTGTGGATCGCGAGGTGTGACCCCCCTCAAAAAAAAAAATAGCAAACATGATGACCTCTTCATACGTGTATTGCAAACCATAATGCACAAAAATAGAGGGAGGCTGGGGATGGAGGGTGGGGTATTGGAGGATGGTGGGTGGGAAATGGGGGACATTGGTGGTGGGAAATGTACACTGACGGAGGGATGGGTGCTAGATTATTGTATGACTGAAACCCAACCATGATCAGCATTGTAATGGTTTATCTCACGGATATTCAATACAAAGATTTTTTAAAAAGAAAAAAAAAGCAATGTGGAGTTCATATCTGCTTCAGTCCGCTTAATCAGTGGCTGAATAAATAGCAGTATCCCTACATTTAAAAAAAAAACAAAAAATGATTTGAAGTCCAGGGACTAGAGAGACAGTACAGCACGGTAAGACACTTGTCTTATATACAGGAAGTCTGGATTCGGTCCCAACACCCAATATGGTCCCCCAAACCCCACAAAGTGAGATACCAAATCATAGAGCCAGGAGAAAGCCCTGAGAATCACCAGGTATGGCCCCAAACAACAACAACAACATCAAAAAGCCAGGGATGTGACCATGTAACTCAGTGGTGAAGAAGATCCCTTGCATGTGTGAAATCCTGGGTTCAAGACCCACATCAAAAACTAAAACGGATTTTAGAAAGTTGTTATTTTAAGTTCCTGAAATTTTTTTCACACTGTTTTATTTACAAATGCCAAAACAACCCCCCAGAATGTCATTTATTTTATGTCTTTTCCGTCAAAGGGATCAATAAATTCCCTGGAACATATGTTCCAGTAAGACACAGTAGTCTCTCTATCTGCAGTGGCCTTACCAAGAAAGCAGATCTTTTTAAAATATCATTAAATAAGGGGGGCAAAGTGATAGCATAGCATGCTATTGCCCTGCACACAGTCAACCCAGATAAAACCCTCAGCATCCCATATGCACCCCCAACCACCATGTAGAGTGATCCCTGAGCACAGAACTAGGATACGGTCCTATCACCCAATGTGGCCCAAAAAAAACAAAACAACAACAAAAAAGAATCAAAATAAATATCATTAAAAAGGCCAGAAAGATGATAGTGGGTAAGGCGTTGGCCTTGCAAGTCGCAGACCAAAGTTAGATACCAGGCACCCTGAGTCCACAAGGAGGGACCCTGAGCACAGAGCCAAGAGTTAGCCCTGGGCACAGCCACTTGGGGCAAAATAAATAAATAAACAAAATATTTTTTAAAAAAGATAATTAGGGGCCAGGAATATGGCTCATTTGAAATCCTGGCATCAATTCTGAGTACCACAAAAATATGAAGAAAACAGTGACAAAAATATGATATCTAACAGAAACATGTTAAGGAGAAAACAAATATTATAGCTGGAGCGATAGCACAGCGGGTAGGGCACTTGCCTTGCACGTGGCCAACCCAGCCGACCCAAGTTCAATTCCTCTGCACCTCTCAGAGAGCCCAGCAAGCTACCGAGAGTATCTCGCCCACACGGCAAAGCCTGGCAAGCTACCAGTGACATTTTCAATATGCCAAACACAGTAACAACAAGTCTCACAATGGAGACGTTACTGGGCCCGCTCGAGCAAATTGATGAACAACGGGAGGACAGTGCTACAGCAGCTAAATAAAGCTTCACACAGCTTTTATACATGTGTCATTGTGTGCATTTCAATACCATCTTCCTTGCTCACTAGGCTATAAATTGCTTCAAAGAACTAGAAAGGCCCACATCTAAATGAAATTAAAATATATATATGCACACTGAGTTTCTAGTATGTAAGCAACACAGTGCTAGGTACGGATGCTATAGTAAATAAAATATGAAGCATGACTGTCGCAAACCTTGAGGTAATGCAAAATGTTCTACTCGAGATCCCCATTAAGCGTGGGCACCTTCAGGGCCTGACATATAGTACAGCAGGCAGGGAGCTTGCCTTACACAGAGTCAAACTGGGTTCAATTCCTGGCATCCTACATGGTACCCCAAGTCCACCAGGACTAATTCTTGAGTGCAGAGCCAGGAGTAATCCCTGAGCATTGCTGGATGAGGCCCTAAAGACAAAAAGTGGGCACTTAAGGCAACTGGGAATCAAAGATCCAGATTGCACCCCCATCTTGACATTGGGTGAGTCTAAGAAAGTTCCCCAGATTCTAAATTCCTCATCTATAAAGGAGAACGGCTACTGATAGAAATGTACATGCAAGGGTTGAGGGGATAATACAGCAGTTAGGGTACTTGCCTAGCACCCTCCCGATCTGGGTTCAATCCCAGATACTCTGTATGGTCCCCTGCATATCACCAAGCTTGATCCCTGAACTCAGAGTCAGGAGTAACCCCCAAGCACTGCCAGATGTGGCCCAAAAACAAAAAGAAATATCCATGCAGAATTCCAAATACCTCAGGAGAGACTGCTCTCAAAGGAGAACATAAATCCCCCTCCTAAAGCAGACTGAAAATAATAACTTCTTCCAAGAAGACAGTAGGAAGAGGCTGGGCCAAAAAAGGGTAACTTTACAACAGACAAACACTACCTCGGCCTGAGAGGAGGGTTAGCATCAACAGTGATTAGTCGTGTTAATAATATGTATGCCTGGAACTGGAGAGCCAGTAGAGCAAGTAAGGTGCTTGCCTTGTACATAGCCAACCCAGGTTCGTCCCTGGCACCTCAAAGGGTCCCCCAAGCCTCGCCAGGTGAAATCCCAAAGGGCCAAAAGTAAGCCCTTAGCGCCTGTTATATAATCAAAGTGGCACTTTAATCCTATGGCTCTAGCGCAAAAACCCAAACCCCAGAGGTCAGAGCAGAAGTACAGTGGGTAGGCATTTGCCTTGTATCAGGGCCTGACAGAGCCAAGAGTAAGCCCTGAGCACAGCAGGGTATGACCAGAAAAACAAAACAAAAACAAACATCCAAAAGCTGCCCCCTCCCCTCAGCCCCAATCTTGGGTGGGAAGGGGAGACAGGGGACTGGGGAGGAATCAAACTAATTCTGTAGCCAGAGATACTCAACTAGAAAGCACAGGCCTAGCAAGCATAGGCCCTGTGTTTGATCCCCAGCACTGGTTAGCTACCTTCCTACCCCAACATCTCTGGGTGCCCTAGTGGTCCAAAGCCTCAGGTCTGCATCACAATCTCCAGGCAGGTGGTGAAGCCTTTTTTTTTTTTTAAATCGTGCTCATTTTAGTAATGATGCATCCTGCAAAGTATCTGATCTATATTCCAAAACTCTCATAGTCATCAAAACACAAAGTCTCTGGGTTGGAGAGCACAGCATGGGGTGCTTGCCTTACATATGGTCGACCCCCAGCATCCCATATGGTCCCTCAGCCACCACCAGGAGTGATTCCTGCATCGCAATGCCAGGAGTAAGCTCTGAGCACTGCCGGTGTGGTCAATCTCAAGAACTATCACAGCCAAAGTTGACTACAGGAAGACAGGAAAATATCAAGAAAATAATAAATTGGTATCTTTGGGGTTTTTTTGTTTGTTTGTTTTGCTTTTGGGTCACACCCAGCATTGCACAGTGGTTACTCCTGGCTCATGCACTCAGGAATTACTTCTGGCGGTGCTCGGAGGACCATATGGGATGCTGGGAATCAAACCTGGGTTGGCCACGTGCAAGGCAAACACCCTACCCACTGTGCTATTGCTCTAGGCCCTAAATTGAATTTTTTTTTTTTTTTTTTTTTTTTGCTTTTTGGGTCATACCCGGCGATGCACAGGGGTTATTCCTGGCTCATGCACTCAGGAATTAATTACTCCTGGCGGTGCTCAGGGGACCATATGGGATGCTGGGAATCGAACCTGGGTCGGCTGCGTGCAAGGCAAACACCCTACCCGCTGTGCTATCACTCCAGCCCCTAAATTGAATTTTTTGAGGGAGGGGTTAAACCAATCTATTTAATCAGAGGACCTCTATTTTCAGCTCCAGAGAACCAAATTTTCCTGCAACTGTATTTATGAATAAATAGTAGTTCTTTTCTTTTTTTGGGGGGGGGGAAGGGCAGGTGGTTCATACTGGCAGTGCTCGGAAACAATTCCCAGCTCCTAGTATGGGGGGTCATTTCAGGCAGTGCTGGGGGATGGCAACCCTTTGTAGGGAGTAAAATGAGACCTCTAGAAAAGAAAGCATGTGTTCAGCTCACTGAATTCTCTCTCTAAACCCAAGGTTCATTTTCTAAAGAAAATATACAAAGTTTTATCACGCTCTCTTTTTTTGGGGAGGGGTTTTGGTTTTCATTTTTGGGCCACACCCAGCAATGCTCTGGAGTTACTCCTGACTGTGCGCTCAGGGACCACTCCTAGTGGTTCTCTGGGAACCATTGGATGCCAAGATTGAACCCTGGTCAGCCAATGTAAGGTAAGGACCCTACCCACTGTACTATCTCTCCAGCTCCCAGCTTTAACACACTCTTTTATGCAATAGTGGGGACCAAATGTAGGGTCTCTCTCTCTCTCTCTCTCTCTCTCTCTCTCTCATACACACACACACACACACACACACACACAAGCTCTACTGATGAACTGCGTCCCTGGGCCCTAACTTTTACCAAAGACTTAAAGAATATGTGACATTCCACACCCCAAAAACGATAGCTGAAGAATTACTAAGTAGTCTCCCAAGTTCTGAGTACCAAAGAAACATGGTTAGGTTATACTCCCATAAGTATATTTATACTTATCACATAGGTTATATTTAGATTATACCTGGGGAAAAAAGAAACAATCTCAATGAAACTTTTAAGGACGTATTAAATGTCTGCATCACAAAATGTTATTTCAAGATTCTCAAATCTAAGGGTGTGAAGGAAGTTATTCTTCAAGTGAGCTATGTCACTAATTATAAACCTCAACCAAAAATTAAAGAGCAAAAAAGAGTCTTCAAAATGCTTGACTAGTTTATGGTTAAATTACAGGCAAAAGGAAGCAAAGATTAAATTGTAGTTCTACTTGACAGTCAAATAACTATTATGAACTATAGTTAGCATTCACACATGTAAAGGTTAAGGAGTTGCTCTTGTAAGATAAGTGGCTTAAATAAGACAGAAATAATTCAGAACCAATAGTTTTGTGAGTTTTCTTTGAGCCTCCCAAAAATTAATATAATAAAGTCATTAGAAAAAAATAGGACTTAAGAAAACATGAAAGAAATGAGTTCATAATAGCAGAAATACTCTCTATCCCAAAATGAAAATGCTGTATCCTTTAGAATGATTATTCTCAACCAGGAGTAATTTTGTCCCCTAAACATTTGCTAAAAACTGATGACATTTTTTGACCAGATGCTGCTGGTATACTGTGGGTTGAGGTCTTTGATATCACCAACTACCCACACAAAATATCAATACTATTGAGGTTCAAATGAGTAGGAAGGTGGGGGAACCAACTAATCTATATTTTTAAAAATCAACTTTATCACAGAATTCCTAAATCGAGATTTAGAAATATTGACACCTTCTCAAATAGCATGGGGTCCACTAAAATAAAACAATACATCAGCTCCTCCTGCCACTGACGCTAATTTTTACAGTTCTTTAAAATAAAACTGAATTTCTACTGATCTGTCACTGTCTCTGTCCTCCCGTTGTTCAACAATTTGCTCGAGCGGGCCCAGTGATGTCTCCATTGTGACAACTGTTACTGTGTTTGGCATAACGAATATGTCACGGGTAGCTTCCCAGGCTTTGCCGTGCGGACGAGATACTCTCGGTAGCTTGCAGGGCTCTCCGAGAAGGGGTCTACTGATCTAAATCTTGCAAAAGTCATAAGCACAAGACAACACAGTAATCTGATAAAATAAGATTAAAATTTGCTAAAAGGTCAGGGAGATAGCTCAAAGGGCTGGAGCACATGCTTTGGACACAAAATGCTGGGTTTCGTCCAGAATAAAACCAGTCTAGAAGTCCAGTGTTGATCCCCAGCACTCTATATGATACTTCAACCCTCACCTGGAGTGACTCCCCACCCCCAGCAACTGGCCAGGAATAGCACCCCACCCCACTCCACAGTAAACAAGACACAAAAGACTATATTTTGCATGATTCAATTTATATCTAGTTCAAGAACTGACAATAACTGATCTGTTATATTAGGAATCATTAGGAATCTAAAGGAAAGGTAGAAAGAAGAAAACATAAGGCAGAATTCTGGTATGCTAACAACTGCGAATTTTGCACTGAGAGCCACTCCTGGCGGTGCTCAGGGACCAAATGGGATGCTGGGGATTGAACCCAGGTCAGCCACGTGCAAGGCAAATGCCCTATCCGCTGAACTATTGCTCCAGCCCCGACTGTGAATTTCTTAACTGAAGTAGAGGTTATATAAATGTGTTTAGGACCTTTGTGTACTAATAACTTATGTACTAATAATAGTGTACTTATGTATTCAAATAACACAAGTTTTTGTGTTTCTATACATAGATACGTAGGTTATATTTAGATACACACACACACACACACACACACACACACACATATGCGCACGCTAAAAGCATGAGCATTTTGACCCAGAAAGCTAAATGAATGTTAATTGCAAAAGCGTTTTTATTATACAGGCTGCCTTCCAAGAATTCAAGAAGGATGACACCCACAAAAAAGCTGTAGAAACCATACTCCCCCATGCTCTACCGCATTCAGTGTACACTTAGCCACTATATAGCTCTCGGCACAAATCCAAAAATTTGACAAACGCTCGCAAATGCAGCTGAATTTATTCCATGGACAGTTTGTTTAGATTATTTCCCCCAGTGTTAAACCGTGAACTGGTATCAGAGGACAAGCCCAGAAAACAAATGATGCTTTCTCTTTCCTAATCCCACATTTTCCCAAAGCTGAAACTAAATCAAATCCCTCTTGGCCCTTGACTGCTTCGGATTTTCTCCTGGCTGCTTGTAACAAGGCTCACCATACATCCAACTACACACAAGCAAAAAAAATAATAATAATAATAATGTTCACATGAGCCCAAAGCTAGCAGCCCCCACTACTCCCTCTCTTGCCCTTATTGCTTTCTGGCCAGCACCTCATAAATACAATCTAAATTTCACTACCCTCAAAGTCATAACATTCTCCAGGAGCTCCCTACCCATTAGGACCACAAAATTAAGGTATAAACATTCCCAATCTTTTGGGGGGAGGAGAGGGAGAAGAAGGAGGAGCTCTGAGGTGCCCTGGGGCTGCTCCTGATGGGAACTAGGCAACACAGGGCAGAGAACCTGGGTCTCTCGCATGCAAAGTATTGGCTTGGGCCCCTATTCTCACTTCCCCACAACCCCAGTCCTTTAAATCACAAAGTCCTGTTTCTGCAAACAGCTCAGCGGCCACCCCTGTAGGGGTATTCTCTCCCACCCTTAGCCCTTTAACACTCCACCTTTGTCTTGCATTCAAATCAAGCCCACTTCCCAACCTTCACTTTTCCTGGGATCAATCTCCAGTACCACACAGGGATGGGAAGCTGGAGGAAGGGTCCAAAGGAACTGGCTCTGTCTGTCCTGCATAAGGCAGGAAATTAGCGAAGACGGTTGCTCAAATCTCCAACAAAATGCCCGCAGGCACAGGCGACCAGGGCAGACGCCAGATTCTGCAACCGCGACCAGCCACGGCTTGGGACCAGTGATTGCACGCCTGGGAGCCTGAGTCCCCGGCGTCAGAAATGGGGGCCCATAAAACAGCCATCTCAGAGCTGTCGGCATCCGGTGCCAGGCCAGACAGGGGACCCCGCACCGGGCACAGGGCCAAGCATGGTCGCGTCTCAGTCACCGGCTTCCATGGGGGTCTCCTCTTGGAAGGAGCAACCAAGAGAGCGGGTGGAACGGATTTTCATTCACTTCCACCTAACCTTGCTGCAGAGTCTCCCTCCGAAAAAAAGGCCGGGCGCACGTGCACGACAAAGTTGACAGAGCCCCAAGCCAGGTGCTTTCTCGTCCGAGATCGATGCACGATGCGCGCTGCAGGGCCCTGATAAGCAATAACACATCAGCTCCTCCAGCCACCGACGCTCACGGGAGGGGGGCGCGAGAAATAGGGGGGTGGGGGGGGGGGGAAAGCCCCTTAAAGTTGCTTTAGAAATTAAAACAGAGTAGAAAGTGGGGAAATACAACTTGGAGGTCTGGGAATTCCCAAGGAAACCCCCCTCCCCAGGTCCCCACTTGAAGACGTGAGAGGAGACGAACGCTTCGCAAAAAAATAGAGAAAGTCAAGGCTGGACGCGCAGCCGCTCCCTTCTGCCGCGGGGGAGAGCGGGGGCTGCGACCCCTGCGAGCCGGGAGGAGCCGCTTCCCGGGTGTCCCCGGGCGCCGGGGGAGCGGCGGCGGGTCTGCGCGAGGGCATCCCGGCTCCCGGGGGGCGTGCGACGGGCGCGGGTCCCGGCTCTCCTCTCCCCGCCCTCCGGCCACCGCTGGACCCCTGCCTCGCTCGACCCCGGGGCGCGCTCCTCGGGCTTCCGAGTTGGCCCCGGCCACTCCGCCGGGTCTCCGGGCTGGCACGCAGTTGCGCCCGCCGCCCGCCAGCTCCCGCCCGGGAGCCCCCCGGGAGCCCCCCGGGCGCCGCGAGCCCGCGGACTTACCTGCTGGGACCGCAGCTCCACAGGCAGGGCCCGCGCGGCAGAGCCGGGAGGCAGCGCGGCGGCCGGGCCCGGGGGCAGCGGGGGGACCGGGCCCCCGACAGACGCTGAGGCGCTCATCTGGAGCCCGGGGCCGCCCAGCGGCGGGGCCCACGCTCCTGCGACATCCGCCACCGCCGCCTCGCCACGACCCGCCGAGCCCCTGCGGCCGAGGAAGCCGCCACCTGCGAGGCAGGGCTGCTCCAGCCGCGCTCCGGCCGCCGCCGCCGCCGCCGCCGCGGGCTCAAGGAAGAGCCATATTACCGCAGTGCAACCCCCTCCGCCCCGCCGAGACCCGGCTCGGTCATTGGTTCCCCTCCAGCGGGGGCGGGACCCAGCGGCGAGTGGCGGGCAGGCTATTGGGCGGAAGGCCTGTCCGTCGTCGTCCGGAATTGACTAGGGGAGGAGGGACCCGGGGACGGCCTCAATCGCGTCTGTCAAACCGGGGATGGAACCTGGGGCGGTGCTTCTTTTTTTTTCCCCCCCCTAAGTCTAATTGGTTCTTTCACGACCGTGGGGCGGGGTCTCCTGCTGGACTTGCGAAGATCATTGCTCCAGGTGGCTGTCAATTAGGAGTTTAAGGAGAGAGGGGCGGAGTCTGAGTAGGTGGGGAGCGCGCCCAGGCGCTGGTGTCACGTGCAGGAGACAGGAGAGTCACCTGATTAAGAGAGCGGAGCCACTTCCGCCCTAACCTAGTTGCCATGGTGATCAGCCCCACCCCCCCCACCGGAGGGCGGGGACGCTCTGGAAGGTAGCTGGGTTCGGCTGGCTGACCCGCAATTGTGCGCGCTAGAGTTGTCTTCGCTTGAGGTGCTGCTGTAAACCACTGAAAAAGAATGCTTTGCGTTTCGGAGGGAAAGCAGCACTCAGAAGGTACTGGACCTGAAAACTGGGCACACCTACCCACGCTTGCCGGGCTAACTCCTTCCTACCCGTCCTCGCCCCTTGGCGCACCCCGCTGTTTCTCCCCTCTGAGTGGGTTCTTGCTGCCCCTCCAAAGCCTTTGCTACTCTTCTCATCCCCAGGCTTACCCATCAGATCTCATCTGGGGTTAGGGACCCCTTCTTCAGAAAGGCTTCTGTAATGGGCTCACGGTTAGGAAGCTTTCCTCTATCAGATCTTTCATCTTTGAGAATTGTTATTTTCTTTATTTTATTTTAGGGTGGGTTTCATGCATGCGATGTCCCAAGACCACACCGTACATCAGAATGTCAGAGCCCCCTCCATCATGACCCAAGCCCCCCCACACCACCCCCATCCCAGTTTCCCCCCCCCCCCCCCCCCATTCAGTCCTGGCTCCACCAGGATGCTCAAGGCTTACTTCTGGCTCTGCTCTCAAGTCCTGGTGGTGCCCGAGGGACCATCAGGGATGCTGAGAATAGAACCCAGCCATGTGCAAGGCGAGGGTCCTACCAGCTGTATTTTCGCTCCAGCCCCTTTTATGTTTGTTTTTGTGCCACATCCGGTGTTGCTCAGGACTTTATTTCCAGCAGGCTCAGGAGATCATATGGGGTGCCGGGAATCCAACCCGGGTACACCCTGTGCTAGGCAAGGGCTTTACCTGCTGTACTATGGCTCTGACCCCTACTATGCTTCTTTCCATCCCCTATATGAGAGCGATCCTTCTGATCTGTTTCTCTTCAAGCTGACGTCACGAGCATGATACTCTTCAGTTCTATCATGTAACAGCAAAGTGCGTATTTTGTTTTTTCTTGTAGCTGAGTAGTATTCCATTATGTTTCTCCACTACAATTGATTTATGTACGTCATTCAGAATATCCTTCAGTTTTTAAATTTTATTTAATATTAAAACGTTGATCACAATAATTTATCACATTTATTATTATTCTAACACCAATTTACATTAATTATCCTACCACCATTACACCTTCCCACCACCATTTTTGAATCCCAAACCCTGTCGTCCCCAAAGCAGAACCAAAATAATTTATTCTGTATTGCTTATTATGAATATTCCACTAAAAATGATCCCCAGAAGTTACCTTAGAAAAAAGTGTGTGAAGATGGTTGTAATTCACCATGGAGCCATTAAACCCTTGTGTAAGAGATTACCAACATTGTTAAAGGTTGAGCCGTGTGTGTGTGTGTGTGTGTGTGTGTGTGTGTGTGTATAACCACTAAGATGGTTATCTTCTACTTTAAACCCCATCAGATGTGGTGAGCTATTCTTGGTACATTAGTGGTGTAAAGTATGCACTGCACTGCACTGCCCTCCGTTGTTCATCAATTTGCTCGAGCAGACTCAGTAACGTCTCCATTGTGAGACTTGTTGTTACAATGTTTGGCATATTGAATATATCTTGGTAGCTTGCCAGGCTCTCCAAAAGGGGCGGAGGAATCGAACCCGGCTCAGCCAGACTGGCTGCGCGTAAGGCAAATGCCTTACCGCTGTGCTATCACTCCAGCAATTTAAAATAGGGTTATATAGCAGATTCACTCATGGACGAGGCTCATTCAAGCCTGTGGAGAGTGGCCGTGAGCATGGCGGCAATTGAGTTCTGGAGGTTTTTGGCTGCGTTGGCTCTGTTGGGGTGCAGAGGGGAACTGACCCGCCCCTCTCCAGATTGCCCTGGATGAGACAGCATCACGCAGGGCCTGGAGGCATTTCTGTCGCATGTCGCATGTCGCATGTCGTTCTGTGTTGCTCTCTTCCCAAGAGCTTTATTTCTAAGTCTCTGCATCATGGTCGTTAATGAGATTATATGGTGCCAGAGGCACTTTGTGGGCATGACTACCAAACTTCTGGAAACACAGGGAGAGGGGATACCCTTCAATTCTATCCAAGTTGGGGCTGGAAAGATAGCACCACAGGTAGGGCACTGCCTTGCATGTGGCTGACCCAGCACCACACTTGGTCACCCAAGCACTGCCAGGAGTAATTCCTGAGTACAGAGCCAGGAGTAAGCCCTGAGCATCATCATATGTAGCCCAAAGAAAAACAAACGAAAAATAGTTCTATCCATGTAGGAGCAAAGTTCATGATTTTATTTTTTCTCAGAGCTGAGTAGTATTCCATAATGTATATTCAGTACGTTTCTTTATCCAGTCATCTATTCTTGGACACGTGGTTTGTTTTTATATTTTGGCTATTATGAATAGTGCTGCAATGAACATAGGAGTGCAGATGCCATTTTTGAAGAGAGTATTCGAACCTGTGGGGTAGATGCCTAGAAGTAGAATTACTGGGTCATACAGAAACTCA